>NW_027397098.1:11757768-11964919 GCF_003265705.2 Callorhinus ursinus
TATAAACATGGGGGTGCACGTACCCCTTCGGATCCCTACATTTGTATCTTTGGGGTAAATACCCAGTAGTGCAATTGCTGGATCATAGGGTAGCTCTATTTCCAACTGTTTGAGGAACCTCCATACTAGGACTCTTTTTTTTAAAGTAGGCTCCATGACCAGCGTGGAGCCTAATATGGGGCTGGAGCTCACAACCCTGAGATCAAGACCTGAGCTGAGATCAAGAGTTGGATGCTTACCTGACTGAGCCACCCAACTGGAAGGACTTTTTAATGGAGCCTTGCTTGGGTCATCACCTTCTTCTCACACAGGTTGCTGGTGGTAGCTCATTACTCCAACGTGGCAAAGTCCTGCCCTGGCCTGTGCCCTGCCTGGCCCACCACCATTGTCACCAACCCGTGCTAGGCTTTCCCACATTGAAGAGTGCACAAGCTGTGCAGAGCAGGGGAGCTTAGAACCACAGTGCCCTCCTCGGAACCGCATTGCCCACCAAGCCATCCTTTTCCTTCTTGGGTCCTCATTGAGGACTCCTACTTTCCATTATTAGGAAGATGCATTGTTCTAATGTGCACTAAGGAATTAATGTTGTGGGAGACTCATGCATGTTCAGCTTCTAGAACTCCGTGGTTCCTGAAACCAGTGTCCTTTCAGTGTCCTTACGAACAATTAGGGAGGACATGGGATAGTAGGCATGCAACATAGGCTCGTGGCCACACAGCCCTAGGAAACATTCTCAGCAAATGTAACCCTTCACTGCTTGCTACAGCCAAATAGGTACTGAACAGGTGAAATTGACTTTGTTTTACACTGGACGAATTCTTGCTACCTTATCCATTTATTGTTATTTCCAGAAAAATTAACATACAGTGTTATATTAGCTTCAGGTGTCCAACAAAGAGATTCAACAGGTCTATACATTCTCACTACTTCAAATAAAACAACACTGCCCCTGAATGGTGATGACCCGTGAGAGGACGTAGGTAGCAAGTCCTCGGGTTTTCCATCGTCTTCCCTGTTTTTCATTCCCACCTTAGGAAGGGACAGAAGTAGCTTGCAGATCACACAAACCTCTAGTTAAGTTACTCTAATGTAAAAATTGGTTTCACGTTTTCCTTGGGACAAGACTAAGAGTTTGGATAAGCATATCTACAAATTTTTGTAAATTTATTTCTGAGTTGCCCATGTCATGCACTTTTTCTTTATTTAGTTGTATCTGTATCTCTTTCTCTGTAGAGTTTAGTATCTTTGTTTTATATATGCGTTAGGAAGTTTACTTTGAGATATATGTATATATATATATGTTTTTTTTTATTGTTGTAGTAAAATATGCACAATATAAAATGTGGCGTTGTAGCCATTTGGAAACATACAGTTCAAAGGCATGAAGAGCACTCCCTTGTGCAACCATCATCATTATCATCTTCAGAACTTATGTCATCTGCTGGAACCAAGACTCTGTCCCCATTAAACACTAACTCCCCATTTCCCCGCTCCCCAGCCCCTGGTAATCAGTTCTCTACCTTTGGACTCTATGAATCTGATTATTCCCAGTACCTCAAATACATGGAATCAGACAGCATTTCTTTTTCTTCTTTTTTTTTTTTGTGCCTGGCTTATTTCACTCAACATAGGGTCTTCAAGGTTTACCCATGTTGTAGCTTGTGTCAGAATGTCCTTCCTCTTTAGGACGAACATTCCTGAAATATATTTTTAAATATGAGCTATATAAATAGTGGCCCTTTTCCCTTCAAGTCGAGTTTATTGGTTTATCGTATCCTTTCATCCAGACCAGAATGCGAATGCTATCCACATTCTTTCAAGCGATGCCTTCCTTGGGCAACGTAAGGACTCTTGAGAGGGTTAATAAAGAAGGAAATAAAATCTCTAAAATCCACATCGGACCACAGATATGGGATACAGTGTGTTAGTGAGAAGAAATCTGATTCTGCTGACCAGTACTAAAGTTTGACCTCTGTCTTCATAAAACGAAAGTCGACTCCTGCGCTACGAAAATGTTTATTCATGGATCAACAGGGTGAGCGAGACCTTGATCCTGGAGGAAGGTCTTCCCATGATACTCAGACTTTTATGCCTGCCAATGTGACTGTGGGTTTTGGAGAGCAATCATGGCTGTAAATCCACAACTCAGAGCATTTCGGGCTCCGTGCACCCAGCTTTCTTGCCATTGTTCACTTGACCTCTTTAACCAATTTTTTTTCCCACCCACTTGCCAATATCACCTTGTTCTGATGTAGGCTCTGCTTCAGCCAGCTTCAGCCTCACTAACAAACGAGGTGAAATCCAAAGGAGGAGGAATCGGGAGGCATGTTGAATTGAGAGAACTTGCCTCAGGAGCAGCAAATTAGGTGTGCAACAAGAAATAGAGCTCCAGAGTGCACATTTCCAGTCATTTCCTTCAGCTGGGAGCCAGCATCCTTCGATGAATCAATCCACATTTACTTATCCGTCCCCTGCAGCAGTTTTGCAAATCGTTTTCAAAAAAATCATTGAACCACTAACAGTTTATCCACTCTGCAAAATATACACAGCTTCTTCTCATAGCCACCAGGTTCCTCCCCTCCCAGCCACGTTCAGCAATTTTTATTGCTCCTGATTTCAATAAGCAGAAAATAGATACACCCGCCCAGGGAAATGACTCTTAGCACGTAACTGCCTCTTCTATTTAAATGTCTGTGAGACCCTCTCAAAAAAGAGAGTGGAGGAGCTGAAGTGTAGGGTTCTTCCGACTTAAACATATTTACCTTATAAATAACAGGCCGCTGGGACCCGTCACCACTGCTCCCTCCTTAAGCGGGACCCTTGCTACCTCCAGCTCCAATGAAATCACCAGTGAAGATGTTATCCTTACCCTTGGCTTCTATCTCAGTGCCTCAAATGCATGTGGGGGTCCCCCAAGGGGCTTCCTGCTGGTCACCCTGATCTTGCAGTGAGAGGCGGGGTGGGGGCGGCAGGGCTCCCGACGTCTATCACTGGGCAACTCTGGGGGGTCATGATGCTGGTGCGTCTGCAGATTGTACCTCGGGGAATGTTCCTAACATAAGGTCACTTTCTTTGCCCAGAAAATGAAAATAATATTTCCTCCCTCACAGGGAGGTAAATCCTCCTCACTCTGCTTTTATGTTGTTTACACCTGTATGAGGCACTACCTCATATCTGTTGCCTTGTGAATTGGGCCAATAAAATCGGAAGTGAGAGGCAGCACTGAACTTTGAATAAGTGACTGAAATCCACCTTCGCAGTTACAGGCTGACCCGTGCAATTTAGCGGCTGGCAATAGCTGGATTCTTCAGGGTCATTATGGTATTTATAGTAGTTAGAGGGAAAAATATATATTTTCATACACATTTATCTTCTAGAACTCCCTGGTTCCTAGGAGCAAGAATGAGTAATCTCTGACTTTCAGGGTCCTTAGGAACAATTAGGGATAATACGGTAAAATAGTCCACACAGGCCAATGACCACACACCCTGGAAAGATTCTCAGCAAATGTAACCCTTCACTACGGGCTACAGTCAAATATGTATATTAAACATTTGAAACGGACTTTGTTCTATATTTGATGACTTCTTACGACTTTAAATAAAAGGAAAAAGAGCCCATGTATGGGGGCAACACATGATATATACAGCTCCATTTGCTACAATAAAACCGTGTATGAAATTCTAACACGCACACCTGTCTTCCTGAGCAGCCTGCTCTCCTAGGAGACGCCAAGCCCCGCTCTGCACCATCAGGTCCTCCATCCACCCATGTGGTTTTCTGTCAGGACCAGCCCACTGTGGGTCCCAGGGCAGGTGACAGAGTCTTCTGCCGCAACACCTCTGTGAAAAGGAGTCACAGTATCATAAAACAAAGAGCATCTATTCCTTTCTCGTGGGTCTGCAGCTCAGATGCAACTCACCTAGCTAAGCTCACTGCTGGAATTTGGACTAGAGGCTCCAGGACACCAGTCCAGTCCCAGGCTAATCCATGTGTGTCCTCAACCTCAGAGGACCACTGCCATCTTGGAACATCTTTTCATGGCAGTTTATATGGATGGAAGGTGGTTAGCTGGACAGGACATGCGTGCAAGTTTAAAATGTTTTTTATTCCATTCCATTGCTGCAACAGTCTGCATGACCAAATCCAGCACCAGCAGGGCAGCTATGTTTAGTGTGTCTATTCTGCGCTGTGTGCAAGGGGAGACCGTGAAATGGGAGGCGTGATGGTAACAGTAATCCATCCACCGCAATGGAACATTCTCGTACACGGACAGCAAATCCTTTAGGAAAGGGAGGTAGCGACACCAGGGTTGTGTTTGTTCCGCTCAGCTGTCTGGTCAAAAACTTGGAACCTGGAAGGAATGGTATCTTGGAGACCTACAGAGCGAGGCTTTGGGAAGTATCAGTTAATGTCAATTGTATTAAATATGCAAGGAAACCTGATCCTCCAGTACATTATAATTTGTGAGCGGATCAATGAGATCGTATTTACTCTTTGGATCATTTTTCAGGACTCAGAATGATTTTGGTAGAAGAGTATATGGAGCCGTTTTTATTTAAAAAAATTTTTTTTTGGAAAAGGGCAATATGCCCAAATGAACTTTCGATATATTTGCCATACAGTAAAATGTAGGAAGTAGATTAACCTCAAAATACAGAAATAATCTTAATACAGAAATAAGACATTAGATTCTCAAATGCTTAGGAAATAGTTCATGCTCTCCATTTCCTTAGATTCTGCATATCTTACATCAGAAACGTCAAGTCCAGTTGAGTTTGGCAATTCCTGCTAAAAATAAAAGTGCTAAACCAGTCTGTAGAATTCAGAAATAAATTGTATGACTATTTTATTCATGCTTACATATTTCTTAAAAATGAGCTCTCTCCATGAGTATTCATATCTCCCCTTTCTAAGGAAGGAAATTTTATGTAAGTATTATTCTGACATAGATTTTGTTGTTGTTTCAACATACTATAGATTCATTCTTAGGTACTAGCTAAAGAATGCCTCTTAGTTCAGATACCATTTTTTACCCAGTAGCTTTAATGGTATTAGCCAGCAGTACAAAATATGGTTATGTTGACAATAAGGTATGTTATTTATTGAATACAAGCAAAAGTTCAATAATCCAAGTCCTGTATTTATTTTCTCAGAGTAACTTGCTGTCAGGAAAAGGCAGATTTATGCAAACACATTTAACAAACAATGGTGGATTTCAACATCTTTAACTCATTTTTGAAGAAGGACTCTATGCAATTCAAGGAATATAATTTTAATATGAAATACTTGCCTTAACAACTCAAACACACTCATCTAAGAGCACATTTGACATTTTCATGTCCTTTTTACATAAATCTTAGGAATGGTGAAGTAGTGTTTGGAAAGTCTTTAATTTTCTTCTGTGCTTTGGCTTAAAGGAAATGAAAATTCAGAGGATCTGTGTTTTTGGCAGGGAGCAGAATGGAAGTGAGGGCATGGAGGGCGTGGAGGGCGCGGAGGGAAGGGACCGTTTAATAAGAGACACAAAGATGCCTTCTCTTGGGGAGAGAAGTGGTCTTAACTCTATTCCTCCCTCAAAAAAAAAAAGATTTTAATGTGGAAAATGTGCAATTTCCCAAACAGTTAACAGATAATAAAACCTAGGAAATTGATTTCTATTTTTCAAGCGCCGAAACAATATCTTGGCTATTAGGCAATTCTTCATTCTTTTTTCCCCTTATGTGCCCAATATTTTAATCTTTCAACCTTACTGATGCTAGAGGTCTAATTTATTGGTGATTGAATAAACTATGTTGTCTAGAAACACGAATGATATGTTATCAGAACATATTAATGATATGATTAGCTTATTGATGATATAATAATTGAATAATATAATAATGATGTAATGATGCAACAATTTCTCAAATGTGGTATGGTGACTACTGTTCTAAATGTTTTCGTGCATTAATTAAGAAACCGCTGTAGGTAGTCCCCACTGCCACACTCCCCTCCCAGGACCGTAGCTCTCATTCACGCGGCTGTCAGAGGTCTGGGTGCTGACTGATCACAGCTGGGTCCGTCTCCAGAAACCGCCTGTGACCCAGGAAAGTAACCTTGTCTCTAGTGGAGACATCGCTGCAGAGTCATGCCCCTCCCCCCCAGGTCCAGAGGTCCCCATACACTAGAATTCATGTTGTTTGATTCTGATATTTATGTTGCACTTATATTTACATTGTTCGATAACACATATTCGAGATCTACGTATGTATGTTGCTTAATTCTGTAACAATGAATAGTTGCAATGAGAAGTCAATCTGGAAGAAATTTTTAACCCCTGAAGTCTTATGGCCACAGAAATTTTTGTTCATATTTTTATTGTAGTGAAATAATAGGATGATTGATGAAGCATTTTCAGGCATAAAAACATTTACACTATGTACAATTCCATGAGAAAGATGGAATAAAATTTATATTCAAGGAGAAAGAAAAATGATGTAAAATAGCCAATCCTTATTTGAGTTTGTTCATGTGTACTTTTCAGTGCAAGATCCAAAATATAAAATTATTAAGATATTTAGACTTCATGAGGTAAGTTTAATAAGTTTGAGCTGACTCTTATTTTTAAAACTCCCATATTTGCTGATGTGGAAATTATACTCTTGACATGATTTCAACTTATGACAAAGCCTTTTTAGTTTCAACTTAACATTGCATATGGCAATACACAGTTTTTCAAAAGTGTTTTAGGTGGTAAGCAGGCAAAAATGTCCACTAAACTAGATGAGCCAAATTGTCTTTCCACTATAGAATCAGTAATGTTTTCTTATTGACTGATTGATTTTTTTTTTTTTAAGAACTGGAGTTAGTCTAATCCAGTCCTTTGTGGCGAGCACCCATCCACAGCGGAAAAAGGATTTCAAGCAGCGAAAGAGGGAGCATCTCCAGGAAACCAAAGCTGGAGGTAAGAAGGAATGGCCAAGCCATCAAGAGACGAAGAGCCAATTCAGTCATTGGGTCATTTAGGAATGTCCTCTGTGAGAACGTTCTGTACCAGCCTTCTGCCCACTTTTGTCAGTCTTGACAAGACCTATCGAAAAAATCTAATGAGATCCATATAATTAATTAAACAATTACCATGTGGCATGCTGGTTATATTAGTTTCCTAGGGCTGCCACTAATGAAATATCACAGACTTGGTGGCTTAAAAAAGAATTTATTTCCTCACAGGTGTAGGGGCGAGAAGTCTGAAATCAAGGTGTCAGCAAGACCACTCTCTCCCTGGAGTCTCTGCAGGGGCAGAGCTCCTTGTCTCTTTGAGCCCCCGGAGGCTCCTGGTGTTCGTGGCTCACAGCACCCCCGTCCCTGCCTCTGTCTTCACATGACCTTCTCTCTGTGGCTGTTTCTTTATAAAGACATTTTCAACGACTTTAGGGTGCACCCCCAATGTAGTATGATCTATCTCCATCCTTTTTGTAATGACATCCACAAAGACCCTATTTCCAAATGAGGTCGTATTCTGAGGTTCTGGGTGGACATGAGTTGGGAGGAGCGCGGTGAAACCCCTGGGATCATGTATATGCAAGGTCATCAAATCATCCCTGCCACTCAAGACAAAAACAACAAGAACAGAGAAGGATGAAGACGAAAAGAACTGAGAAAAGTGGTTTTCCCCTGCTCTTTACGATGAGGCAATGTACGTCAACGGACACGTTGGAATGTCCGAGCTGAGATCGTGTCCTGGTTATGCTGGGTTACAAATGTCACTCTCGGGTCACAAGCCACTGTGCTCTGCGGGCCGCCACTCCGCCTCCCGTCCTGTTTCACGTCCTCATCACGGCAGGCGACGCCCACACCACAAGCCTTAGACCTGCATTGCCTTGGCATTGGTCTCACTGAAGGAAAAAAAAGAGGGAAGAGGATTTTGTGAGATTTCCGCCCTCTTCCCTCACCCGCTGATGACTTGTTTTCCAGCAGATGGAAGCCCCCCGCCCTGTGGATAAATCCGTGAGCACCTGCGTAAAGTAACCCTTCAGGTACTCAAGTAGGAACACAGACAAGTTGGCATCTGGTGTCCTTGCGACTCACCTGCTCGGATAAAACAAACTTCAGCTACAGGCCAAATACTGCAGGTTGTTTCAGGAGTCACCCTGCTCTGGGGTGCCTAGAGGGCTCAGTTGGTTAAGCGTCTGCCTTTGGCTCAGCTCGTGATCCCAGGGTCCTGGGATCAAGTCCTGCATTGGGCTCCCTGCTCAGCGGGGAGCCTGCTTCTCCCTCTGCCTGCCTCTCCCCCTCCTTGTGTGCTCTCTTTCTCTGACAAATAAATCAATAAAATCTTAAAAAAAAAAAGAAATCAACCTGCTCTTCTTAATATGTGATCCTGTACATTTGTATTCTCCTAATGTGTCCCCCTTAATTATTGTGTGATTATTATCAGGACAAAAAAAAAACCCTCATGATTTTTCATACAGCATTTTTATACTTCTTTAAGATGAAATATTTTAATTGCCTCTGACATTTTAGTTGGGATCTTTATACTATCAATGTGACTAAGAGGAAATCATACTCCGTGCGTATGGCTTTAATGACTGAAAGAAAGAATAAATTTCTCCCCACAAAATGAGGAGTGACTGTAAGCAAGGCATGATGGAGTGCAATTCTAATCAGGAATAAAGAGAGAGGTGGAGAGGAAAGGGAGGCCAGACGCCTTGCATTTTTCTGCAGGGCGACTAGAGCTAGGGGTCGAAGTGGTTTGTGGTCCAGCTGGAAGAGCTGCTTTGTTCCTGGAGAGGAGTGTCACTGTGGGCTGGGGGACAGAGGACCTTGCACGTCTCAGGAAATGCACCCAAGCTAGCCGAGTGGCAGCGACAGATTGATAAATTGTCAGGACGGTAGAATCCTGCCGTTAATTGTTTGTGGCACCAAACTCTTAAAACAGCATCGCTAGAGTGTTTACAGAACTTGCTGATCTCCTCCTTACAAACTCCAACGCTTCTGTCCTTCTGTGCTCTGTGATAAGACCCAATATTAAAGCCAAATAGACGTTATGCTCTTTTCCCCTCTTCCCTTAATCATCACAGGAATCTTACTTAGTCCTATGTCAACACTTGAATCAGCAGCTTTATCTGGTCAGGAGGGAAGCACAACAAGAATTACATTTGGAACAATAGGCAAAGCAATGATTCATACTTAGTGATTATAATGAAGTTCTTAGGCGAAGAGCTCGTCAATCTAAGCATACAGGAAAAAGTGAAAGGCAATTAGGAGCTGACACCTGTGTGGAACGACTTCGGTCTCTGAGGGAGAGATGTTCTCCTTCGAAAGGAAATAGAAGGACCTCCCCTTCCCCCACGCTGATGTAGAAATACATGGCAGGAGCATTTAGAACAAGCCCCTGCCGTAAGACAGGTAATATGACCAGTGTGAACGAGATAAAATAGCTGTGCAGGAGGAAAATTAATAAATTATGATAGAAACTCTTCTCTTTACTCCTTAACTGTCCTACTAAAATAAAAAAAATTCAATCTTAGCTGTTTCCGAAAATTCAGAACCTAGAGCCTTATGTAACGTTGGGTGAGGATTTATAGTATACCAACCAACGTGTGCCTGGGCTCAGTAAAGAGCTTCTATTTAGAATGGAGAACACAGGACGGCGAATCCCGTGTGACCAGGACTTCCCTAGCTCATGCCAGATTTGAATATGTTATTTAATCCAGGAAGGTGACAAAACATGAACTCGCCTCACTTTCTCTGTTAGAAAGTGCAAATCTGACCTTGCTTTAAAAGGAAAGCTGGTGCCTTTAGCAGGACCTCTAAAGTATAGTTGGGAGTTTTATCAGAGTTACTCAAAATTGCTAAAGTAAAGATTGATTTCTATATAAGAGTTTCCATTTTTTTTTCTAGCAAAAATGAATTGTAGCTACAATATTTCACAAAAATTAATTATACTAGCAGATACGACTGTAAGACCCCAGGCTATAAGTAACCCAAAGCTGTATGGCTGGATACATGATGCACAGATTTTGTTGTTGCAGTTCATTTTCTTTTGAAATGATCACTATTAGTGATAAATTACCAAAGTGCTAAATAATGAACCAGAATGATTTTTTAAAAGTGGAATCCTAAGTCTGTCCAAGTTTTCAAAATAGCACAATGTTCAACTGAAAGCAAGCATCCTGGCAATACTTACTGCAATGTAATTTTTTAAAAAGATTTTATTTATTTATTTGAAAGAAAGAGAGAGCGAGAGCACACGAACGGGGGAGGGGCAGAGGGAGAGGAAGAAGCAGGCTTTCTGCCGAGCAGGGAGCCCCAGGTGGGGCTCAATCCCAAGACCCTCAGGATCATGACTTGAGCCCAAGGCAGATGCTCAATGACTGAGCCACCCAGGCGCCCCTGCAATGTCATTTTTCACCATTACCAGCAAATCTTAACCAAAGTCAATTTCAATGAAAACTTATTCTTGCAAAGTACCTTAAAGTCATAACATGGAAGGAAAGATGCTTCTCTCATGGGATGGCATATAAGGGATCCAAGGAAACATCAGGGTCCCCATCAAAGAAGTCAGTTGTGCTCAGAGCGACAAAGCTCCCAGTGGCCTTGCGAAATTCAGACTCCCATGTACAAGAGTATGGTCATTATCGTTCATTTGGAGTTCATAAGACATTTCTCCACCCACAAAGGAAGTCGAGTTACACATTGTAGCCTTGCTTTTATTTTGTGGTGCCATGTCCAGTTCCTACATGACATGACATGAGGCTGTGTGACCACCTTGGGCTCTGAAACGCATTATGACCTATTCCTGAGAACCTGCACAGGGCTCTCCTGTAGTAGCCCTCACACGAGAGCCTGCATCTATAGAAACATACAAAACACCATATTTTTTTTATCTTGTTTTTTACTGCCAAATAGGTAATATCAACATCCAAACTCTGTTCGTTGGCAAAATAAAAATATAAAACCAACATTGGTGCTATGGAGAGTGTATTTGTCCTCTCCCCGATTCCGTCTCTGAGGAAGGCCTTGGCCTTTCTTCTCCACCCATCTATGCACTCTCTGTGGCCAAGTCCATAATGGCTCTTGTTTGAGACGATCTCAATTTCTAGCCCCCGTTCCAGGCCACCCAATTATCACCTTACTATACAGTAGCTAATGCACCGATTATTTTTACTCAGTAACTTAGCACTGGATAATGAACTATTTTGTTCAATTTTTTTTCTTGAATGTGATGCTTGTCTCCCCAGTCATGTTATAAAGATTGAGTCCAGACCCAGAACCAAATTGCCTGAGATCCAGTTCTAGGTCCTTTACTCACAGGAGTGCGTTTAAGAAAATGACTATTTGTGCCTTAGTTTTCTTCATGCAAAATAGGGATGATGATACACAACACAGGCTTACAGATTGTTGTGAGGAGTAAGTGATAAATTTATGCAAAATATGTAGTTCAGTTCCTAGTATGTGTTATATAATGTTACCGATCGTCATATCACTGTTTTATTATTATTGCCATTTTTATCCTCGATGTCGGAGACCTATATACTGCATTTTTTGAATCATGCCTCACACACGACTGGTCATACAATGACTACTCCATAAATTTCGATGACTGAATGGTAAGACTAGAAGCAGAAAGAACATCCATAGACCAGTGTGTCATGCCTGCATGTGCGTGAGTTTGGGCATGGCTAATGATCAAACTGCTGACCTGAGTAGGTCTACACAGCCAGAGAGTATGCCTGTGGGATGCTAATGAAACAGTAGGAGAGGCAGAAACTCATAATGCATCGATCAAAACGTGGTCCAGTGTTTAATGCAAAGTTCATCCGCCGGCCATGAAGACACAGACTAGAAGCAGACACGGGCCTAAGCTTGCAGTAGCTGCAGGGAGAGCATCTATGCGGCAACCGTGGGGCAAGGTCCAATTTTTAGGTCCATTAGTCATGGAGGGCAACTCTACAACATCATCCTTGAAAATTGAAGGGCAGTTATAATAATAGGGGAAGAGTACAGTAAACGAGATGCATTCATGGGCGTGGAGTATGATAAAGCCATTGAAAACACGATTGTAGAAAATACTGACTGTATGGAAAATAGTTCCTGAGGTTCTGTCAGGAGAAAACAGATGAGTCGGATCAAAGTTTTGTGAAGCAGGAGGAGGAAGTTGAGAGAGCGAGGGAGGCGAAGAAGAAGGTCCAGAAGAGGAAGAGAAGGCATGGAGGGAAGAGTTTGCTTCCCGCGAGGCTGAGCTTTAAAGAAGACTATGTCGGAGTGAAGAGTTTAGTCGGCGCTTTGTTCAGAGCTCAGTGTGTGAGTGGGCTCATTACTACTGATGGGGCAGCGGTAAGAACGTGGGAGCAACATCAGTGTCGCTGACAGAGAAAAACTGCTCTTTAGTGAAGAACGGAGTGAGAGACGGACGCTGCACATAGTTTAGAAACAGCATACACACATTTCTTTGTTCCAAAAAGCCAGGTCAAAGTGATTACTTGGAAATGGACTTAGGAGGTAGGCTGTTGTAGGACAATCAGGGCAGAGGGAAGAATGGTAAAGACAAATAAAAACCTGTGCGTCTGTGTGTGTGTACACATATTTTTATTTTAACTTAAAATCCTAATAAAAATAAATCATTGCATATACTGTATATAGATCCAAAAGGCTGTCTTAGTTCACCAAAAACTGCCAGATAAGCCACCCATGCAGTTCTTTATTTGTTCCATGGGAAAATTTTCATAGAGAACACAGAGTACCTCTCGAATAAGTTGCATATATTTATAACTTTTTAAAAAGATTTTATTTATTTATTTATTTATTTATTTATTTGAGGGAGAGAGAGGGAAAGAGGGAGAAGTAGACTTCCCACCGAACAGGGAGCATGACATGGGGGTGGATCCCAGGAGCCTGAGATCATGACCTGAGCTGAAGGCAGACACTTAATCGACTGAGCCACCCTGGCGCTCCTATTTATAGCATTTTGAAAGCATAATTGTTTATTCAAATGAGAGTCATTGTTTATTCAAATGAGACACATGAAACCCTCTTCAAATAAAGAGATCTTTAATCTGACCTAGTTACACACACAGGCCAGGAGAACTGTTTACCAGGAAGCAATTTAGTTTTTGTGGATTGAGGTATATTGACTTTTTTGGAAACTCAAACTCAGAACAAAATTTAAGTAATAAAATCTCCAGGAAACACATGGGAAATGTCAACATTGACTCTATTCTGACTGAATTGTTATGGTTATCCATATCCATATATTAGAATGACAGACATATTGATAAATACACAGTTAATCATTCTTCTACTTGGGTAGTATAGAATAATATTTTATTATATATAAGGATATGCCCTGGTGATATATATTTATTCATTAATGCAATAATAACCTTTCCATGCAGATATTATTCTCTTCAATTCACAGATTCAGGGCCTTACACCAATTCTGTAACAAAAGAAGTGTCCTCATGTACTGAATCGAAAGCCTAAGCACTGCGGTTATTTTCAATTTCTAATAGAAAACAGATTTCATGATGCAATCCCAAATCTCTATTATACGTGTGCCTCATGTTACCTAGCAAATTCCAGTCATAGGTTAAGTAAGGACAGGTTAAAGTGAAACTTTCATGTAAAGAAAATCAGCAAACATACAAACAGCTGCATGCATGTATGTTTCCATCATTTTCTGAGACGTCTCAACCTCGTGCTATCAGCTGGAATTCATTCTGAATGCAGCACAGCCAAATGCACGTCTTTACTGTTTGCTTAGCCAGGAGATTTTTGTGGGTAATTAAACTGATCGAATTTAATATTGTAAGATGAGAATAGCAGTGAATAGCATTTTCTGAATGGAAGGGTCACAGATAAATCAGAAAAATGTGGAGGAGAAGAAAGCAAATATTTGAGGATGTTACATTTGGGGAATAGACCAGCTCACACAGCAAAAAGAAAAAAGGGTAGCAGTGAAAGATGGGAGAAATAAGGAAGAACTCTCTGACATATCCACTCATTTTTTTTTTTTTTTTTTTTTTACAAAGGCATACCTTCTTTGGCACTGACCGAATTTAAAAACGTGGGTTTCGTTTAGATGTTGTTGGTAGAGGGAGGAGGTAGAGACATTTACTCTGGAAAAATGTTTCATACTAATGCTCTAGAAAGATGAGGTGGGGATAGGGAAGAGACATCTGGGCTGTGCAGGAGCTTGAGGTGAAAGACAAGGGAGACAGAGGTGGACATGCGTCACGGATAATTTGATTTGAGAGTCCTGGTCACATCCTCTCTATAAGTAAAAGCATCTTTGTTCTAAAGCAAAGAGTTCTGTCCAGCTCCTCCCTTCCTCACTAAAGCTGCTGGGACACGTCAGTTTGAGGATGCTCTGTCCTCCGCCTGAAGTAATCGTTCCTTATTTAGCACACACGGCACACGTGCACACACCTCCTGCAGACACTCATGCCCAGATTGCCCCCTTCTCTGCCGCGGCTCCTGACACCTGGCTGTGATTCGGATGCACCTTGGACTCGCCCACTGCGTCCTTGGCAGAAATGGAGCAGAGGAAGGCAGATGTTAGGCCACATAAAACGGTGTTCAAAACTGCCTGTATGCCAGGAAAAAAGTGTTATTTAAAACAAAAACTGATTTTGGCTGATTTCGATTACTAGGGTAAAGGTCACAATTCCTACCCCGAAGGTGGTTTTTTGTTAGAAAAGTTTCTAGTTTTGACTTTAGAATCTTATGTGAGCACCGCTCTCCTAAATTACTTTATATAATAAAACAAGAGACGTTTTCATTTACTGTAGACAGATTAGAAGCAAGGGCTCAGGGGGCAAAAGTAGAAAAGATGGCATTTGAAAAACAGCAGGGAGTCAGATATATAGAAAAACACATAAATAAAAATATAGCAATATATAAAAGGCTTTGTTTCCTGAGGAAGAAAGTTCATCGGCAAAAGACTGGGAAATGACCGGGGCACTTTAAGTACAGGGCCAGATGATAAACAAGTTTAATTTGGTAGTCGTGCTGCAGATAAGCTGTTTAATTACACCGAATTTTAGTAAAATTATGCAGTATGCAATAGCCTCATGTTTTTGGTTTGTGGGGAACTATAAGAAAATTGCTAGCATCTTACATGTGGGTTTGCTTGTTACAGAGAGATGGTACGGGCCACTGTCAGGGAGTTAGGTAATTCAGCTGTAAGAAACATGGAGTCCCAGATGACAATGAGCATCTCTATGGTCTCTATTAGATATTCCATGCTATGTAGGGGCTGATGCAGGTGCACGTGTGTGTGTGTGTGTGTGTGAAGGGGTGCACATGTGCATGTGAATTAAAGAAGAGGAAACCCCAAGAAGATTAAAGGAGTCAGAGACCCACTGCTTGTATTAAAATCTAAAAAATACGAACTTGAACTACGGGAGTCAAATACTTCATTTAATAATCCATTCACTTATATAAACAGCTTTTAGGTACAATGTTAGGTGGTTGGGGACACAGAACTTAATAAAATGGTGTTTATCCTGGATGTTATTCTCTAAAGGAATGGAAATTTAAAGAGCATCAAAGGCAATTTCTGAAGTAAAGGGTATATTTACGATCAATGAGTGAAGTAGAAAGAATTCTTAAATCTGGTGCTAATATTGTGAACAGAGTACATTAGGCAAAACTTCATAACACAATATAATATTTATGAGAGTGGCCCCAAAAAAGACAAAAAAAACCCCCCCAGAAACACAGCAGTCATTTTAAAGGACATGAATAGAACTTAATTCTATCTGGAAACAGTTACTATCCACTAGTCCTAAAATGCCATTCGGAGATACCAAAAACGCTTGCGGACACAACTCACTGTTCTTTTTCCTTTTTTAAAAATTTATTTTATTATGTTATGTTAGTCACCATACACACTGTTCTGATGATGTACTCATTCCTACAACCTGTATTGGCCAGAGCTGGGCTTTACGTGGCGTCACCTGCACAAAGAGTGACTGGACACGTGGCCGTAAATGGAAGCTCTGCGAAGGTATAGGTTGAGCTGAGGGAAGCACACAAGATGCAGAAGCGTGAGGAAGCTGGAAGCTGCAGCAAGTTATTACCACCCTGCCAATGGGGCGTTTTCAACTGGTTTATAAAATATAGCAGCGGGGTCCTCCACCACCTTCGTCCTTCCCTTGGTTCCTGGATCTGCTCATTTCAGGTGGGAGAGAGGTGGCACCACACACAACCCGCTGGTCCCAAGTGGGGACGGCTCGCTAGTGGGACGGCACCTAAATCATGAAGGTGCTCTCTCCCAGCTGGTGACACAGCTGAGTCTTCAGCAGGGCTTTCCACTGGTCATGACGCTAAGGGGTGGAGCATGTGCTAAGACCACTGAATGTGTGTTGGTCTCTCTTTTTATTTGTGTCTTTACACTTGAGTGTCTGGGTTGGTTGGGAAATTCTGCTGATTTAGGGTGATCTCAGCTGGCTGGGCTCATTCCTCTGTGCTCAGCTCCTGTGGGGGCCTGGGAGCTGCTGGTTCTCCCGCACATGTTAGCCTCGAGGGGCCAGTGGGCATGCATACGCTTCTAGTAGCGCTTGGGTTCCAAGGAAGAGCATAGAGGCCCACAAGCACTTTGTCAAGCCCTTTCTTGCCGTACACTTGCTGCTTTCCCACAGGCAAAAACAGGTCCAGTGGCCGAGCCCAGAGCCCGTTGGGGGAAAGCAGCGCACACAGGTGTGGGGAGATACAGAAAACTAACTCTCAGTGCAACCCGCCACCGGTGGGCTGGCCTCAGAAATGAGGCTGGAAATATGGCTTTTTAATATATTCTCTGGAAGAGTTTACTGTGCACAGTTATCACCTATTTCCTCAATGCTGGCAAGAGTCTGTAAATGATTCTGTTTAAGTCTGGGGCTTTCTTCTCTGGAATGTTTTCAATTACATTTAATTAAGGAAACAATTCATTTCATAGATAAAGGATAATTTTTTAAAAAATTTCTGGTCTTGGTTTTGAAAATTTTTTAAATAAAAGTTCTGTATTTTTCAAATATTTGTCACAAAGTTATCTTTTTAAATATGTAAGATTCATAGTAATAAGCCCTGTATAATTCTTGATATGTTTAATTTGTATTATCTGTGTTATTTCTAGACCAATCTTGCTAAGACTTGATCAATTTTTTTCACTTTAAATTTTTCCATTTTTTATTGTACTAAAATATAGATACCATAAAATTTCCTTTTTAAAAGATTTTGTTTATTCTTTGAGAGACAGAGAGACAGAGAGAGCATAAGCAGGGGGAGAGGCAGAAGGAGAGGGAGAAGCAGACTTCCCACTGAGCAGAGAGCCTGACATGGGATTCGATCCCAGGATCTGGAGATCATGACCTGAGCTGAAGGCAGACACTTAACCATCTGAGCCAGCCAGGTGCCCCTAAAATGTACTTTCTTAACCAATTTTAAGTATATGGTTTAATGGCATTAA
Source organism: Callorhinus ursinus (assembly GCF_003265705.2). Taxonomy (NCBI): domain Eukaryota; kingdom Metazoa; phylum Chordata; class Mammalia; order Carnivora; family Otariidae; genus Callorhinus; species Callorhinus ursinus. The sequence goes on from NW_027397098.1 coordinate 11,775,203, forward strand.
ATACACTCATATTTTTGTGAAACCATCACCACCATCCATCTCCAGAACTTTCTTCATCCTGCAAAACAGAAATTCTGTATGTAACCATTAACCAGTAACTTCCCATTCTCTCTAACCCCCAGTCCCTGGCAACTACCGTTCTACTTTCTTTTTGACCACTCTAGTGACCTCGAGTAAGTGGAATCACACAGTATTTTCTTTGGGACTGGCTAATTTCACTCAGTATAATGTCCTCAAGGTTCACTCATGTTATAGCATCTGATAGGATTTCCTTCCTCTTTAAGGCTGAATAATATTCCATTGTATGTGTTAGGATTTTATGAGTTTGTTGATCTTTTTATATTTGATATTTTGGGAGGTAATCCCCATGAAATATTCTAAAAGTGTCAACAATTAGGATTGGCCAGGGAAAACCACTAGATTGTGATAAAGATCAGATGTCGTTGAAGTTAAAGTTGAAGATTAACGGCCACCTGATATATATAAGTTCAACTATGAGTGGCAAGGATGTGGAAGCAAGTTACTGTTAATTACTAGGAGAAAAGTTTGGTAAGTGAAGGAATGTTGCATCTGGGCAAGCACACACCTGGGAAGACATGAAAGCTGTCTTCAAAAAATTGAAAAGGTTGTCATAGAGAAAAGGGGTTATTTTTCTTCTGGGCTTACCCAAGCAGTTGGCTAGGTAGGATTTACCGGTGGAAGTGATAGGGAGACACATTTCCACTTTATCTAAGGAAGACCATCACTGCTGTCCCAAGACGAGATGTCCTGGCTTAAGGTGTTCACACTGAGGCTGGACCCCTGCCTAGTGAAATTATAGAGTGGTGGTTCTCCGAGTGTGGTAGCCCTGAGATCTTGAGAGGGTTCTACACGGTCAAGATCATTTTTACAATTATACTAAGACACCAGTGCCTTTTGTGTTGCCATTGGCATTGGTGATGGAAAAACAATGGCGGGTAAAATTGCTGATGGCTTAGCATGAATCAAAATGGTGGCAGCAACTATGTAGCAATCGGTTGTATTTCTCACCATCAGCAGCGTGACAAGTGTTGGCTTCCCTTAAGAAGCTCTTTACTACAGGGCGCCTGGGTGGCTCAGTTGGTTAAGCGACTGCCTTCGGCTCAGGTCATGATCCTGGAGTCCCGGGATCGAGTCCCACATTGGGCTCCCTGCTCAGCAGGGAGTCTGCTTCTCTCTCTGACCCTCTTCCCTCTCGTGCTCTCTATCTCTCATTCTCTCTCTCTCAAATAAATAAGTAAAATCTTAAAAAAAGAGAAGCTCTTTACTATAGCAGTAAAGTATGTTCATTTTATTAAATGTTAACCCTTCAATCTTTTTACCTTTCTGTGTGATGAAATGGGAAATTGGAACAATGCTCTTCCGGATAGATACCAAAGTACAATGATTATCTTAAGGAAGAGCACATGTGTGATTGAGATGTGAGCCGAACTAGACACCTTTTCATGGAAAGTCACTTTTTACTTAAAAGAATGACTGACAGAAGATCTTTGGTTATTCAGACTCAGGAGACCTCTTCTCGAACAGAATAAACTCATCTGTTACCTCAGGGAAAACAACAGACACTTCTTTGTTGCCCGTAATGTTTGGGTTTTTAAGTGACAGAATTTGGAACACTTGTATCTACCATGGAGTTCTTGCAACTCTCTGGGACTTAACATTCTTTTCTAATGGGCTCAGTGGTGATGGTAGAAGTGGATTTTTGGTATTTTATATTGAAATAGGTCAGTATTTGAAAGAACTGAAAAACTCATGAACTGGTATTTTCCAAATGACAATGGCATGGTTTTATGACAGAACACATAGGTAAAAGACCCATTCAAAGTGCAAGATAAACCCATGGATATTAATGTAACAGAGTCCAAAAAAGTGTATTGTTATGGTTTCAAATTCCAAATTACAGTTTTCCCATGGAACTCCCATGTGACGAATTTTGGTATAGTATCAGAAAATATAATAATTATCTGGAAAGTCTACCGCAAACGACTTTCTTTTCTAAATATAGAGTGTGTATGAGGCCGGATTTTTTTTATATACATCACGCAATGCAACATATTTCAAAAGAATGAATAAATGAATGAAAAAGTAGTTATGCAGATATTCAGAATTCAGAGACTCCAACTATGTTCTGTTAAGTGAGATATTAAAGAGATTTTCAAAAAGGTGAAATAATGCCCCTCTTCTCACTTTGTTTTTTGGTTTTAGAACACACAGTCAGTCTCAAAAATATGCTAACAGAGTGTGGGTTTATTATTATTATTTTAAAATGAATCAATGGTCAATTGTCTTTTTTTTCTTCAGGTCTAACTCCGAATATGCTACAGATTTATAGATATAACCCACACATAATCCAAAGGTCTGAGGTTTCTTAGAAGTGTAAAGGGGTCCTGAGTCCAGAAAGTTTCAGAACCACTGTTACAAAATCAAACACAGTGGCAAATAGGCCACATGATGGCAGCTGGATCTATCCTGAGGTGCTATTTGTCATTTCTGTAAAAATACAATATTTGAACTGCAGTGTAGTCATTTTTGGTCTAGGATATCTTGTTGACTTAGTTCCTTCAACCCAAATAAAAGAAATCCCAGATATTTGAGCAACAGAGCTAACATTCTTCAAAATGATTGGGATAAAAGTTGTCAAAATCCTTGAATTATGTGGACATGGTTTTATTTTCATAGAAAAACGGTTTCCTATCTGATATTTAATGTAAGATGTTCGCTCACGCCATCTGTAAGTAAATATTGATATCAGTCCAAAAGGCACATGGACTCTAAAAAATATCCGTAAGCTGACTGGCACCAGAACAGGACAGGCCGCCCTGTCTGCTAACGTCTGGAGTGAAGACTGAAGTGGTTTATAATTACACACAACAAAGGTGTGCCAAGTTCTCCTTTAACCATGAAGGAAAAAGAGCTTCCCGTGAGTTTACAACGTATAATATTTCTCTTGTTTCACTCTTTCACTGTGTTTACGATCCCCTGGAGGGCACATTATGGATGAATAAATGGCTGTTTGCACTTGATTTTTCTTTCAATTTTTGTCTCTCCAAACGGCAAAAATCTGTTTATGTGCAAATTTTAAACGTTTGAGGATCATGCCTCAATGTTAATTGCTTTCCCTCGAGAGATCAATTCTAATTAAGTTTTTTAAAAAATGTTCACCTCTTAATCTGAACTTTTAAATGGTATTTTCTCATATTGCTATATACCAACGACACCCTAATTGGAAATTTCAACCCTAAAAAAATATTAAATATCTCCAGAAGAGTATCGACCTAGTAGTAATATGTCATTTATAAATATGGTTATTTAGTAAAAAATGCTTTTGAATATAGACTGCTACTCCCAAGACAATGAGGCAGCACAATATTTTTTTCTTCTTTCTGACATCGCAGGACGTCTCGGCATGTAATTTTTATCCTCAGAAATGTTTTGTTACTTGTGGTGTTGAGAAAATAACAGGAATCTTCAGATGGCCATTTTGCCATTTGTTTAAGCAAATATTTACTGACATCTAAGTGCCATTAATTTTGCAAGGTATGGGCACATGGGGCAACCAGACAAACATACATCTATCAGGTAATACTGGTTTTGTTTCACGAAAATCTAACCCTGAGAGTGTTTGTGATCTACTATTCTTGGGTCCATCTCCAACATTCACAGGTACAATTTGCCATCGCCAACCCAGGGATGCTCATGAACTGTATCCACGTTTAGGAGTATTAATTCTTATTAAAGGATGCAAGAGGGCATCACATCAAAAATTTTTTTGTGTGTTCAACAATGACACTGTCTTCATAATAATATTGTAATGTGGATGGTTTATCACCTCTGTTTTCAAGAGCGATACCTATGGTCCATAAAAATATACTCAAGGTCAACACACGTAAGACACTCAATATTATGATCTTCTACTCTGTTCGTGTCATGAGGGCAGAAATCATGACTTAAGAAAAATTACCTAAGTTGGTAAATTATTTTTTCATTATTCCTGAGGCCTATCTATGATCTTTGAAATAGCATAGAAAATGGAAACTTCAAACCAGTACTTAAGAAAAATCAGTAATGTCTCTAAATTACCTAAAGAAGTATAAAACTGAGAAAACAATGTCAGTTTGTTATGCCATTAAAAGCAATTTTAACAATCTGTCCACGTGAAGTAATTTCCTGGCACCATCAGCTAAATGGCTTGATTATTCCTCTCCTTCACGGACAGATATATTATTGGGATCAGCATTTATAAGCAGTGAGCAATGTCAAAAACACAGAGTGTAAGGAAGTAAATCTATAATGCTTTTAGGACAGACGATGAGTCATATTGAACTTGAAATGAATAATGATTATGATCTAGACTTGTACGGCCTGATGTAGGAGCCACTAACCTCCTGTGAGTCTGGACACTTAAAAGGGGCTGCGTTCTGACACCTACTGCAAGTATGAAATACACACCAGGGTTCAAGGACTTTGTGGGAACAAAATCAGGCAATATATTTTATTCATCATTTTATATCGACTACATACTGAAATGATAATTCTTGAATGTACTGGTTTAAATAATATATGTTAAAGTTAATATAGCCTCTTTTTAATTTTCATGTGGCTACTGGAAAATTTAAGATTACCTACATGCCCCTCATTCTACTTCTATCAGGCAGCACTGAGATCCATGAGTGATGAATGCAATGTGTGGATTAGAAAAAAATATTCACACATCCACAGAAAAGGACTGTAAAGCATGTCAATAACATATCTGGTATTAACTTTTGAAAACCTCTTTACTGTGTTTGCCAGCTAACTCAGGTTTTTATCTATTCAATTTGATTAATTTCCAAATTTGTTGGCAATGGCATGTTATAACTCTTTACTGCAACAACCTATATCTTTTTCAACATTTTATTTTGCCATTCAGAATGATCAATAAATATTAGGAATATTTATCAAAAAACCCTTGAAGGGCACTTGCTTAAAAATAGGGGAAAAGGTTCAAAGCAGTTAAATAACTTAAGAGTACATGGAGACACACTGCCAGATAAAAGTTGTATATATAATCTGCAGAATGTGGGTGGCATCCAAAATATTATCCTTTTTGCAAAATAAATAAATAAATAAAGGTCCCCCAAATCGAGACTTGTGGCAACCTAAAACACTGCTTTATCTCTGAACTGGTAACAATAAATTTTTTTGCTGGAATTGGTCCATTCCTCCCACTACCTAGCCCTGCTTTGAGCTCAATTCCAGGACCACTTTGCTGGCTCTGCTGGTTGAGTGAGGGCATTGATGATTTAATTCAGGGGAGTAAAATATATCAGATGACTACAGGTCAGAATTCCAGTCAAACTTTGGTGATGACTAGGTGACTGTGGGGAGATTCAAAATCAATCATAAAATGGGAGAAGGAAAAGACAGCTCTCCCTCACTGTCCCCCCCCCCCCAGTCTATATGTCTCCCCCTTCCCCCCCCTGCTGTTGTCTGTCTCTCTCCACCTCCACCCCCGCTTCTTCACTCTGCTAGAAGTTAGCAGCTGTCAGATTTTAGGAAATCTGCATTGTCCTCCCAGATTGCTTTTTTGGCTCCAATCAGACCCCTTTGCTGTTCCAGCAATTGTAAAGTGGTCCAAATTGTTGTTTGTTTTGTTTTGTGCATTTCCTGCTCTTATTTCCCTTTTTAAATCCCAATTTCCACCTGAAACCTTGTGCAAATCTATCATGAATTCAGGGCTCTTCAGATGACGCTCCATCAAAGCCACTAGCCTCTCTAATGGCCTGTTCTCTGGCTCGTCCCTGACCCTGGCCCATAATACAAACTCAGGTGGAGCAAACGCAGCTCTGGAAAGCGGCTCAGGCGACTGATACAATGAAGCAGTTTGTGTGAATATCATAGGTGTGGATGGCCTTGTGTATTCTGCCACCAGGCAACACTCTCGCAATTTAACAGTGACCCGCTTTAATAATAACACAGAAGACTGATGATGTGACATTTGGGTATGGAATATCTGGTAGAAGATGGACCTTTTAGAATCTCTTCAGTTCAATAAAGGTCCTGACTAATCCTCCTTGTTTTGATTCTTTCTATATAAAATCTATGGAGCTATCATTTTATCCCCACCATTTTTGAGACTCCATGTCACCATTCGGATTAGAAGGATCTTATTCGGTGCAGAAAAACAAAAGAGAAACTTCAGGTTGGTGGCAATGGGTTCTGTTATTATTGAAAGGATTTTTAAATAATTACATTTTGTTTATTTAAATATTATTAATATATAAAACATATGGGTGTGTTTGTTATTTAAATAATGTTTATATGTATAAATATAAATAAGTAAAGCATATGTATGGTATCTATGTGCGTGTGCTACATAGAAACAGAGAGAAAACACTGCCAAGTTCACACGCACTAGGATGTAACAGAAAGAAGAGCCTAACTCAGATTCTCTGATTCCAGAGCCTGAGCTTTGTGGGACCAGGTTACTTTTGTATTCCTAGCCCCAGCCCCAAGAGCAAGGCAAATAAAAAAAAAAAGGTAAGAGAAATTTCATAGAGCTCATGAAATTTAGTTTGTAACCAAATCATTGAAAAATTGGCAGATTTTCACCAAATTTGTAGAGTATGTTTGGAACGATCTGCATGAGAATATAGGCCATATGGCAAACAGAAAGGTCCGCATTCACTCTCCAAGGGATGAAGTGATGGGGTCAGATCCCCGAGAATATCGCTGTTGAATGTCCAAGTTGGAAGGTAGGGTTTGGTGTTCGGACTATGTGTTTTACCCAGCGTCTGCCTTGGGGAGTCCTGATAGGGGGCAGGAGAAGGGGGGCCTGAAAGAGGAGATGACCCTTCCCCTCCCTAAGAGCAGCTTCCTGGCAAGCCTGCTTATTCAGAAGAGGGGGCCGGAGTTAGACCACCTAAGCAACAACACAACCAGATTCTGAGAAATGTCATTTAGAAGGTGGACAAGCAGCACCCTCACCAGGTCCGACGAGGCGGTATCACTGGGGAAATCTCTGGTGGCAAGAGGAGCATCAGGTGTCCATTATTCCTAGGGCAGCACAGGTATGGCAGGACCTAAGCTGGACTCAAGACCATGATGTCCATCCTATGGCTACGAGGCATTTAAGAGCAGACGTGTCCCAGAACCCTGACTCCTGTCCATTCCTGCTAGCTAAGCCTCAGGGGGTGGAGGGGTCCAGGACCCTCACCTGGTGTGATTGGTGGGGAACCTCGTGGGGCTGCGTTCCAAGTCTTACAACGGCGGCTGTATGTCATGGCAAACTTGCAGAAGGCATTGCCACATCATTGTTTATGGCTGGCAAAGCACCAGCTCTAATTCTGCCATTATCAGTGTGGATCTGGATTTACTGCCTTAAACCTTGGGCCATAATCCCTGGTCATGGAAGTCTGCGGGAGGCCAAGTTTCTCTTTGGGATGCCAGACAGCAGGGGAAAATCTTAGACAGGTTAACCTTGACCTCTGCTAGTGTCTTCATGTATAAGCTCCATTTCGGTAATCAAAAGGGCAAATGCTTGGGAATGGAGCTGTTGATTTGCGATTAAGCTCCTTCTCATGAGGCAGCTCTAAATGGAATTTTCCGTCTGAGTAAAAGCTGGACTTTATTCAGTAGAGTATTGCTCTACATTTTCCGTCTAAATAGTCTTTCAAATGAGTGGAATCCTGGACATTTTCAAAGTTCTATAAAGATTCTTATATAATGCTTTATTCCAAATCTCTACGGCTTGAGCTTATGTTTCCAGGTTCAAGGGTTAAACCTACATTAGGTCTATACTCATTTCTCTCTACTCTATGCAAGCACTGACTTCTTGGGATGGAAACTGACTGGGATGTACTATTTGAAAGTTGAGATGATGTTTATATTTTTGTTAAATAGTTCAGAGAAAAAAAATAAATGAGTATCTATCTGAAGTATAAAAGTAATATTTTGAGCTGAAACCTTTTTGTCATTGTCAACACCACAGTTACCCTTAGATAAAAGGTATAAAAATCTTTTAAAATTAACAAATTATGTTAACTTTAAACAATTAAAAAAAACCACTGGATTTTTAATAAAGAATGCTTCCTTATGAATTTGTTAATTATTTCTTACCTTTAAGATACAGACCCTGTGTTTGAACTCATCTAATTATGGGTGGACTGAGTTCAACTACATGGTTAAGTTCAGTGAGAGACCATGCTGTCAAGTTTTACACAGTTACTTAAATTACTACCTTACAGTTTACTCTCTTTATTTCTCTGATTCTAAAAACGTTTCATTTAAAATATATTAAGAAAAATAAAATGTGTGCATACTCTATAATGCACACATAACAAATATGAGAGAGGGAAACGAACCATAAGAGACTCTTCACTAGAGAACAAAGGGAGGGTTGAGGGAGGGAGGTGGGCGGGGGAGGGGCTAGATGGGGGATGGGTACTAAGGAATGCACTGGTGATGAGCACTGGGTGCTCTACATAAGTGATGAATCACTGAATTCTACTCCTGAAACCAGTATTGCACTGTATGTTAACTAACTACAATTTAAATAAGAATTTGGAAAAAAAAAGAATCCAGATTTTCTACACATAAAAATGTAAAATTTAGGAAATTTACTTTAAAAGCAAAATATCAGTACCTAATAAAATGTAATATTTCTAATCGACTGAACTTAAAAATGTGATTTTTTTTTTTTTTTTTTTTTTTTTTTTGGTAAGTGCTGTCACAATCAGCCACACTCAGAACAATGGCTAACTTTATCTCAAAAGTCAGCTTTGGATAATGTGGCATTGCTCTCTTGAACTTGGGAGGTAAGGGAGCTGAAAAATAAACTTTTTACCTCCCTAATCCATAGTAATAATATTTCGGTGATTATATTAGGATGCCATGCTTAAAAAAATGTTACACTGAAGCAAGATCTTTTGTTACTGTAGAGTATTTGGGGATTTTTATGCTATCCAGTCCAGAGGTGTACATATTTGGCAATGTCACATGCAATGTTCACGTGGCTTGTGAAATCTATGAATCACCTTTACAATGAAATGGGTCTAAAGGCCTCCGGCTTGATCTGATGTCGGGGTGAGTCATAATGGAAATGATGTAGTCAACGCAAGCGACGTGAAGACGTGCACACACACCAATGCAGTGGGGCAAGATGGTGGCCCGTACTGAGGAGTCGGAGACCCTGAACTTCACAACAGATATCTGCCAGAAATTAGCCCAGGACACGGATGACCATGTAGTCACTCCTTTACAGACAGCTCTTTGCAGAGGTGAAATTCAGTCACTGTGATGTGATTTCTAGACCGAGCTCAGCAACGAGGCAACTTTTGTTTCTCTTTTTATGGTTTAAGTGCTCACTTGTTACCTATTTGGATACAATATCACTTTGGTCTTTGGTCTCTTTTTCAAAATTTTCTAGATATGCTCTTATTGTTAACTTCAAATTGAAACTCCAAAATGCATCACATCAAATCTTAAGACAACTAAATCATTCATTCTCTCAGATGACTTCAAAAAGAGAAAGGCTTTGATCTGAATCCTTTGTATGTAAAGAAAGACTAAATCAGAGCTGCCTTCAGTTAAAAAAATAAAACAACAGTGTTCTTGGTTGATAGAGTTTATAGTATGATCTATCATGTGTCTTTTGCTTAATAAGAGTATTCAAATATAAAATTAATCAATTAAGTACCCATTGATGTATGGAGCGGGGAAGGAAACAACAAGGAAAAATATATGATGTATGATACAAGAAAAGAATATGTGTGTCAAAGAAAGGATGCATGAAAAGAGTTGATTTTGATTCTATATACACGTTTTAAAAACAAATACTACCTAGATAGTAGGGATCAGAGAAAATATTTATAAGCCAGGATTCAAAAACAGACATTTTAGTGAAACAGATATGCAAGTTTTAATATATCTGAAAAAAATCTATACATTATAAACTCTTATTTTTTTAATCACATTTCCACCCTGCCCAAATATGTAGATTTATTTCAATACATATCAAAGAAATGGCAAAAATAAAGATATTCTACCTAAAATGACTTAACACAAAATACATAAAAACATGGATGGATCCATGAAACATCATTAAGTTACGAACGTTTGGAAACAGGGGTGTGATGAGAGAACCTTTGTCACGAAGGGTTAAGGTACCTTGGCCTTTAATAATTACACTGACTGACTGGTGTGGATCTGGCCAAAGCACATCAGGTGCTATCCCATCAAGCTGAGAACTCCAAACCATCTGTAGGAACTTGGCAGATGATTCCACTGCATCACAGATCAAGGGGAAGGAACTCACCCCATTTATGTGAACCTTGCCCTCATCTCGTGTTATATGTGCCAGGAAGTCCGGGTGGATTAGACGTGATATGGGAGTATGCAAGTGGGTGGAGGGCATGAAGAGGAACAGAGGAGTAACTGTTGAGGAGGGGTAAAGGGTTAGAGGCCAAGCTACGAATGTAAGTTGTGGATTTAGTAGGCTTAAAAGCTACAGGCAAAAATTATAAAAGGAAATATTTCAGATTTGACTGCCTAAGATGTGAACGTTTCTGGCATTAAAAACATAGTGATCAAGCCCAAAGGCAAACAAACAGAAAGCAAGCACACACCATGCAAACATGCAGATCCCATGCAAGAGAGGGCACAACCAACCGGCTTCCAGAAAAATGGGCAAAGAACAAGAGCACACTTGCCCAAAGAGGAAACCCAAATGCCTAATAAAATCTAAGAAAAGCCAACCCTCATTGTTAATTAAATAAATTAAAAAGATAAGATACTATAGGTGATCTTCTTCCTTTTTACAAATTTTAAAAGGATTAAAATGGTGTATGGTTTTGTAATAGAATGAGGTGGGCTCCTGGACTTTGCCTTTCAGTATGAAAATGAATGAAATCTGACAATTGGCTTAAAAATATGTGTAGGTATCAAGGACCTTAAAAATGTCCGTGACCCTTGGTCCATTAATTATCACTTGGGAGACTTGTTGGATATTATGTAAGATTTCTATTTTTAGAAATCCATCTTAAAATATGAATCATCGATAGAAAGTATTTAGAAATAAGTCTTCAATATAAATATTCCAAAATCAAGGAAAGATAGAGTCAGGTGGTGAGGAATAGGGTACTGTCTTCAGATTTTAGTGACTGACCCAAAGAGAGTTGAGAGCAGGTGCAGGTGCACTGCGGTTGAGAAGAAACACCAAGATGGTTAACAAGGTATTTGCCCTCCAATAAGGAGATAAAGGTTTCAGATCAGCAGACTAACCATGCCTTCTGGTCAATGGTCTTTTCCCTTTGTCACTCATTCCTTCCTTCCTTCATTCACTAAATGAACATCTCAGAGGTCACTGCCAGGAAGACACAACGGATATATAAAAATCAATAAAGCACCGTAACTACCTCTAGAACTTTATATTCTAGCAGATTTACATTTGTCTCATGCTCAGATCTTGCTCTTTCCCCATAGCATTGTTTTTGCACACGTGCTAACGGGTTGCACCATTCCAGCACCGGTAACTGAGGACACCCAAATCCTGCTCTGCACCGTGGGAGGCCACGGGGGTGGGGGGGGGTGATTTTCTTTAAAATTGTTTTTTTCCCATTAAAAAGTAATGTGTAGTAACATCTTAAAATAGGGATATTCACTCTCTCTTTAAAATTATTTTCAAGGATGATGATGTTTTACGATATGTTTCAGATCCATTTCTTTTTAAAGATTTTATTATTTTTCAGTCATCTCTACACCCAACGTGGGGCTCAAACTCACAACCCTGAGATCAAAAGTCATATGTTCTACTGACTGAGCCAGACAGGCACCCCTCCGACGTGCATTTCTATCAGATAAAGTGAGAGGTGCTTCTATACAATGACCTGATCTATCATTTATCATAAAAGTTAGACTCAGCTTTCCTTTGTGACCTACTTGGGAATGAAATAATGACTGGCCTTTGTTCTGAGAAGCACCTGGATGCAAACATAGGACTTATGTGGTAGGGCCTCTGGCTTTAGAACTAGTTTTCTGGTTGGTCTTGTTTATGGAGCAAGCTGGTGTCCTGTTTGCCCTAGGACACTGCTATTAGCACAGTGACATATCCCAGCTGATGGCTTATGACTTGAGCTTGACAACATGCTGGGCAGGTGTATTTGCTAGTTTGTACTGGTTGGTTGGTTTTCCTTGGGTTGCTTATTTAACCCCATATCAAGTCTCCCCGCAGATCATTTCTGAGATATTTTCCTAATTTTGCCTATGCTTTTTAGTTCATTTGGACTTGGGTCTCTTACCTCTGTCAGAAGTCCTTTCTGCAAATTGCTGTCCTGGTATAGGATCAGTTTATATGGCCAACATGCTTGACACGGATAGCTTTTGTAGGGACTCTACTTGTAGTCTGAATGAAGTGACCCAAGATGGGGGTTTGTGAGCTCTGACCCCACGTTACACATGTAGTCTAACCGCGAGAATGTCAGTATTTTGTTTTATTGAAATCTCTGTATTGCAAAAGTACTGCTTATTGCTAAAGCACCTTAGCATAGTGTAAAATGTAGTTTTCTTCTTGAGGCAAAGGAGTGCTGTGGCTTCCCTGGGGCCCCCCCAGTCTGGCCAACAAGACATTAACTGAAGTGGTCCAACAGGGATTCCTTTGTCAAATACATACTCTAAAATTTTATTGTATGTTTTATTAACTGAACCATACAATAAATGAGGAATTACAAAATCCTAGTATTAATTTTCAGGTTCATCTCCCCAGAGATTCATAAAAACTCTTAGTTTATCTTGAGAAGATGTTCCAAAATGTGTTTCAAAAAGTATTCATTTCACAAGCTGCTCCATGGAAAAATGTGGGTCTGTGTTGAAAGAAATTGGGAAATCACCCCAATTCTAGTTCCCTCCCGTTGGGCTCCATGTGTATTAGTGTATCAATGTCCCAAGGAGTAATCAAGGAACTTGATCCTGTTTGGTTAATCCACAATTTCCCAATTCATTCTCCCACACAGCTTTTTGAGCAAAACACCCTGTAATGTGGTACAGGGAGTAGGTGACCTTCGACCCACAGAAATGCTGGCTTTGGGCTCTGTCCTGTTCCATCCTGACTTCTCGTTCTTGCTTCTTGTACACTCTCTAACTTGCAAGTGTTTAATTCCTGTCTCACCCCGTGTGCATTTCTCTCCATAGAAGGGTCTTTATCATAAATAAAAAAAAATTCAACTCCGTTGTTACAGTTGTGAAATATGCAAAGTTCGGGTAATAAAAGCAAGTTCTTCATTAATTATATTTTCAAAAGTGTTACTTTTCCAGTGTTTCTTCTTAAGTGCTCAGCGGTGGTTATTGATTAATAGGAGAGTGTCTCTTCCTTTGCATAGTGGCCCTATAGCATACTGTCTTTTGCAATGATCTAAACACTGTTCTCAAAACGTTTTATTCTCTCTTTCTCTCTCTCTCTCTGAAGATATTGAAGTTTTCTGAGCCCTTTTTTCTTGTCTTTATTTGGGACTGCCATTTGCTATCATGTTTATCTCAAAGGCATCATCTCTAGTTAGGTGTTGTCATTCTCTAATCCCTACCCGGGAATTCATTTTTCAATAGTTCCTGATCCACACCATCGTCCCCCAAATACACCTGTTAAAGAATGTAACTGTATGGCATTTGTTTGCCCATTCTGGCAGTCCAGGAAGCTTCTAGGGGCAAAGACTCCTGTTATCCTTAGTACCAAACAGTGTAAAAACAAGGAAGCATTCAATGCTTGTTAATATGTGACTGATTTGTCTGCAACAGTTGACTCTTTATACTTATATCTTGTACATTTTTTGTATTAGTTTCAGATGTAGAATTTAGTGATTCGTCAGTTGCATAGAACACCCAGTGCTCACTCCATCAAGTGCCTTCCTTAATGCCCATCCCCCGGTTACCCCATCCCCCCCCCACCTCCCCTCCAGCAACGCTGTTTGTTTCCTAGAGTTCAGCATCATTTATGGTTTGCCTGCTTCTCTGTTTTCATCTTAGTTTACTTTTCCTTCCCTTGGCACAATTGGTTAGCACGTGGTACTTATATATTTTGTACATTTTAAGAAACACTTCCAGAGGTCCTAATTACAAATGGCTCAAAATTCAGCCTTGTACTTTATGTGCGTGCATGTTTCATACTATGCTGCTCACTAGGTGCAGACATGTTGTCTTTTCCCACACGGCATTTCACTTAACTGTTACACCATTACAGAAGGGTTTTTTGAAAAAGGCTTTTATTTTTCATTATTTATTTATTAAAAAGATTTTATTTTATTTATTTGAGAGAGAGAGTGAGAGAGAGAGCACAAGAGGGGATAGGATCAGAGGGAGAAGCAGACTCCCTGCTGAGCAGGGAACCCAATGCGGGACTCGATCCCGGGACCCCGGGGTCATGACCTGAGCCCAAGGCAGCCGCTTAACCGACTGAGCCACCCAGGTGCCCGACAGTCTCTTTAATCAGCCTTTTGCCTGGCCATAAGCACAATGTCATATTCTAAGTTATGATATCATTTTCTTTGTTCAGTTGCACTGGTACTTATTCTTGTCTAGTAAACCTTTACTTCTTTATTATTTACAGTCCATAAATAATAGAACTAAAATTTGAACTCGGGCAGTCTGGCTGCAGAATTCTTGCCCTGAATCACCATACTACCTCGGCTTTGTAAGCTACATTTCTCATCATGCAATTGCCAAGTCCAAGGATGTGACACTCTTTCTTGTGCAGAATAAAAGGTTTATTTATAATTTCAAAAGCAAAAATATAAGCTGTAATAGTTTACAGGAATAATATTTTTTAGAGATTTTTATTTATTTATTTGTCAGAGAGAGTTAGAGATAGAGAGAGAGAGCACGAGCAGGGGGAGCTGCAGGCAGAGGGAGAAGCAGGCTCCCCACGGAGCAGGGAGCCCGATGTGGGACTCAATCCCAGGACCCTGAGATCATGACCCGAGCCGAAGGCAGACACTTAACCGACTGAGCTACCCAGGCGCCCAACAGGAACAATATTTTATTAATTAAAATCATTTTTACTAATTTGTTAGTAGAAAATCATATTTTAAATTGTTTTCATTTGCAATTTCTATTTCTTGCCGTGTCAAAGAGGTTTCATATATTTGTATTGTAGTAGTATTTTCCTTTTTAAAAAAGTTTTTATTTAAATTCCAGGGCACTTAACATACAGTGTAATATTAGTTTCAGGTGTACAATACAGTGAGTCAACACTTCCATCCATCAGCACAGCAGGTGCTCATCACAGCAGGTGCCTCCTTCATCCCCATCACCTGTCTCACCGATCCCTCACCACCTCCCCTCTGCTGACCATCAGTGTGTTCTCATAGTTAAGGGTTTGTTTCTTGGTTTATCTCTCTCTCTCTCTTCTTTCCCCTTTGCTCATTTATTTTGTTTCTTAAATTCCAAGTATCCATTGACTGATGAATGGATAAGGAAGGGTAGTATATGTGTACACACACACACACACACACACACACACACACACACAATGGAACATTTACTCAGCCATAAAAAGAACGGAATCTTGCCATCTGCAACAACATGGATGGAACTAGAGAATATTATGCTAAGTGAAATAAGTCAGTCAGAGAAAGACAAATATCATATGATTTCACTCTGGTAGTATTTTTAATTGTAAGAGTTGTCTGTTTATAATCTTTAAGGATGTGTCATTTGGAGCTTCAGTTGTTGTGTCTGGAAATCAGGATAGGCTGAATTTACTTGTGCTAACCCACACAAATACATTTCCTAGTGTGTCAACATGTTCTGATTTTAATTTTGTTATTTATGCTAGTTTTTAAATTTGTTTTTTTTTTGTAGAATAAATTTCTAAATGTATTCTAGCTGTAAATTTTATTTTTTTATTTTAAAATCCATTTTAGTTTTTAAATAGTTTTTAAATAGTGCCAACACTAGAGGTCTCGTTACTTCTCTATACTATCTGTTTATTTTTAGCTTTTCCACATTCCACTCTGGAATCTACCTAGAGTTTATTTTGGTATGTAGTCTAAGTTTTGCATCTAAATGTTTTTATTCCAACAAGGCCTATTAAAAGACTACTTATTTTTTTCTTCCCCAGTGAGACTTTTGAAATCTGTCTTGCAGAATGAGTGGATGTTCTCTTCTCCATCATGCACTTGGAAATGCCAAAGTTTATCCACCTGCACAGTCAAGTCCCAGGAGCCTGAGAGGGGCTCCTCGTCCCAAGTCACACCTCAGGTAAGTGGCTAAGGCTAATATTTACTTACTTAAAAAAAATGGTGGGTACTATTTTCTGGTCTACCTGCTTTAAGTTGGCTTCCTGGTCAATGTTATACTTACCCACAGTCCGGGGCCTGTTGGCCTTTGTTAGATTGAATGTAAATGTATGGTTCTGAATCTCCTCGCAATAATTAGATGTATTGGAAGCATAATATCACTACAGGAACATAAGGTGAGAAAACCCCTCTAGAGTAACAGACCAGGACGAGGTTGGAAGTAACAGCAGGAGGCAAGGCAGCCTCTCTCCCCTCCTGGCCCCTCTGCGCACTCTGTCACCCCCGGTCGGGAAGGAGGAGTGACCGTCTGCGTGGCAAGTTCAAGAAAGAAGGATCTGGATATGCGGTCTTCGTCCCTTCACTTCCCTCTCTGGGATCCACCTGTCTCCAGGGAGTTTCTTTTTGGCTCTTGGCTTTTGGGCACTTAGCATGAGAGCTCAGCCCCTGGGAGGGGAGCCTTGAACTGTCAGAATCTGGTTCCAGAGTCCATTGTTAGATCACCTTTGTCTTCCACTCCTCAGCTGAGCCTTCCAACTTAGCAGTGATAAAGTTGATGTTTGATCTCCATTTACCAAACTTCTACACCTGCCTTTTAATTTAATTTAATTTTATTATTTTATTTCACTTTATTTATTTATTTATTTATTTATTTGTTTGTTTGTTTATTTATAAGTAGGCTCCATGCCCAGTGCCGGGCTTGAACTCACGACCCTAAGATTCGGTGTTGTGTGGTCTACCGACTGAGCCAGCCAGGTGCCCCTGCATCTGTCTTTTAGTTGGTTCCAAGTATGGATGGATATAGAAGTGCCACTGATTTTTAATTTTTTTAAAACCCCAACAGTAATCCAAGATCAAGAATAAACATAATGCAAGGAATTAAAATATCAGCTCCTTATATGTGTAAAGTCTCATTCACTCTAGGTCACTGGATATCAGTAAAGACATTTTCTGATTCCTCTTTTCTCGAGACGTCATATATTCACGTACAAGAGTGCTCAGGAAGTTACAGCATAGAGAAAAATACATACATATTCTCTATAGGTAGAAGGTATATGTATCTTCTGACCTTAGAGATACATACATGTCATCTGCCTTCCCCTATTTCTCTTCAACTTGCACAAAACATGTTGAAAAAATGATTAATCTTATAAAGGAAAAAGATTTGGGTTTCCCTTATGTTTGAGGACTCCAAAATTCAAAGGCAGCTGCAGTAACCTGTGTGGTGTGTATTGCCCGTGGATGTAAGGGGAACAGGCCAGGGTAACCGTCATCATCGGTTGCAGGGAGTTGACCCAGCTGGTGCTGGCTCATGGCGGACCTGCATGCGTTCACCTGAAGCTACCTGACAGAAACGTTCACAGAAATTGTCAAATGCCTCTGGTGTTTTTGCAATAGTCTTAAAATAATAAATAGAGAGTTGATGTCTCCCAAACTCAGCTCAGGTGTTACCTCCCTGGAACCATAGACTCTGGGATGGGGGAGGTAAAATTCCTCAGTAATACTTCCATTTCCAGCATGGATCACAGCAACCCAAAATGTAGTTGGCAATAAATATTGCTTGAAACAAAAAACATGACTGAATAATCTACTAATGGGAAACACAAGTCCCAATAAAAGAATAGAGAAAGTAAAACCAGTGTATTGGTGGACCCACATCTGTAGGGGTCGGTTGCAGTTTGTATGTTGTTTTTCCTGATTTTGTGTCCTTTGGACTTTTAGATAAATGGGTATGAGTCAGCATTTCTGTTCTTAGAGTAAAGTAGCATGGCATGAGTCCCAACATCTTAACTCAGAAGCACTGGAAGTCTTTCTAAAGGGTCTCTCCTCATTTTTATTTTTGCTCTCTGCTGCTTTGGATTGCTACACCTCATTCTGGAGAAGACAGAAAACGCAGGTTTTCAAAAGTCAGGAAATCTCATAAATAATATGTCCAGAAAAGACCTTAATTCTATTCCATTTCAGTTTCCTCACATAACAGAAACAACCAGACTCTATTTCAGGGTCTTTCTGAAAAGCTGGGCAGTGGAAATGAGACATGAAAATCAAGTTTCTTAACACACACTCCAGGGCCATTTGTCTGGCACTATGACCTTGGATAGACACGCCTGCATGGTTCACCTTGAAGATGCCTTCTTTCTAAAAATCTATTCTTTTCTTTAAAGACTTGATCCGATGATGGTTATGAAGGTTAGTGCATGTGGGGGAGATCCATTTCCTTGGACAGATGAGACGGTTCCAAGAGGACAGTTTTTTCTTCTTTAAGTGGGTTTGCTTTTTTTCCAAACTAGCCTTGCATCTGCAGTAATTTTATGCTACAATGTGAGTAATGGATCTGGAAAAGCTTTCTCTCCAGGACAGATGTACGCACGAGGCATTTCGTTACCTGCCATTCAATAATGATTATTCTGATTACGCAAAGAAGTTCCTAGATGAGTGGAACAATATAAAATTAATGTGAAAAGAAGATAAAAATGTTCTCTTGAGTATCAGATGATTGTGGAACCACTCATTACTTTGTGTGTTGCATAATGCAGAGTAAAGCTATCCTAATTCCATTCATCAATTACTTTAATTTTGATTCCACTTCAGCCTACTTTGCTCAGTTTCCACTGAATCTCTGCAAGGAAGATCCACGGACACCCCAAATACGACGTGATGAGAGCCTGACGGAGCTCCTGGGGCCGAGGATTACTTTCTGGATTTAGGTGCAGGTGTCTGTGCTGGGAAATTTTTAACTTTTGCAAAAGACTAATTGTTCCTTGTATCCTTAAAAATGAAATGTATCTGATACAAACTTAGTGATTCAAGGGGGCACCTGCACCCCAATGTTTATCACAGTAATGTCCACAATAGCCAAACTATGGAAAGAGCCCAGACGTACATCAACAGATGAATGGATAAAGAAATGTGGTGTATATATACACAATGGAATATTATGCCGCCATCAAAAAGGATATGAAATCTTACCATTTACAATTAGGTGGATGGACCTAGAGGGTATTATGCTGAGCGAAGTAAGTCAGCCAGAGAAAGACAAATACCATATGACTTCACTGATAGGTGGAATTTAAGAAACAAAACATGAACATAGGGAAAGGGAGGGAAAAATAAAACAAGACAAAATCAGAGAGGAAGACAAACCATAAGAGACTCTTAATCATAGGAAACAAACTGAGTGTCGCTGGAGGGGAGGTGGGTGGGGCGGTGGGGTAACTGGGGGATGGGCATGAAGGAGGGCACGCGATGTGATGAGCCCTGGATGTTATACGCAACTGATGAATCACTGACCTCTACCTCTGAAACTAATAATACACTATATGTTAATTAACTGACTTAAAAAAATAAAATGTATCCGAGACTTTGTCAGTTTAACACAACTCTGAGGGGAACCTTATTCAGTGGAAGCAACAAGAACCCCTTTAACCAAGGCTTAGCAGATAAGAAGATTACGAAAACGGATTTTAACTTTCATTTCTTTAATGTGAAAGGTAAGAAAAACTGATTTCAATATTTAATTCCTTTGATATTTTATCTTTGGATTTAATTTTCTTGAACTTTAACTTGCAAGAAAATGTTACTCTTTGCCCTCGAGTTTCTCCCTGGAAATGCTGAAACGGGAGATTTGCATTCACACTGGGTGAATCTTGATGATGTCATTTTATCACCGTGCCCTTTCAACACTGTGATTGGATTTTATTTCAGAACTCTAAGGGCCATATTGACAACTTGCATGGACAAAATGTGGGATGGAAGAGAGAGAACAGGAGGGAAGCTTTCTGTCTTGTGTACACAAGGCCTCCAAGTTAAGTTAATTAGTGAAGAGCTCTGACCTGTTTTAGAGCCTCCTGGAGGAAAAAGAGACCATTCACAACAGTGGTCCTGGGGGCACCTAAAGGCCAATTTTGGGGAGATGCTTTTGTGGACCATGTTCCCTTTTATGGTCTCCGCATAATGAATGAGTAGCAGAATCAGTAAGGGCATGGATATATTCAGAAAGTAATTAGAGGGGTTCATTCAGCATCTGGCTTGGACCAACCTGTCCTCCCTCAAAGCCTCTGTTCTGGTGACATTGGCTGGCCCACCAAACCCACACCCACATCCACGCGGTGCTGCTTCTTGCTTGCTTGCTATTTGCCCACGCTGTTGGATATGCCTTTGTTACCTAGCCCATTTCTACCTCTGTCCCAAATCTTGGTTCAGAGATCATTTCCTCTAGAGAGCTTTTTCTGATTCGCTCAGAATCTCTCTCCTGCATTTCCTTGGTACCCTGCAGTGAGGATATCAGGGACATCATTTAAATTACTGTAACGTATCACAACCGTCTGTGCACGTGGCAATCTTTTCCTGCTACACTCAAAGCTATGCAAGGGCAGGAACTGTATCTTATTTACTTGTTTTTTTTTATTTTTAAGTAGGCTTCATGCCCAACGTGGGGCTTGAACTCACAGCCCTGAGATCAAGAGTCACATGCTCTACCAACCAAGCCAGCCAGGCTCCCCTCTTATTTACTTTTTAATAACCCAACCTCTAGCACATAGCTTGGCATAAAAATCTCTGCAAATAATTTTTGAACAGAACAGAAGACATTTCAACATATATTTACTTTTGTTCTGACATTTTTCGAAGGGACTCAGAATAGAACCAAAAAAATGTTTTAAAAATGGGTATCTCTTTAGAAATGCTTTTTCGAATTTTTTTTTTTTTTGCAGAAAAATACTGGATATTAACAGCATCCAAACCCCCCTTTAAACCATTTATTTTCCTCTATTGTTTTGCCCCCGGTGGCCTTCATTTGGGCTAGTGAGTTGATTTCAGATGGTCAGCCATCATACCAATTTCCTCTATGACCTTCAGAAGGTTGTCTCATGCCTTGGTGACTTTGCTTGTGAAATCAGAGATAATGACCACTTTGAGCAATATTGATAAAAAGATCCTTGATTGAAAAGTTTCCTAACCAAATTCTGGCAAATAATGATTTCTAGCACATTTTTTTGCTAATGATCATATTAGTAATCAAGAAGAGAAAGGATGGGTTTCGATCTGACACTTTGGTATTTCTGTCAAATCAAGTTCTCTGAGTTAAATATTCAAGTCAATTTTAACTCACGTCTCTTGTTTCTAAATTATTCAACTATGTCATGGAAAATAATATTTGCTTGATCTTATCATTAGATATGCTGTCAGGCTTATAAAATGATACGATTTTTCATTTTAGTAAACCATATTTAAATCATCATTGTATTCCTTATCCATCCACTAGGCAGTAATTTGGTTTACTGCTATCAATGTGCATTTTACATTTTTGACTCTTTACTCAAAATGGCTCTTATCATCCATCCCCCAACTAAAATACTATGCCCGGAGATAAAGTAATATTAAAGAGAAATGTCTAAGGAACACAAATAATCTAGGAAAGTGAAAGAAAATGGGAGGCTAACACTGAAAGTCAGGGCTTTGCCTCATGTCCTTCAGAGGTGAGTTTAACATCGACCTATGGTCATATCATTTCTTTTTTCTACCCTGTGGCATTCATAGAATTTTATTGTTTATCTCTATGTCAATAAATTCTGACTTGTTAGATCTGATTTCTTACTATAATTTATAATCTCCTATTTCCTGTGCATATCTCAGTTTTGGATATTGCAAATTTTCAAGTTTCAGTGAATAAGAGACCAAAAATCAGGTTTGCATTCAAAGTTTGGAGATTAATTTTATCACCAACTTGAATATGTGTGGAGTAATTTCTGCAGACGATGATATTATAAGAGACAGACTGAGTGAGTGCATTTCCATTTGCTTCCTGTGTCCCACTCAGTCTGTAGGAGGCTGGGAGGTGGCCCCTCCTATTTTTCCCTCCAGCAGGCTGATGGGGAACTTCGCCTAATTCAAGGCTCTACCCAGAGCCGCAGCTGCAACTGTCTGGGATCCGAGGCCCTTCAGCAGGGCTGCCCCTGGCCCTCCCCATCCTGCGGAGAAACTGCATCACACTCAGAAATGAGTCCTCACTTCCTCAAACCCAGAGTCTTTCCTCACTACAACCACCGTGTTCCCCGCCACCATGGAGCCATGGTCCCTGTAACTTGGGTGCGTCGCGATTAACCTTGCCTGTTTTTCCTCATCCGATCAGACCCACTTCATGGCAATGTGTCCTCCAGAGTGTTTCTAAGCTGTGCCCTTCACTCTTTCAGCACGTAACTGCCCAACCAAGAACTTTATCAACGCTATCTTGTGGTCTTGCTTTTAGTCTCCCTTCATTATTCCAACATCTGTGGTCGCCTCCACAAGACTCAGCCTGGTCCTCTGGCCCTGGTCCTGGCGTCCTCCCGAGTCTCACCACGGATCCATAGCACCAGCCGCTTGTCACTGTCCTACTAGCAAGTCTCAGGAAGCCCCACACGCAGGACTGGGTCCACAGTCTCCACCAGCTGCCCGCCTTCCCAGCGGCCAGTTTAGTGATGACATCAGCACTGTTCTCCATTCAGGAGCCCCTTACTCTCCAAAGCACAGTGACCCTGCTTTTGTTTTACCAGCCTTGGTGATGGGCATAGATGGACTGGGAAATACGACGTAATTCCCTTCCATACCCAGTAGGGTCTGTTCATACAGGTAAACACAAGGCAGAGTGCCTAAATATTTCTAGGCTGGCTGGTGTTCTGGTCAGAAGTCTGCCTCCATGTGAAGCGAGTGCAGAGCTGGGAATCAGGTGAGTCAGAGACCCATTTCCTGGCTTCCTGGCTGGCCGACACACACCAAGTGCCAGGGGAAGTCGTGACCTCGAGTGTTCACCTCCACGCCTCCTGGGGACTGAGACCACAGTGGGATCAGGAAGTCCAAAGCTGACGCAGCAGCCAGCTCTTAAAATACCCCCCGTTCTGGTCAGGACTGGGGAGAAAGGGCCCTGAGCCTGCAGGGTCTGGGCGTCCATGGCTGGTATTTAGCGAGGTTTTCATAGCTTCACCTGATACATGTTGTTAGTGCACTCGCTGATTCCGAGAAGACAGAAAAACCAACATCATAAAAACAAGGCTATGATAACTCTTAAACTCTGTTCAACTTTCTTGCATATGGCCATTTCAAGGACTATTCCTATTCATTAGTATGGACCCATCCATGAGAAAGAAATACTTCTCTTAATCATGGGGCAGTATTTTCTTGAGGAAGAATCGACTTCTTAGAGGCTCTTACTATAACACGTACTCATTCTATTATTACAAAACAAATTCTAAGTTCCAAAAACATAACTTTTCCAAGTTACAGGCATTACAGCATTATTTGAATTGTAATAAATAATGGCTTTTGGCCAGATTTTTTTTTTTTTTTTTTTTTTTTACCAATTGTCTCACTTGTAGTCCAAATTCTATTTAGGAATTGCTTTGGGGGCTTTTTCCTGAATCTGTGGGGCAGAGCCTACAAGTCAAGGAAGAAAATGAATTTTTATCAGTAACTAACTGTGTAAAAGGCAATAAATGCTTTCCTTTCCCAAGGCAATAGGTGAATCACACTCTGTTCCTTGCCCACCTCTGGGGCCACGTAGGCTAGTGTTTGAGGTGTTGTTTTGTCTATTTGCTTGTGTATGCATGCATGCATTTGTATTATTTTCTTTAGAGATCTAAGGATATCGCAATGCTGTGGCTCATAATTTAAGTTAAATTATATGCTTACGCAGTGCTTTATAACTTTTCAAACTGAGTTCATGGAATAAGCAATTTGATTGGTCAGCATGTGCAAGTACTCAGAAATGATCTGATTATACCTACTTTGTCAGGGAGCTGACTGAGGCTCAGACGTGTTGAACAGCTTGCCACATCCACCCGTGACTCTGAGCCAGGCCTTTCTTCTCTTCAAGTCTCCTGCATTCCCTTCACAGGCTGACTACCTGAAGGAATGCTTGCTTCAAGGTGCTGGAATTCTCTTTATCTTCTTTATCATTAGGGAGCCAAATTCCCCAGGCTCTCGCTAGCAGAGGAGGAAGGAAACAAGAAGGTGCACAGATGTCCACCTTCTCTTCCAGAATCCAGGAGACATGACGTGCAATCCCATTTCATTTTTTTAATTATCCTGTTCTCTGCTGGATGTAATTAGGGATAGTATAAAGATGGAGGGGAATTGATATTTAATGGGTTCCTACAAAGTTTTAGGAAGAATGTTAGATTTATACTTTATTTGCATTTTCTCAATCAATTTAATCCCCAAGACAACTTATAAATAAGATATTATTTATATCTTAAATAGGAAATACCAATTTCCTTTTGAGGAAATAATATTCAGAGATGTTGAATCTCTGATCCAAGTTTGCACATCAGCAAATGGCAGGCTGGATTTGATTTTTGCCTCGTTTACCCTAAACTCATTCCTCCACGGACACGAGATGGGGCTGGCCCCCTGACACTGATCTCCTCCCCTCCCCTATTTCTAACCCACTGAAAGCCCTGTTCTGTAGGGCAAGGTAAAAACAACCAAGAAACTGAGAACATTCCCTTTTGTGGAGGAGTTTGAAAAGATAGGCTTTCTAACTTATTTAAGTCTCTAGGCTCTTTGGAAATGAGTTATCAAAAGTATTGCCCCTGGTGAGTTATTTGGATTTTTTTCTGGGATTCTAAATAGGGATAAAAAAATGTCAATGTTTCCCTTCTTGCAGTTTTAGAGTTTTCCACTTCTTTACGTCCCTCTGACATAACCTCACCAACAGCCGGGTCTACTTTGGAAACTTCCCCAATGAGTACAGAGCAGCTGAGGACGGTTTCCGCATCCAGTGGTGACAGATCAGATCTGTGGGCTGACTCTGATGGAGAGCCATTGAAAAATACTGGATAAAACATGAGACTAAAGGAGGGTAAGGAGACAGAAAAAAAAGGGCAGCCAATAACACGAAAGAGGAAGAGAAAACAAGGGGTGGACAGACAACTGGCAAACATTTGAGGCAAATAAGCTTCAAAGTTATTAAATAAATATTCTCCCCTCTCCAGCAAAAAACTCAAAACAATAACAAAAAGACCACAAGAATTCCCTTTGACAATAAATAACATGAGCTTGGCCATCTAGATCTCACGTTGAGTCTGTTTTGTCAGTCCCCTTTTAAGTTAAAAAAAACCCCAGAATATTCATTAGGGAAGTACTAGGATTCCTTTCTAAAAACATTTTGATTTATTTAACTTGTTATTGTGGAAAATTGCAACGACTTATAAATAGATGGAGAGTCCCCGGTATCATGGACCCGCTGGGGTTGAGCGGGCTTCTTTAGAGATCTAAGGATATTGCAAGGCTGTGACTCATAATTTAAGTTAAATTATATGCTTACACAGTGCTTTATAACTTTTCAAACTGAGTTCATGGAATAAGCAATTTGATTGCCTATCTATCTATCTATCTATCTATCACACGCCTCTTGGATCTATCACACATCTGCCAACGACATCAACCCAAGGCCAACTTTGCCTCATTGAAAGCCCCTCTTTTCACTCCGCCATGTCCTGGATTCTTTTGAAGCAAATCCCAGACATCATAGCAACCGTAATCAATGCTTACCTCTAAAGATATTTTTCTTTCTTTCTTTCTTTTTTTATAAAATATAACCTCAACAGCGTTATCACACCTAAAACTTTAGTAACAATTCCTAATATCATGAAATATCCACCTGGTGATCAAATTTTCCCAATAGTCTCAAAAGTTTTTACACACTTCATTTTTATGTGCAAAGGCTGAGCTCACTTTCAATCACTGGTGCTGATATAAGCCACATTCCTTTTGTTTCTATGTCTTTTGAGAATATTTCCCCTAAGATACCTGAGCAATCTTTCCAAGTTCTTTACCACTTAATAACCCTTACCCTGTGATTCATGGCAAAACTCAGAGGAAATAGTTTGGTCAATATATACCAGAGACTGACCACATCCCCACAGATAAGCTTTGCAAAGAAAGGTTTGTTATTGCCAGAAGACCATGCCAGCCCAACCTCACATACTGTTTATGAATCAACGTGTGCAATCGTGCATAAACCCGGCTTCCTTCCGGTTCACAGCTGTATGCTTGCCAGTTGTGTTTTGGAGACATTAACCTCCTCTTGAAAGTAAACACCCTTAACCTATTTACATGCTGCTTGGCAGTATTTACGTGCATTGCTTCACCTACTACACATGCAAATATCTGTATGATTTCAGACTACAGCACTTTTGTATCAACAGCATATGGCCATTCTGAATGGAACAAGAGCGATGCAAAACTATTATGCCTAAAGTTGAATCACAGGATATGATTCAAAAGGAACAAGGAAATAACAGGAACTGTTCAGATGAACTCTTGTAAAAACACCCCACAATGGCTTTCTCTTTTTTCCTTTTTTACATGAGTAATCCTAAAATTCTAAAATCCTAAAATCTTCTGATTTTACCAAAGAGACCTGTTATAACAATAATGACAATAATTATAATAGTCCATTAAAACTCGAAATCGCCACTGAACTGGAAGTAAGTGTGTGGTGAGTCATGCTTCATAAGCCATGGCCTTTGGGGATTTGTAACCGTTGGCTAAATACTCCTGAAATTCAGATGAACAAGATGACTGACAAATATAAATTTAGGAAATTTACTGAAGCCCGTCATGAGAAAGGTAGAGAAGAATTCAAAGGAGCAGACAAATACCATTATCCTTAACTCTACATGGGATCTGCCCACAAAATATCCGTGTGTCACTCCTCAGACTCACTCAGCTCTATAAGCCGGGAGAACAATCTGCTTGTCTGAGAGATGGGCTGTGTACACACTTCAGAGTAAAAGCTTCCCCACCCCCGCCGCCCCCCGCCTCCTCCCTCCCCCTCACGGGCTCCCAGGTAGAAGCTCTTTGGTGGGCTTGGTCCCATGTAAAGACAGGAAGCACTTTATAGGCCTTTGGGCAACAAGGCAACAATTTCCAGCTGTTTCAGAAATGAAATATTAATACGAAACCCATTAAAGAAGATGGAGCTGATTCTAGAGCTCATGAAGAGTGGGATTTTAAAGTTCCCTCCTCTGGAGATGCTTAAAAATCAATGACTTGGTTACTTATTCAAAGTTTCAAGGAGAATGGGATATAACTCTGCACTTCCATGGACTCAGATTCCCCCAAATGGAAACCTACACATGTAAATGGATGAAGATATTTTAGAATCTATAGAATACATAAATTGGTCAGATTTCTTCAGACACAAATTTGATTCAAATTAGTTGTTTTTACACATTATTTTTCTTGAAGGAATCTTTCAAAGGATACTTTTTCCCTGAGAAATCACAGAAAAGATAATTGTGGCAAATAATATTTGAACAGGGAACCAAGAATTATATCACATTGAATGTCAGAATTTTTTTCTTGAATTACCTTAGGTAGAAGATAGATTTGGTTGTGTATTTTTAGTGCAGTTTTACATTTATAGACCGTAAAATTCACTTTCTGTGCCCGATTGTGTACTTTTTGACAAATGTATAGAGTCGTGTGATCATCACCATACCAAGGTGTAAAAAAGCTCCCCATCCCCGGAAAAGCTCCCGGTGGTGACATGTGTAGTCAAACCCTGTGCCAATCTGTCCCTGCCATTTTCTCTTTTCCAGAATGACGTATAAATTGAATCACCCTGTATGTAGACTTTTGGGTCTGACTTGTTTTCTTTCACATAATGTACTTGGGACCCATCTGAGATGATGGATGTCTCAGTGGTCCACTGTTTCTGCTGCTGGATGGTATTCATTGTACGGATGAACCATAGTCCATTGATCCATTTGCTTACCGAAGGATTTTTTTCCACTCAATTTGTTGAAAAGACTGTTCTTTGCCCATTGACTTGTCTTGTCGGTCTTGTAGAAATTCACTTTATAATAAACGTCAAGTGTGTTTCTAGATTCTCAATTCTGTTACATTGAACTCTATGGCCAGCCTATGACAGCATCATACTGTCTGTATTACTATAGTCTTGTAGGAAGTTTTGAAACTGGGGAGTGCGAATCCTCCAAGTGTTTTCTTTCTCAAGATTTGGTTATTCTGGATGCTCTGCATTCTCATGTAAAATTTAGGATCCATTTTTAAGTTTATGTCTAAAGTCCAGCTGGAATTTTGATAGAGCTTACACTGAATCAGTAGATCAATTTGGCGATATTTGTCATCTTAACAATATTAAGTCTACTTACCCATAACCATGGTATGTCCTTCTATTGAATAGATTTTCCTTAATTTCTTTCAAAGGTATTTTATAGTTCTCAGTGTACAAGCCTTTTAATTACCTTACTAAATTTATTCTAAATATTTCATCATTTTGAGTACTATTGTAAATATGTCTTTTTAATTAGGTTTTTAAATGTTCATTGCTAGCATATAGAAGTACAATTAATTTTTGTGTATTGATCTTACGTCCTTCACCTTGCTGAAATTCTTTGTTAGTTATAATAGGTTTTTTTTTTTTTTGCAGATTCCTTAGGATTTTTCTATATATAAGGTCATGAAATTTACAAATAGAGACAGTTTTACTTCTTCCTTACCAATCTTTATGCCTTGATTTCTTTTCCCTGGCTAGTTGCCCTGTGTAGGAACTCAGTGTTGGATGGAGCAGTGCTGGTGTCTTGTTCTTGATCTCAGGATAAAAGCATTCAATCACTCACCACTAAGTAGGATGTTAGCTGTGGGTTCTCTGTGGGTGCCTGATAGGTTTTGAAAAGTCCCTTCTAGTTCTAGTTTGTTGAGTGTTTTTAGCACGAAAGACTGTTGGATTTTGTCAAATTCTTTTTCTGTATCTATCTCCAAGTATAATTGTTAATCTGTCTACACATACTTTTTGTTCTATCAATTTTTCAAATGTATTTTGAATTCTTGTTTTTAGTGAATACACACGCAGGGTTGTTATGTCTTCTTGGTAAATTAAACTTTCTGTCTTTCGGTAAAGCCCTACTTTCTCTTTCACTTTTCATTTTTCTGAAGGTCACTTTGCCTAATGTTGATGCAGTCAGTGTAGCTTTCTTTTGATTAGAGTTTGCACGGTTTATCTCCTTTATTTTTTTCTGTCCTGTCCCCTTTTAACCTCTCTATAGCATTGTATTTACAGTGGGCCTCTTGTGGACACCACATGGTTGAGATTAAAAAGAACCCAGCTTGTCACTCTTTATCTTTTACTTAGTATGTTTAGATTATTGAATTTAATGTAATTATTGATTTTGTTGGGCTTAATTGTACCATTTGATTGTTCATTTTTTGTCACCTCTGCTTTTTGCTTCTCAGATTCTTTTTCGTCAATGCTATGAACTGAATATTTGTGCCACCCCCCAACTCCCAAGTTCATATGTTGAAGCCCTGACCCCCAGTGTGACTGTATATTGGAGATACGGTCTTTATGGAAGTAATTAAGGTTAAGTGAGGTCGGAAGGGTGGGGTCCTGATCCAGTTGGATTAATGCCCTTATAAGAGGAGACACCGCAGAGCGCTCTCTTTTCTTCTCTGCGTGCACACAGAGAAGAGGTTGTATGAACGCACAATGAGGAGGAGTCCACCTGCAAGGCAGGAAGACATCCCTCACCAGAAATGGAATTTGCTGGCACCTTGATCGTGGACTTCCAGACTCCAGAATTGTGAGAAAATAGATGTCTCTTGCTTAAGCCCCCAGCCTGTGGAGTTACGGCAGCCTGGGCAGAGTAACACATTTGTCTTCTTTTTTGGTTCACTTGGATATTTTTTTAATATTTCATTTTAACATACCTGTTTTTTAGCAACGTCTCTTTTTACTATTTTAAGTGGTCAGTCAAGGGATTAAAATAAACATGTCTAGCATCACAATCTTCAAGTGAATATTTTACCCCAGCAGGTGAAATGTAGGAGACTTGCAACCCAACAGACTTGCTCAGTGCCCCGCCCCCCGCTCGCTATTACGGGTTCCACGTGAATCACAGCTATCTGTCTTAGTGAACTCTCCCCAGACAAAGTCAGAATGTTTGCTTTCCAAAGTCAGGCATAGTTTAAAGATTTTACACTGGAAAAATCCTCCATTACGTTGGGTAGACAGTTACTATTTCTTTTGCTTTCCCTCCATTCCTGATTTGGGAAGATTCCTTCTGGTATCTCTTCCCTCCAGCCTAGAGATTTTTAGATTTTTTAAAATAGCTCTTCTGTTGGAATTGAATGATCTTAGGTCTGTTTCATCTAAAACTGCACTGCAGATAGACACTCTTATCTCAGACTTTATCTTTCCTGTCTTTCCCATGCACGATTGGCTTTCTTGGATTCTCTGCACCTATTGGCAAAGTATCCAAACCTCACACTGGGGAGTCCTGCTCTCTTGTTTTCTCTCTCTCTCTCTCTCTCTCTCTCTCTCGTCTAAGTTTTAGTATCATACACATCAGTAATTCCTATTGATTTAACACATAAGCATTTTTCAATTATACTTGTTCTTTTCCTTTCTAAATGACACCGCAAAATAAAAAATCTAAAGGGTATCTCTGCTTCCTGTCTGGCCGCTCTCAAACCTGTCGGACACACGGGTACCTGCATTTCTCAGTTTGAAATCTACCCAAGTGTTCTTGCTCTTGAAACCCTCCAATGGCTCCTTCCTGACTATGGGATGAAATGCAAAACCCTTAGCTTGGTATCAGGTCTTATAAATAGGTTATAATCACATTGCCCTAAAAAGCAATGGGTTTCTCAAGATCATGGCTTGTGTTGTGCCTTGCCTTTTTTTGTATCTTGAATGCCTGGTATAATTATTGCCTAGTATAACTTTTATCTACTACATAGTAGATACTTACTAGTATTTTCTGAGCTGAAAATCTTGTCTTTTCCCCAAATTTAACCAATAATACAAATACACCTCACTATGGCAATTAACCCAATCTCTTAGTCTAATTACGTTTGTCCAGGTACATGTTTTACACACCTTAATAAGCTCTAAGCTCTCGTAATATAGAAACTGTGTCTTTCTTTTACTGTATTTTGCCTATAGTAAAGATCTTCCCTTACACCTGATTGATAATCAATAGATATTTTGTAATTAAATGATGAAAAAAGGGAAATATTCAATGATAAATTTCTTTTGATATTGTAAAGATTCCCTTCTTATTTTGTTTATGTTTGTAATATTATTGGATGATGTATTTTTAAACAGGAAAGTATATTTCTCATTAGCATAACATGAGTAACTACCTTTCAAAAGTCACAATTTAAAAGGCAGAAATGAGATATATGTGACATATTTCAGAGAGAAACTCTGTCATATTCTCCAGCCTGTTGATTCACTGACATAATATCTCTATATCTATGTATCTGTTAGATAAAATAGTGAAAAAATATTAAGTTACTCCTAATGAAACACATCTTAGCCATTACTAAAGCTATAAATTCAACAATTGGGATCAGGATCTTTAAACAAATGTCCTCAGTAGGCGTTCAAAGGTATTTTCTGATTATGATATTTTCTAAGAGTAAAATAATCTGGAAAATTATTATCTGTTCATATTATTAAAGAAAACAGTCTGTAAGGACTTTGATTTTGCTTTGGTTAGAGTTTCGCTCTCTTTCTCAAACATTTATGTCTGTAATAATCTTGATGTTCACCTTGTGTCAACACAGGGCCCATGCATTCAAGTCCACGGTGCATCCTGTGCCAAGGTCATGCCTGGGTATTATGGTGCCTGTGGAGCCCGTCATGGGAGCAGTACAAAGAGAAGGTGGCAAACTATTTGAGTAGGTGGGTCTCTCTGAGTGATCAAAGGATTTGCATTGGGCTCAAAGGGGGAATTCCAGCATCAGCCACTTTTGGCCAAGAACTTAGAAATAAAATAGAGGGGAGTGGAAGGCAGATCTGGTTTCCAGGGGTACAGATCAGGTGATTTACCGTGAGAACCAAACATAAAATAGCTAAAGAACATGGATTTAATGGAACCGGAGGTTTTCTTTTCTCTTCTCAATTTTCCCAGATGTGCTAACTTCTCTTCCTTTTTCTCCTTTTGAGTCACACGTGCACGCACACATGTATGCAGATGCTCACACGCGCACGCACACATGTATGCAGATGCACACACGTGTACTGTGATCATATTCAGTATCTTAATCTTGACTACATTATTATCAACAATCCTGGAAGTAGATTATAGATCTCCTTAATCCGAGGAAGCAAAATGAGAGATTTTAATAAAATTAGAAGCCACAAAAACAGAGTTTAGAATTAGAGAGCCCCATGGTGCTTGTGTAAAGGATTATATATTTTATGCTATCGATTACAAGTATGAAATGGTATAATCTGCGGGCTCTGTAGAGCTGGGCCATCATGATTTTGCACCTCGGGATGGGCACTAATTTCACGATTCCAGTGTGCTTTAGGGAAACTTCCCCAGAACAGAGTCAGACAGAAGAGTGCACAGGGGCCAGCCTGACACGCACAACATGAACGGAAAGACTGAGTCAATTCACCGGCTAATTCAGAAAGGGTTTTCCTACAACGTGTACCATATGGAAATCAGGTTTCTGGGGCCATGCAAGCCATGGAGTCGGTAGTCTGGTGAAGTGCCTGCAGTGAGCATGAGGAACCGGAGGTCACCTGCTCATCTGGAGGAAAGCGGGTGGTAGGTCAGTTGCTCACGTCCAGGGCCAGAACCAGCCAAGAATCTTTCACGCTGCCAGACACCACTCTGCTCTCTCCAAGCGCATTCTCTCTGCGGGTCAGCCAGAGTCTCTTCCAGTCTCTCCTTGGTTGTGGTTGGGTGGCAGCCCCTTCCCTTTGGATCCGATTCCTTCTTCCTACCTGACTCTTCAGACTGCGGTTCTGAGCCCGCCTTCTCTGGGAGTGATGCCTTTGCACTCCTGTGCTAGTGGGGTTCTAGGTTGTGCCTCCCTTCCCACCCCAGGGCGGTCTTGGCCCCCAGCCCACCCTCCTCCCCCGGTCCTCCCATGCTATGGGCGTGGGGCTCAGATAGCCAGTGTCTGCAACTGGAAAGAGACAGGCTGCTATTACTTGTTTCTATTTTGTAAATGGAGAATCTGAAGTTGGCAAAGGTAGTAAGTAAGTCACTCCTCACCCCCCAGCCCCGGGCATGTTACATAGCATGCTGTCGCTGGTCAAGTATATGAATGCTTGAAATGCCAGAAATCACCTGGGGCGCCTCTAAGTATTTCCATGTTTTGCGATCAAAGTCAATGAAAAGCTACAACTCAGTCCAGGCAGGGCTCATGGTTCAGAAGCTTCTGGAGTGGCCACAGATAGAGAATGTGAAATGGGTAGCAGAGGAAGTAAGTTGCAGTATTATCTGTGTCACTGAAGAAAGAAGGACCGTGGTAGTGTTCATTGTTTTTCCTTATTTGATGTTTGATGTGATTCTCCTTTTCTTCCTTCCATTTCTGTACATCTTAGAATAAGATACTTTAATAATGATTAACCTTACACCTCAATAATTAAGTGACAAGTTAGTTTCCTAACTAACTAAAAGCACCTGCCCATCTGCCAGGAATTCTGGATAAGTCCTTCATCCTCTTCAACTACGGCTGCTGGCGGGGGGTGTCCCACGTTACACGGGAAGGTTTGTCGTTGAATTTTCCTTTCTTCAGAAAGGCTAACAGTTGCATAGCCAAGGTTTTGTCTGTGTGGCTGTTTTCTGTTTCATGCATCTTACCTGGTACCATGAGAGAAAAGTTCAGAAGTGTTGAGGAGGAAACACGATCAAGCCGACCCCAGTGGGATTCCACGTGCAGCATGAGCCACACATGATGCTCAGGAGGAGCAAGCATCGGAGATTCCATTCACTGCTGTTGCTATGACACAGTAAACGCTTTTTGATTGTTAAAATGTACTTTCCGATGCTGGCTGACAAATGGTCCCAGAATTCAGTGGCTCAGCCTGGCATCTTCCACTGGTTATGGGGCTCTGCTCTCTTTCGTGTCAGTTGGGCTTTGCTTACTGACAATCAGCTGACGGTAGGCTGGTCTGGAGGATGAAGAGAGCTTCTCTCCCATTTCTGATGCATGTTGACAGGGAGGGCAGAAACGCTGGGCTTGCCTGAGCCCTCCCCCAGAGACCTCTCTCCCTGTGGTCTCTCCAGCAGGGCAGTCTAATTGCTGCTAGAGTAGCTCCAGGCTCTCAGGGAAAGGTGGGACCTAGAACATAGTTTCAGCTCTGCCACTTGGCCTGAAGGGTGGGGAAGTCAACCCCACTCGCGTTGCAAGATGGGTTAAAGAATGTGCAACATCATTAATTCACCATGCCACTTCATCTCAGTCCTGAGGCCAGAGCTTATGAGGGTCACAGTAAAAAGCACCTACTTCTGTAACATAGTGCATGGGGCCATCAAAGGGACTGTGTTCTGTTTAGTCATGCACCCCTTTGTAGGGGAGAAAAAATACTCTTTCTACCCTCTTAGTTTCTTTAGCTGGGCCTGCGAATTAGATGTAAGAATTTGACATAAGCCAGGTTAACAGGAGAAAAGCACATACATTTTATGTGACATTTTTAAATGTACGGGAAGAGTCCTCACAGGGAAACTGAAGACCCAAAGTAGCTGTGAGACCCAAAAGCTTATATACTTCTAAGAACAAAAAGTAATAAATTATGGGAACCTAACGAAACAAAGGAGCTTGGGCTGGAGCAGTAAAGTGTGGGTCAGTGACTATGAAATAGATGGAGGAAAAGAATGGAAGAGAAGGGTTATTTTAGGAGGTCTGTTCGTGCAGGTTCGTTGTGGTGTGTACACTCAGTCTCTGGTGATGAGAATGTGGTTTCTTCCCGGTGTAGGGACAGCCTTTCCCGTGGGAAATCTGATGACCTGCTTCTAGGTACAGAGAGGGAGACCGGCGAGCCCTTCCTGCACAAGCTGATTCTCGAGTGCCTTTGGCTCACTGTAATCAGTATGCCCAAGTAGCATATTTTGGGGTGGCATGTTCTGAACCCCGTCATCTTCATAGCTCCTGGTTTTGTGCATTTTAGCTACTATTACTTTTTATCATCCACTGATTCAAGACTGCTTAGGGATACATAAATAGATGATAGATAAAATTTCACATATCACATAAATAAATAAACACAATTCCTGGGTCAGTGTTCCCTCTCTTCAAACATGATTATTGTAAACAGTCCTTCAGAACAATGCACCAATGAAATTGCTATGTTAGTGAGATTGTCTAACATGAAGGGGACGTGAACACAACAGTGGTAAAGAGACGCACTCAAGGGTTTCCTGTGAACTGAGGTGGCAATGTGCACATTTATTTGTAATGCCAATAAGTTGTGTCTAGCTTGCATGCATGTCTGAAATCCTTGGCTACTGCTTTTGAGATAGTTTCCACTGGCAGCAAGTTTTAGCTACTACTGCCTAATTAGTTCAGAATCATAATTAAGAGTCTGATTCCTCCCACAGGTTTGCACTGACACCGCGAAATGTTTACATCTAAAGTCTCCTCCTCACGACTCTAACCGGTTTGAGTATGAGTGCCATCTTTAGCTCTCTGGCGTTTATTGCCCTCAGTTTTATATTCTTTTTTCTAGTTCCCCAGATACCCTTATAGAATAATGTCTAGAGAACTTCTGAAAAAAATTTTTTAAGATTTTATTCACTCATTGGAGAGAGAGAGCGTGCCAGCAGGGGGAGGAGGTGCAGACGGAGAAGCAGACTCCCCCACTGAGCAGGGACCCTGGTACGGGGCTCGATCCCAGGACCCTGAGATCATGTCCTAAGCCCAAGGCAGACGCTTAACTGACTGAGCCACCCAGGCGCCCCAGAACTTCTGAAAAATGTTAATACGAAGATCAAGAAGGAGTGCATTTGTTTAAAGATATTGCATCTGGCATTATGCTAACCACTACATATAATCCAGGACATTGTATGAAATGATTTTTAATATTATCTGCATTTTTAAAATGAGGAGATACAGACATAAATATTAATTAAGTCACCCAAGTTTTAAAATGGAGAAAAGAGTAAAACTGTTGATAAACTTAAAACACCTGCACGGTCTGGTCCCTGCTTACCTCTTCAGCCTTATCCTGAATGGTCCTTCACCGGCATTTTGCCACGTAATTTGCAGTAAAGCAAAAACAAATTTACAGTGCACAGGAAACGAACTCTAAAAACATTCCAAAGATCAAGCGATGGCAAAGAGGTATTAACTGTGCCATTTTAAATGGGTACGTCCTAGTTTAGTGAATTATTTGTATATTTGTAAATATAAGAATAATATAAGGACTTTGGGTCTGTCACCTGAGACCTTGGTCCCTTACACCCTAATTTTTCTTTAAAGTCTGAATTTGATAACCATTCTTTCTCTTACCAGGGTTCCGTGTTTTTGTTTGTTTTCAGACAATGCGAATGACTGCACTGAGTTCCCTTGAGTCCTTGTTCTTGGTCCCACGCCCCCCCCCTTAGATGCTGACTGCAGGTTCCAACTAGGCTTATGCTTCTTTCAAATCCCTCTTACTGCTAGAACACACACAAGTACACAGACACATACAAAGTGCAGAAAAAGAAAAAAGAGTAAGGCTGGAATTTGGATTCATGTTATAAGATGCCAAATATCAAATTTATGATACCTGGGCTATATTCTTAATCCATTCCTAATCCATTCCTAACCACATGGATTAGAAAGAACATAACTAGAAAAATGCCAGCAAAATGTATGATTTTAAGACAATGTTCATGCCTCTACCAACAAATGGCGTAATTATTTACCAATTGCATGGGAATAAATAAAATGATAAATGACATGATTTTTAGGCTAATTGGAGGACAAGTTCAATAACACATGTTATATCTCCAAATTATACAAGAATCTTAAAAATATGAGGTGTATATTCTTTTTCAGATATATGGATGCCTTATGCACATGTATCCTCTGATCTTTTTTTTTTAAAGATTTTATTTATTTATTTGACAGAGAGAGACACAGCGAGAGAGGGAACACAAGCAGGGGGAGTGGGAGAGGGAGAAGCAGACTTCCCGCCGAGCAGGGAGCCCGATGCGGGGCTCGATCCCAGGACCCTGAGATCATGATCTGAGCCGAAGGCAGATGCTTAACGACTGAGCCACCCAGGCGCCCCTATCCTCAGATCTTTCTAAATATTAATAAAATCTCATGGGTTTTCGTCATTGAGTAAGAGATGATATCTTTCATGATATAGCAAAGTTGTTTATACTTGGTCTCACTGCTTCTATTCCTGCCTTCCCATGGTCTGTTTTTACACAGCAGCCAGAATCCTTTTGGAATATAAGCCACATAATTGTCTCTCCTATGCTTAAATCCTGCGATGGCTCCCACTCACTTGGACTGAAAGCCAACACTCTCACAGTTGTCTACGCGAACTGCTCCTGCCCCATCCCCCACCCCTGTCCTGTCTGGCTTGATGCTTCCTATTTAGAGCATTCACACTTTGTCACATTTGTACCACTTGCTTTGTCCAATCTAAAATGCTCTTCCCCTTCATTTCTCTGTAGCTAATTTCCTCACCATCTTCAGGTCTGTGCTCAAAAATTCTATGCTTGATGAAATGTAGGGGAGGAAAAACTTTTTCTCTACCTTCTTAGATTCAGTTTCTGAGGTCTTGTGAATTAGATGAACAGAAGCTACATTAACAGGAGAACAGATATACAGATTTTTTTTTGATGTTAATGTTTTTGTGTGTACGAGGGCTTTACAGAAAAGAAGTGAAAGCCCAGACAGGCAGTTAGACTGGGGGCTTATACACCATTTTAACAGACAGTGATAAACTGTGGGAAGTGACACAAAGTAAAGGGGGCTTTGGGCTCTTGGGGTGATAAACTGTTGGAGGATAAATATATGGAAAAGTAAGGGTAGATAAGGGCTATTTAGTAAAGTCTGTTATGCAGATTCCCCTTGGTGCCAGTCTCCATCCTCCATGATTGAGGTGGTTCTCCTCCAGGTATGGGAGAGAGGGACACTTGCAAAAGCAGAATTTATGTCCATTTTACACAGGGAAATTTCTGCTCTGCTTTTAAGAAGAAAGGAGAGGGCAGAATGTTTCTCCCGTATCTGCTACTTCTCAGTTGCCTTTATGCCAAAGTGACATATTTTGGAGTAGCATGTTCTGATCCCCTTCAGAGGCCACCCTGACCGGGTTTTTTATATTACAATATTCCCAATCTCTGCCTACACTGCCTCCTTAGCAATCCAGGTCTCTCTACTTTTTCCTTTTGCTTTTTAAAATAGCACTTTTCATGCTTTATTGTTTATTTTCTATCTTTCCTACTACAATATAGGCTTTACATGGTCTGAATTTTTCTCTTGTTCTCTGATATATCCTAAGAATTAGAATAGTGCTTGGCATGTACAGGCAGCCAATAATTTGTTGTTAAAGAAAGGAATTATCTTTGTAAGTACTCATGCTGTACAATGCCTGAACAGTTAAACATGGGTCCACTTAAAAGAGAGACAAGTTATGCTTCACATTGCAGCTTTGTTCCACTTTATTGGTTTCTTCAACTTAAAATATGTGAAATTGTTGAGGTAGATTATGAAATCTACAGCGTTTCTGAGTTTTCAACAGATCTCATTTCTTCCACAGTGAAATTAATTTGTTGGGTAAGGTGAGTAGTTATGTCTGGAAGCAAAGCCTACGTAAGTACCCAAGTCACATCCCAGTTGCTGAGTTCACCTTCTTTAGATTTCTCTCCAAATCATGGCAAAGATGTCTCCAAGCCTGGTGTATTAGTTCACATTGGATAAACGACGTTTTAGAAAACATCAGCAAATTTTACATTTCCTTGTTTCTGAAATTTAACATCAAAGCAAATTCTTTCCTATTACTATAATATTTTGGATAACTGAAGAAGTGTCTCAACAATGCTTCAATAACTATGCCCGACAACATTGGATGATAGTCAGCATGGACCATCTGGTTCAGAATTGTGGATGGCCATTCATAATATTCTCATTTGTATTTGCAAAGCTGACAGTCCTGCCTGGGGTAGAGAGTGTGTGACACCCCAATGTTCATAGCAGCAATGTCCACAATATCCAAACTGTGGAAAGAGCCAAGATGTCCATCAACAGATGAATGGATAAAGAAGATGTGGTATATATACACAATGGAATATTATGCAGCCATCAAAAAATGAGGTCTTGCCATTTGCAACGACGTGGTTGGAACTGGAGGGTGTTATGCTGAGTGAAATAAGTCAATCAGAGAAAGACATGTATCCTATGATCTCACTGATATGAGGAATTCTTAATCTCAGGAAACAAACCAAGGGTTGCTGGAGTGGTGGGGGGTGGGAGGCATGGGGTGGCTGGGTGATAGACATTGGGGAGGGTATGTGCTATGGTGAGCGCTGTGAATTGTGCAAGACTGTTGAATCACAGACCTGTACCTCTGAAACAAATAATGCAATATATGTTAAGAAAAAGAAAAACAAAACAAAACAACAGAAAAAGAGTGGGACAAGATTATCTGGCCTTTCCACAGTGAGAATCCCTAGAGATCCCCTGTGTTTCTTAGAAAGGCCTGCGTGCTGAGAGGTTTAGCCTCTGTGTCTCACAGCTTGAGTGATCTTTTTGGCCCAAGCGAACTTGTCTACCTAGTTTAACTCCCTTTATCCTTAGTAGTTTCAAAATTTTTATTTCCATCCTTCTGTCTCTTCTAAAAGTATGGGTATATAAGAGTTATGATCTTTGCACAGCTCATATGTATATGAAAATGTCAAATCAGAAAATTAGTTTCATGTTTAATTTGTAAATCCTTACTTTATAACAGAAATTTATCAGTAAGCAAAAATGCCAGGTAAATATTAAAATAGTCCTATAGTTATTATGATATTCATATTTAAAGGGATCAAGGAGCCAGTGAATCACACCTTGGCCTTTTGGCTAAGATCAAATGTAGCAAGTCAACGACGTGTGTGTGTGTGTGTGTGTGTGTGTGTGTGTGTGTGTGTGTCTCAGTAATGTACCACATTACTTCTCACACCAATAACCAGGGTAATTTTCCACCAACTGCAGTACAATTTTTTTTTCTTTTCATCTGGTGTCTATTAATTTTACCAGATGGAATAATTTATTTTAGGGCTAACCAATCTGATGTGGGTTAAGTCCTCCAGAAAATAGATTTAGTCCAAGATAAGAAAGGAAAAGTAATTCTTTTCCATGACAAGATAAACCCATGTGGTAGACTAAGCTGGAATGAGAAGAAAAAACCATGGAGTGTTTCAGAGAGGAAAGGACCCTTGACGTTCACTCTCCATGTGATCTAATCGCTGTCAGTCACATCCCAGTAAAACCAATATTAGCCCAGCGTTGAGACATGTCCTCAGAGAGGGGCGAAGCATTGGGAAAGGAGAAAGTTTGTGTAAAGTATCAATCCAGGCTGCTTCTGAGACAATGGAAAAGATGGACGACATTTTAATTCCCTAAAATAGTGAAGTGACTGCTTGCCTCAAGAACACCAAGGTTTTTCCATTGTTTTTAAAGTTCAAGTCACAGAGACATCACTCAAACATTGGAACAATGAAGACAATGTATTGGCTCTAATCTGGAGGCCCTGGGCTGAGCGGGTCAGGCCGTGACAGCAGCATGGCCTCTGACTCAGTTGCTGAGTTCACCTCCTTTAGATTTCTCTCCAAATCATGGCAAAGACGTCTCAAGCACCTCTATGCTACATGAACCCCAGCACCCATTCTCCCAGAAGGAGGTGCATTCTCTCCTGTGCAGTGTCCATATTAAACTCAAGTATATTGGATTTCTAAATTTATGCTCTTACTCCTGGACTGAGAAAGGGAAAAACTTATCATGGGTCTGGATCATGCCCGTCCTGTATGAATAAACTTGGATGCACTTGATCGGGAACGGGATAGGGGGTAATTTTCAAAAGAAACAGAGGGGGAAGGGATACTGGGCAAAATAAAACATTTGATGACATTTTAGGGGCAAAATAATTTTGTAAAATACTCTTTTCTGGCTGTCTCATTTGCCTGGAGAGTTCACTGACTCTCTAATCGCTTTGTAAGTAGTGAGTGGCCTCAGCAAGAAAAATGCACTTCTTTCTATGGCTTATTCTAAAGCCCTGCAAACACTTTGGAAAATAATGATCTGAGGCACATTTTAAAAGGAAAGAAAGTTAATTGTGTTAATTGTCTATTTGATTTACACTTAAATTTCTCTACGTGATGCTTCTCTCTATCTCCTGTATTCACTTTCACCAAACGTATATGGGTTAATTCATATATCTATACATATGTGTGTGTATATATAAGTATATGTATTTCATATGTGTATATGTGTACATAGATAGGTTAGTCTATATGATGATTCATTTCTTTTTTTTTAAACTTTATTTATTTGACAGCGAGAGAGGGAACACCAGCAGGGGGAGTGGGAGAGGGAGAAGCAGGCTTCCTGCTGAGCAGGGAGCCTGATGCGGGGCTCGATCCCAGGATCCTGGGATCATGACCTGAGCCGAAGGCAGATGCTTAAAGACTGAGCCACCCAGGCACCCCTGTGGTTCATTTCTTTAATGCTGTCATATCATCACATTTGTCAGTTATTAAAATTTGTACTCAGAACTTAAAACTAATTGCCCTTGCAAAAGGAGCAAGACTATGCAATGGGAAAAAGACAATCTCTTAATACCCATCACTGGGCTAACCTATCCCTCTACCCTCTCCCCTCTAAAACCCTCAGTTTGTTTCTCAGAGTCCATAGTCTCTCATGGTTGATCTCCCCCTCCAATTCCCCCTCTTCATTTTTCCCTTCCTGCTATCTTTTTTTTTCCCAGTGATTTCTCTGACATGAGCCATAGAAGCATTTTTCTAGATAGGTCTCCTGAGGCAAGGGAAATTAAAGCAAAAATAAACTATTGGGACTACAGCAAAATAAAAAAATAAAAAACTTCTGCACAGTGAAAAAAATAATAAAACTAAAAGACAACCTACTGAATGGGAGAAGATATTTGCAAATGATGTCTCTGATAAAGATTAGTATCCAAAATATATAAAGACCTGGGGAATATAGACCGGTTCACTGTAGAAAACAGTATGGAGTTTCCTTAAAAAGTTAAAAATAGTACTACCCCTCAATCCAGGAATCTCACTATTGGGTATTTACCCAAAGAATACACAAACACGAATTCAAAGGGATACATGCACCCCTATGTTTATAGCAGCATTATCTACAATAGTCAAAATATGGAAGCAGCCCAAGTGTCCATGGGCTGAAGACATGGATAAAGAAGATGTGGTGTGTGTGTGTGTGTGTGTGTGTGTGTGTGTGTGTGTGTGATGGAATATTACTCAGCCATAAAAAATGAAATCTTGCCATTTGCAATGACATGGATGGAGCTAGAGAGTATGATGCTAAGTTAAATCAGTCAGAGAAAGACAAATACCATATGATCTCACACATATGTAGAATTTAGGAAACAAAACAAATGAGCAAGGGAAAAAAAACAGAGAGAGAGGCAAACCGAGGAACAGACTCTTAACTACAGAGAACACACTGATGGTCACCAGAGGGCTGAGGGGTGGAGGGTTAGGGAAAACAAGTGACGGGGATGAAGGAGAGCACTTGTGATGAGCACCGGGTGATGCACGAAAGTGTTGAATCACTAAATTGTACACCTGAAACTAATATAAACACTGTATGTTAACTATACAGAAATTAAAATAAAAGAAACTTAAAAAAACTTTTAAAAACTGTAATTGCCCTTCTTAGCAACTGGATTATTTTCCTTGTCTAAATGACATTCTAGCAGCTTGCACACAACTATAGAAACATCTCTCATAATGGAAGCAAGGGCTCAAACTGGTTCCCGATCACCCTCCAATCCCCACCTGTCCTGCCATTTGTGCAAAGACAGATTTGTATGGGTCCATGTGTAGAACTTCTGATTTCTCGTATTACTGCTACCCCTTCAGCTCTCATCCTTTGGTTTTGTGAACCAACAGAGGCTCGTAAGACAACATGCAGCTGGCCTTCGGTCTTTCTGTCTACACAAGTCCTGCACCACTGGATTCACTTGGAGTGCATACCAAGGCAAGTACAATATACTAAAGTCTGAAGAAATAAGCCCAAAGTAGTTCAGATAACTGAACATCTTCCCAGAGCTATCCCTGATTCTTTCAACACCAGACCCCAAATGAAGAGATAGATAACATTCCAAGACTGACGTGTCAGTGTCTTATCTGTGTGCACAGAAAAACACAGACACTTTCAGTGCAGAAAGTACTTTCCAGATGTCCAATGGACATTCTAAGAACGCAATGGCATCATGAGGTTGTTGTCACAACTTTGAAAATCTTTGGCATTTTTGTACTCAGGAATATAAACGTGTGTGGGTATAAACACATGTGCATATATAAAAATTAATTTCCGTATGCGTATATGTGTATGTTTATATGTGCACATGACAAGGGGTATAAATATGCCATAGATCCCAAGCTGCTCATTCTCTTTGGAGAATGCAGCA
Source organism: Callorhinus ursinus (assembly GCF_003265705.2). Classification (NCBI taxonomy): domain Eukaryota; kingdom Metazoa; phylum Chordata; class Mammalia; order Carnivora; family Otariidae; genus Callorhinus; species Callorhinus ursinus. Next base: position 11,818,877 of record NW_027397098.1, read on the forward strand.
ACAGACTGCAAACAAGGGACGCCCGTGTGATTGAGGGCTCCCGGAGCTCCATGGGGTGGCTGCCTGGATGACAGAGGGTAGGGCACCTGCATTCCACCCTCCGTGGCCAGGTAGAAAGGATGACTTGCAAAGGGCCAAACTGAAAGAAGTGACTGTCAGAAGGATAGTGACTTTTGTCCTCATTCAGAGCTTGCGAGGGTTTTTCCAGCTCCACCCGTTTCCTGTTTAATATGCAGTTTGGACATTTTGAGGAAGAAATTTGATTTTAAATCTTCTACATATGTTTAACGACAACCATCATGCTGTTTGAAAGCACATCACTCTGAGTGACATATGTCTTGTGCGCTACTTACGGTCGGCCCAGAGATTTCTTTTTTCTGAAACAATTTTCTTTCAGCAGAATATGTTATACTATTTCTGAGTAAGTAGCAAAGTTATATACTATAGAAACTATATGCTATAGAAGCAGGCTATATCACAATGTTTGGCCCTGCACATTTATGCAAAATTAATCGGACTAACGGATTTTTTTCTATCCCTTTTATAGGATAAAAACCCAACATACAGAGAAGTATTTCTCCCAAGATTTTCCCTTTCTGCAGGAGCTCCAAATAAACCTTAAAATCATTATCTTAGCGACTTCAAATTCGTATGTAAAGGCACACACATATGGTGTATCCTTACCCTATCCAAATCCCGTGTTAACTTCCAGAGTAAAAATTCCCACCGCTCTTCAAGCAAGAAGACCAAAAATAACTTGATGCCATTTATCATTTGTGTGAGTTCTCAATACCAGACACAATGTTTACTAGACAGAGGGAAGTTTCCACAAAATTCCACTCTGATGCGCATGTGGTTAGGGTGTGAGGTTGAAGGAGAAGCACACAGAGGTTTTTGGCTGTCCCCGCCATTATGATAGGATTCACTCCGCTGAGAGCCAGGGAAACTCGAAACTAAAAGAGAAGAAAACTCATGGTGTTGGACACCCAGCACTGAATGGGAATCAGAGGTCAAATCCCTGCTGCAGGTTATCAGCCAAGTAGGCTACACATTGTCTTGTTCCTGTATATTTATATGTTTTCTTTCTTTTTTTTTAAAGATTTTATTTATTTATTTGACAGAGAGAGACACAGCGAGAGAAGGACCACAAGCAGGGGGAGTGGGAGAGGGAGAAGCAGGCTTTCCGCGGAGCGGGGAGCCCGATGCGGGGCTCGATCCCAGGACCCTCAGACCATGACCTGAGCAGAAGGCAGATGCTTAACGACTGAGCCACCCAGGTACCCCTATTTATATGTTTTCTACCTCCACCAATCAGTCCACAGGCATCTCATAGCTACTCTGCAAAAGGCACTGTGCTCGTCCATACAGGAGATGCCAGGAGAGGTGGAAAAATTCCTGTTCTCATGGATTTTATGAGCTAGCTATGAAGATACAGGTCCAGCCCAAGTGCTGTGTCAGTGTTTATAAACCTCCGCACCAGCCGCTCTTGCTGCCAAACACGCACACAGAATACTTACAGGATAGTCAGTTACCAGTTGGTGTAATTATAAATACCAAATAAATGATGTAAATACTTAGTTATATTATTTCAGAGGAGTAATATCCAAATTAATTAATGTAAGAAGTCAGACATGACCAAGCTTCATGGGACAGACGTGTAGGATGGATGGAAATGTGAAAATCCCTCTCAAGATTCTGCTGTCCCCTGGCCATCCCTATCAACACCATTCACCACGGGTATTTATATTTCTAGAGCACTCTGTTAGGCATGATTCTGGAATGGTTTTTTCAGGAAATAATAATGGTTGGTTTTTTTTGTTCTGGCAACTGGTCAGTTTGAGTATGGATGACCATGTTCTTCCGTGCGACCCTATGCAACCTGATTATTTGAGGAAAGAAGGCTGAGCAAAGACAGATGGGCTGCAGAATCCTAGCTCTTAAAGCTTTGCAAGGGCAAGTGTGAACAAGGAGAAATATAGATATATATCTTTCTGTCCTTGGTTCCTGACACATAACTCCTAAAACTCTTGTGATTCCCCAGCTGTTGGGGGGAGATAGAGGCATCTGACCCAGAGCTCCCAAACCTCTTGGAATTTCCTGGGTGACAGAAGTTTCTTTTGTTTTCATGAGGCAACGCTTGGTGGCCCCTTGGATGGGGGTGGGTCACCAGAAAGCCAAGCCATGATTAGAAGCCTAGAAATTTCAGCCCTATCCCCATCCTCTGGAGAGGGGCGACGGGCAAGTGATTGAGTCAATAATCAAGCATACCTACATGATGAAGCCTCCATAAAAATCCCTAAGCCATGGGGTTTGGAGAACGTCAGGCTGCTAAACATGTCCTCATGTGGGAGGATGATGCCCAACAACCCCACAGAGACAGAGGCTCCTGCACTCAGGACCCTTCCGGAGCTCACCCCATGTACCTCCTCTGGCTGTTCATCGGCATCCTTCATTGTATCCTTTGTAATAAACCAGTAAATGTACGTAAATGGTTTCCTTGAGTTTTGTGAGCATTTAGAGCAAATTGTTGAGCCTGAAGAGGGGGTGTGTTGCCAACTCAGACATAAGTGTGGGGATCCCCGGGGGATTCTCTACTTGGGAATGGCCATCTGAAATGGAGGCAATGTTCTGGGACTGGGCCCTTTAACCTGTGTGCCCTATGTTAATGTTGGGCGCTTAGTGACAGATCTGAATGAAATTGTAGGACAGTCAGCTGGTGTCTGCAGAGCATTGGAAAACAGCTTGGTGTGGAAAACCCACGCATTTGGTGTCAGAAGTAGAGAAAGTGAATTTTGCAATGTTCAGTAAATATAGAACTGTCCAGCAACATTTATCAGAGTCCCTAAGAGGAGCTGCTGAGGTTCCCCGGTGGCCTCGCTTGGCTCCCAGGGTCTGTGGGACTCACACCTCATCACACCCTCTCCCCACTTCCTCTGCAACCCCCTCCTCCATCCTGGACTCTGCCCTTCTTTCCACCCTTCAAAAACAATCCAGCCTCAGGACATTTGCACTGCAGCTCCCTCTGCCTGGACTCCTGTTCGCCAGGTATCCTCAGTGCTCACTCCTCACTTCCCTCAGGCTTGGTTGAGACATGACCTCCCTAGAGAACGCTTGCTCTGCCTTCCTCTCGAAAACGGCAAATGGCTCCCTTGACTTCCCCCTTCAGTTGCAATTATTGAAACCTGCGACTGTGTATTTTATCTCTACTATCTATATGTTTATTCTTCCTTCGTCCCCTCCCGTTCCTACACACACGAAGCCTTTGTAGTCAGACATTCAATGTTTCTACTGCTCTTTCTGCAGCACCTTGCATGTCACCTGGCACGTAATGGGCTCTCGGAAATATCTGTCGAATGAGTGAACTCCAGGCAAGTAGGAATCACAAAACTGATCCACTGTGTGCTGTGTATTTATTCCGAAGCATTTTTAAATGCTCAGAAGCAGCCGAGGCAAGCAGTGCTCTTGCCATTTGCTTTTCTCATGGGGGAGACTCTTAATTAAAATCTGTGATAAATACAGCAAATCCACCCCTTTGAGGACTTCAACTGGTTTCTTCTGTGTGTACATTGTTCTCGGTGAGGCTCCAGTGAATTCAGCCATGTATCTGAAAGGACATTAAGTGATACTCTGTAACACAGGGCATGTTGCTATTATTGTTAAATCCATGGATATGGCTTTTAAGCTGGATTGATCTACTCTTTATATGAAAAATCGCTGTTGTTTTTTAAATACTCCCCCTCTCTTCTCCTGTTCTGGTTTTCCTCCGAATTTCTAAGTCTGTCTGCATGTTTTGCCATTTGGGGCCCTTCCCTCCAGTGGTCTTGACCTTTGGAGGTTATCCTGCCATTGAAAAATCACTTGATACGGAGTTCTGTGAAATATTTCTCAGTGCACTGCAAATAGTGACAGGTGGCTTTGATTCCCAATTCCTGCTCTTTTGTTTTCCTACATTTTTTTTTTTTGGAACTGTAAAAAAATCTAGCACATCTCGATGTGTTATTGCTTACATTAAAAGAACATAAAATGTCTTTATGGAATGCCAGGAAATCCTAAAATTAAAATTAGATTATTGTATTCATGTTTTTGTTCCTTCACCCAACAGATACTCACTGTGTCTCTGACATGAGTCATGCTCTATGGTAAGTGCTGGTGCTTTGAGATGGATGCAGGCAGTCCCTATTATAAAGCAGACCATTGTCTGAATGTGGGTGGTACTCCGTTCTCATTTTCCTCTTTACTGGAATGATGCAGGCACAATAGTCCCAGAGACAAACTAGTCATTGAGTCTGCCTTCTTCCCTCTTCTTTAAAACCCCTCAACCAAGTCATTCTGGCATGTTGCCTCCCTGTAACTTTACATTTTTTCTCCCCCCCCAACCCCGCTCATTATTGATCCGCTCTCCTGAAAAGTCCCCCAGAACCTTCCTTCCAGCCATCCGTGAAGGTTGAGAAGCAATCCGATAACTCATTCATGTAGTACTGGTCAGAGAAGGTTGTGTTGTACACCCCTGGGTATGACCATTACTACGCATCCCCTACAGTGCTACCCTGGGCCCAAAGTCGTGATGGAAAACGGGGGGCTTCTGGAAGACCGTCACGCAAAATAACTTCAGAGGAGGGGTTCCCCACCCTAAACATAGTTGATTTCTCAGGCCCTAGGTGGTAATCTCTTTTTGTGAACCAAATAATTATTTTCTTACTGAAAACCCGAGATAAATGGAGGGTATTGTGTTCCTAATGGTTATTCTTAAAGACATTGTCTATCCACACCCACCTCATATCTTATCCACAATGTTGTCTTCTCCTTTCTTCAAGGCATCATAGAAAGTGTCTCCTCAGTTTCCACAAGGCAAAAAGATTACGGAGAGTGCTCTGAAGTGCAATCGTAATAAACAAAAATATGAGACTACATAAGTGGTTTCCTTGCTAAGGCAAATCCACATGGGATAAAGAAGAGATTAAAGCTTTCATAAAGAATATTCATGGCCTCTTATTTTCAGAAAGGGAGCTGAATAAGAAACCTACCCGATCGGTGCGTATACGGCTAGACTCTTACTATTGAGTAGAATGAGCAGGCAAGGGTTGGAGGATGGGATGGAAACACCACAAAGTCCCACGCGCTTCCCCTTTGTCACTCCCCCCAGCGGAGCCTGAACACTCATTCCTCTATCTCAGTGATGCACCAGGGAGGCGTGACATGTGGATGTAAGCAGCCCTTCACGCTTCAGTGTGAATTAGAGCCGAGTAAAATTTTTAACAAAGGAAAAACTAAGCACAAGGGCACACAGGTGATTGGAGGGAAGGATGCTCCCTCGTGATAATGGAGCTAAGAATACAACAATAAAGATCACTGAAGAAGAAGGTCACTCAGAAAAGTTGCTTCAGAATCGTTTGAGCGACAACTCAGTGAATATATTAATGGTGAACAGTGTGAGTGCTCACTCAGACAGGAGCTAAGATGACCCACATGGACGTGCTTGTCCTGCATTTTCTGAGTGATGAAGTCATTCCCCTTCTGCTGTCAAGATATTAGTGCTTATGTTCAAAATGGGCTAATGCCCATCAGGCCATTGTAGTGCATTAACTCAGTGATGATTACAGCCTTAACAAGATGCTATACATTTTAGCATACATTATTCAGCTAAAATGAGTTTTAATCCTCATGCATCCTGACTGTGATCTGATAAAAGTTTAATGGCACATTAGAGTAGATGCTTTAGACTTATTCCTACAAATATCAAAGCAAGCCTTGGTTGAACGAGTCTGTCAATTAACTTTTGGGGACTTGAAAGGCTTCCTTCCGTTCTTTATATTATGGTTCCGGTATATTCGTGTGTTTATAAGAGAAAAGCAGTTTCCATTGGAACTTGTTATATGTGTTTGCTTGCTGTTGGCTTAAAAAAGGTTTTTACTTATATTCACACAGGGTACGGACAGACAAATGTGAGGCTGTTGAACTGTAATTCGCATGAACTGTTCTCATGTAGGGCTCCTACTAGTGCCCCGTCTCACTCACCCCTGTTTAGGTAAATATAAAACCAGCTCAAAGGCTTTAGACTCAGAAATTGTCTTTCATGCATCAGTCCAAACTTATTTCATGACCCCATGATTGTTCTTACAACCTTCCTTCCTTAAAACAAATATTTTAAGTGCTTTCTGAAATCTTTATTACAATCATGACTTAGATAACTAAAATAATGAACCCACCCCTAAATGCTGCCTGCCACTGAATGAGTCTAATCCTCTAATCTGTGCATCCGTCTCCCTGGAACCTGCCCCTACCTTGCCATGGGCGGCACCGTGATGGCCGGTGTGGTCTGGCACTGGGAGAAGCTGCAGCCCCCTGGCCGTTAGGTGTTGGTTTTTGTTGGCGTCATTTCTGTGGTCACACGTGCCAACAGGCTTTCAGTGATGTGCGGCACTACTGGGCAGGAAGGCAGTGTGCAGAGACACAGAAGAGCAATATATATTGCATTTTAGGCTTTATTCTCCTGCCCTCACGCCTGGCCAAGGTGGCTTAGGAAACATTATTTCACCGGGTAAAATTAGAAGCACTTGGAAACATGCTCGTCATCTGTGTGTGCTTGGAAGCAATTTGTCAGGTCTAAAAAAATTAGAGACAGAATCAATTACGCTGATGCTTATTTCCCATAATTAACCCATCATTAAAAAAATAGGTAAGGCAGATATTTTTGGCCCGGATTAGCCATATGTTTACCATGGTTTGCCATTTCTCTTTGTATTCATACTATTCTTGGTACCCTTCCTCTAAAATGTACTGTATTGGGTTTTTTTTTTTTTTATTCTGGACATGAACTACAGAAAGAAATAGTACCATATAAACATCTCTGTGCTTCTGCAAAACTTCCATCTCCTTAGTCAATGTTCACTATTTCCTAGCTTATCATTTTTGTTATTTTTGCATGCATATTTTTATCATGTTTCTTGACAGAAGGGTCAATGTTGGATTCAGTTGAGATCCTTCTATCACAAAGAGCATAGCATATAGTCAATAAAACTATGTGCTAAGCTCTGAGTAAATTAATGACTATAAAATTCAAATTGTTAAGTTTAATTGTGACATTCTTCAATTGTCTTGCTCTTGTGCCCAGACATAAAGAACTCATCAGAAGGTGCAAAGTATGGCAGGTCCTGAGACACTAGCTCGGAAACTCTCCTTTTCTGAGGATATTTCCCCCTGGAAAAGGTACAGCATCTGCATCATACACGTGTAACACTTAGAGGCAAAATCCAAGTCGCCAGAGACAAACTGAATTATCTCTTTGTTAACCGTGACATGTGGTGACAATATACGTCCTGATCCCGATATTTTTGTGAAATTAATTCAAGTGACTTATGAGGCTTTCAGCAAAACCCAAAGGAGAGAGAGGGAATTAGATTTCTAAAGGAAAATCATATAAAACAAAAACAGTTTAGAAATAGTTAACAACATATACTGAACTATCTCTTTAAAAATCAAACTTGAAAAAAAACCTATTACTTTCTTCTTTTTCTTCTTCTTCTTCTTTTTTTTTTAGTTCAGATATTTTAGGGGAGAAAAAGTTCCATAAATTAGCTGAAAATTCACATGATGTTTTGCGATGCCTTTCATCTCATCGTAAAAATATTCAAGGGAGCCAATGAGCTTAAGCTATTTCTTCTTTTTCAAAGGGACAGTCTTTTTTGCTAAAGGTCAATGAAAAGCACTGTACCTGATTTCTCTGCCAGCCCCTAGCATGCCCTCCAGGCAAAATTAGCGATGCGACGTGTGGCAGTGCTGGGAATGGGGGTCGTGGGGACCAGAGGGGCGGGGAAGGACCAGAAGGATTTCACACTTACTGAGAGCATGTTTTCTCACAGTCCTGTCGGTGAGCGCTCGGGGGTGTTCTCACTAACTGGGTCCTTCCTACAGCTGGGAGACGGGTTTTCCTATCCTTGGCTTTCAGATGGGGACACAACGCTGAGAACCCTGACTCGCCCCAGGACACAGGACCCCTTCACTGGGACCCAACCTCCTGATCTCAAGGCTTTAGTATCTTCAGTCTCTCAGCTGCTTGTCCTATGTGGAAAGATGTGGCAAAATAATTTACATGGAGCTAAATGACTGCAGCCCTGCTGTTTTTCCTGGCCTAACTTTTACCCCAGGGAATAAACTTCTGATGATCACATTGGTGTCAGGACTTTCCCCAGAATTGGTGATTTCATACTCCACTAGCAGTGACCTGGTTTTAACTGTTCATTGGCTGTGAGGCTCTGTGGGCATAAAATATTAAAAAAGCTAAAGATTTGAAAATTGAAAAAAAAAAGAAAACAGCCTCTCCCCACCAAACCTTTACTAAGGCTTAATCATCATTTCCTACTCTCTTAACTCTTCTTACCAATTCTCCCCCCATATGTCTTTTCCTGGGTGAGGTCTTTATTTTTTTAAATACTTTTTATTGTTATGTTAATCACCATACATTACATCATTAGTTTTGGATGTAGTGTTCCATGATTCATTGTTTGTGCATAACACCCAGTGCTCCACGCAGAATGTGCTCTCTTTAATACCCATCACCAGGCTAACCCATCCCCCCACCCCCCTCCCCTCTAGAACCCTCAGTTTGTTTTTCAGAGTCCATCGTCTCTCATGGATCATCTCCCCCTCCGACTTACTCCCCTTCATTCTTCCCCTCCTGCTATCTTCTTCTTTTTTTTTTCTTAACATATATTGCATTATTTGTTTCAGAGGTACAGACCTGTGATTCAACAGTCTTGTACAATTCACAGTGCTCACCATAGCACATACCCTCCCCAATGTCTATCACCCAGCCACCCCATCCCTCCCACCCCTCACCACTCCAGCAAACCTCAGTTTGTTTCCTGAGATTAAGAATTCCTCATATCAGTGAGGTCATATGATACATGTCTTTCTCTGATTGACTTATTTCACTCAGCATAACACCCTCCAGTTCCATTCACGTCGTTGCAAATGGCAAGATCTCATTCCTTTTGATGGCTGCATAATATTCCATTGTGTATATATACCACCTCTTCTTTATCCATTCATCTGTCGATGGACATCTTGGCTCTTTCCACAGTTTGGCTATTCTGGACATTGCTGCTCTAAACATTGGGGTGCACGTACCCCTTCGGGTCCCTACATTTGTATCTTTGTGGTAAATACCCAGTAGTGCAATTGCTGGAACGTATGGTAGCTCTATTTTCAACTGTTTGAGGAACCTCCATACTGTTTTCCAGAGTGGTTGCACCAGCTTGCATTCCCACCAACCATGTAGGAGGGTTCCCCTTTCTCCGCATCCCCGCCAACATCTGTCGTTTCCTGACTTGTTAATTTTAGCCATTCTGACTGGTGTGAGGTGGTATCTCATTGAGGTTTTGATTTGGATTGCCCTGATGCCGAGCGATGTTGAGCACTTTTTCATGTGTCTGTTGGCCATTTGGATGTCTTCTTTGGAAAAATGTCTGTTCATGTCTTCTGCCCATTTCTTGATTGGATTCTTTGTTCTTTGGGTGTTGAGTTTGATAAGTTCTTTATAGATTTTGGATACTAGTCCTTTATCTGATATGTCATTTGCAAATATTTTCTCCCATTCTATTGGTTGTCTTTTGGTCTTGTGGACTGTTTCTTTTGCTGTGCAAAAGCTTTTTATCTTGATGAAATCCCAATAGTTCATTTTTGCCCTGGCTTCCCTTGCCTTTGGTGATGTTTCTAGGAAGAAGTTGCTGTGGCTGAGGGCGAAGAGGTTGCTGCCTGTGTTCTCCTTTAGGATTTTGATGGACTCCTGTCTCACGTTTAGGTCTTTCAACCATTTGGAGTCTATTTTTGTGTGTAGTGTAAGCAAATGGTCCAGTTTCATTCTTCTGCATGTGGCTGTCCAATTTTCCCAACACCTTTTGTTGAAGAGACTGTCTTTTTGCCATTGGACATTCTTTCCTGCTTTGTCAAAGATGAGTTGACCATAGAGTTGAGGGTCCATTTCTGGGTTCTCAATTCTGTTCCATTGATCTATGTGTCTGTTTTTGTGCCAGTACCATACCGTCTTGATGATGACAGCTTTGTAATAGAGCTGGAAGTCCGGAATTGTGATGCCGCCAGCTTTGCTTTTCTTTTTCAAGATTCCTCTGGCTATTCGGGGTCTCTTCTAGTTCCATACAAATTTTAAGATTATTTGTTCCATTTCTTTGAAAAAAGTGGATGGTATTTTGAAGGCGATTGCATTGAATGTGTAGATTGCTCTAGGTAGCACTGACATCTTCACAATGTTTGTTCTTCCAATCCATGAGCATGGAACGTTTTTCCATTTCTTTGTGTCTTCTTCAATTTCTTTCCTGAGTATTTTATAGTTTTCTGAGTACAGATCCTTTGCCTCTTTGGTTAAATTTATTCCTCGGTATCTTATGGTTTTGGGTGCAATTGTAAATGGGATCGACTCCTTGATTTGTCTCTCTTCTGTCTTGTTGTTGGTGTAGAGGAATGCCACTGATTTCTGTGCATTGATTTTATAGCCTGCTACTTGACTGAATTCCTGTATGAGTTCTAGCAGTTTTGGGGTGGAGTCTTTTGGGTTTTCCACATACAGTATCATATCATCTGCAAAGAGTGAGAATTTGACTTCCTCTTTGCCGATTTGGGTGCCTTTGATTTCTTTTTGTTGTCTGATTGCTGTGGCTAGGACTTCTAATACTATGTTGAATAGCAGTGGTGAGAGTGGACATCCCTGCCACGTTCCTGACGTTAGGGGAAAAGCTCTCAGCTTTTCCCCATTGAGAATGATATTCGCTGTAGGCTTTTCATAGATGGCTTCTATGATAGTGAGGTATGTACCCTCTATCCCTATACTCTGAAGAGTTTTGATCAAGAAAGGATGCTGTACTTAGTCAAATGCTTTTTCTGCATCTATTGAGGGGATCATATGAGTGTTGTTCTTTCTTTTGTTAATGTATTGTATCATGTTGATTGATTTGTGGATGTTGAACCAGCCTTGCAGCCCAGGGATAAATCCCACTTGGTCATGGTGAATAATCCCTGTAATGTACTGTTGGATCCTATTGGCTAGTATTTTGGTGAGAATTTTTGCATCCATGTTCATCAAGGATATTGGTCTGTAATTCTCCTTTTTGATGGGGTCTTTGTCTGGTTTGGGGATCAAGGTAATGCTGGCCTCATAAAATGAGTTTGGAAGTTTTCCTTCCATTTCTATGTTTTGGAACAGTTTCAGGAGAATAGGTATTAATTCTTCTTGAAATGTCTGATAGAATTCTCCTGGAAAGCCATCTGGCCCTGGGTTTTTGTTTGTTGGGAGATTTTTGATGACTGTTTCAATTTCCTTAGTGGTTATAAGTCTGTCCAGGTTTTCTATTTCTTCCTGGTTCAATTTTGGTACTTGATATATCGCTAGGAATGCATCCATTTCTTCCAGGTTATCTAATTTGCTGGCATCGAGTTGCTCATAATATGTTCTTAGAATTGTTTGTATTTCTTTGGTGTTGGTTGTGATCTCTCCTCTTTCGTTCATGATTTTGTTGATTTGGGTCATTTCTCTTTTCTTTTTGATCAGTCTGGCCAGGGGTTGATCAATCTTGTTAATTCTTTCAAAGAACCAGCTCCTAGTTTCGCTGATCTGTTCTACTGTTCTTTTGGTTTCTAGTTCATTGATTTCTGCTCTGATCTTTATGATTTCTCTTCTCCTGCTGGGTTTAGGCTTTATTTGCTGTTTTTTCTCTAGCTCCTTTAGGTGTAGGGTTAGGTTGTGTATTTGAGACCTTTCTTGTCTCTTGAGAAAGGCTTGTATTGCTATATTCTTTCCTCTCAGGACTGCCTTTGCTGTATCCCAAAGATTTTGAACAGTTGTGTTCTCATTTTCATTGGTTTCCATGAATTTTTTAAATTCTTTTTTAATTTCTTGGTTGACCCATTCATTCTTTAGTAGGATGCTCTTTAGCCTCCATGTATTTGAGTTCTTTCCAACTTTCCTCTTGTGATTGAGTTCTAGTTTCAAAGCATTGTGGTCTAAAAATATGCGGGGAATAATCCCAATCTTTTGGTACCGGTTGAGACCTGATTTGTGACCTAGGATGTGATCAGTTCTGGAGAATGTTCCATGGGCACTAGAGAAGAATGTGTATTCCATTGCTTTGGGATGGAATGTTCTGAATATGTCTGTAAAGTCCATTTGGTCCAGTGTGTCATTTAAAGTCTTTATTTCCTGTTGATCTTTTGCTTAGATGATCTGTCCATTTCAGTCAGGGGGGTGTTAAAGTCCCCCACTATTATTGTATTGTTGTCAATGTGTTTCTTTGCTTTTGTTATTAATTGCCTTATATCATTGGCTGCTCCCATGTTAGGGGCATAGATATTTACAATTGTTAGATCTTCTCGTTGGATAGACCCTTTAAGTAGGATAGAGTGTCCTTCTTCATCTCTTATTACAGTCTTTGTTTTCAAATCTAATTTGTCTGATATAAGGATTGCCACCCCAGCTTTCTTCTGGTGTCCATTAGCATGGTGAATGGTTTTCCACCCCCTCACTTTCAATGTGGGGGTGTCTTTGGGTCTAAAATGAGTCTCTTGCGGACAGCATATTGATGGGTCTTGTTTTTTAATCCAATCTGATAGCCTGTGTCTTTTGATTGGGGCTTTTAGCCCATTTGTATTCAGGGTAACTATTGAAAGGTATGAATTTAGTGCCATTGTATTGCCTGTAAGGTGACTGTTACTGTATATTGTCTCTGTTCCTTTCTGATCTGTGCTGCTTTTAGGCTCTCTTTTTGCTTAGAGGACCCCTTTCAATATTTCTTGGAGGGCTGGTTTCGTGTTTGCAAATTCCTTTAGTTTTTGTTTGTCCTGGAAGCTTTTTATCTCTCCTTCTATTTTCAATGACAGCCTAGCTGGATATAGTATTCTGGCTGCATATTTTTCTCATTTAGTGCTCTGAAGATATCATGCCAGTCCTTTCTGGCCTACCAGGTCTCTGTGGATAGGTCTGTTGCCAATCTAATGTTTCTACCATTGTAGGTTACATATCTCTTCTCCCGAGCTGCTTTCAGGATTTTCTCTTTGTCTCTGAGACTTGTAAGTTTTACTCTTAGATGTTGGGGTGTTGACCTATTTTTATTGATTTTGAGAGGGGTTCTCTGTGCCTCCTGGATTTTGATGCCTGTTTCCTTCCCCACATTAGGGAAGTTCTCTGCTATTATTTGCCCCAATATACCTTCTGCCCCTCTCTCTCTTTCTTCTTCTTCTGGGATCCCAACTATTCTAATGTTGTTCTATTCTAATGTTGTTTCGTCTTATTGTATTGCTTAGCTCTCGAATTCTGCCCTCGTGACCCAGTGGTTGTTTATCTCTCTTTTTCTCAGCCTCTTTATTTTCCATCATTTGGTCTTCTATATCGCTGATTCTCTCTTCTGCCTCATTTAGCCTAGCAATTAGTGCCCCCATTTTTGATTGCACCTCATTAATAGCCTTTTTGATTTTGACTTGGTTAGATTTTAGTTCCCTTATTTCTCCAGAAAGGGTTTCTCTAATAACTTCCACACTTTTTTCAAGCCCAGCTAGTATCTTTAAAGTCATGATTCTGAACTCTATGTCCGACATCGTACTAAAGTCTGTATTGAGTACGTCCCTGGCAGACGGTATTACCTCTTGTTCTTTTTGCTGAGGTGATTTGTTTCATCTTGTCATTTTGTCCAGAGAAGAATAGATGAACAAGAGGACAGAATGCTAACAGATTAACAATGTCTCCAGCAAATATACTCTATACAAATCAGAAAAGACCTGAAACCAGGGGACAAGAAAGGGAAAGAAAGAAGAAAGAGAAAAAAAAAGGAAAAAGAAAAAGATAAAAACAAACCAAAACAGAACAAAACAAAACAAAAACCAGAATATGATCAAATACGATCAAGCTAGTGCATAGATCAGTGCCACACAGGAGATTTTGGGCATATTTTGGTCTGTTAGAAGAAAGTGCGTGCTAAAATTTTAAAGGAAGAAAGACTTATATATGTACAAAATAAGGGTTGATACAGTGAAGGGATGGAAGATGACTGTAAAGATGAAAATTATAAAAGACTTTATAAAAGGAATTGATAAGATAAGAAGTTGTTTTTAAAAAGAAAGAAGAAGATTTAAAAAAAAAGAAAAAAGAAAAAAAGAAAAAAAAACGGAGAGAATGTGATTAGGCAGGAGACTAGAACAAAGCCATACACTAGTGATTTAGGGTATATTTTGATCTGTTAGAAGAAATTGTATCTCAAAATTTTAAAGAGAGAACAACTTATATATATATGCCAAAAATAAGGGTAACTAGTATGAAGGGATAAAAATATGACTCTAAAAATGAAAAATAAAAAATGTTTTTTTTTAAAGGGATTGATAAGATGTTGGTTGAAAAAGGGGAAAAGAAAAACAAAAAAAAACAGTTAAAAAATTAACTTTGAAAAACTAATGAATTATGGTAAAAAAGCCATGAATTCTATGTACAGTATTCCCCCAGCGCTGGAGTTCTCCCGTTCTCCTTGATCGGTAAACTTGGCCTTGGCTTGCTGGCTGTTTGTGCTGATCTTCTGGGGAGGGGTCTGTTGCCATGGTTCCCAAATGGTCTTTGCCGGAGGTGGAATTGCCCCGCCCTTGTCGGTGCGGGCTAAGCAAGCTGCTCGGGTTTGCTCTCAGGAGCTTTTGTTCCCTGCAAGCTCTCGGTACAGCTTTGGAGGACCAGGGTGAAAATGGTGGCCTCCCAATCTCCGCCCGGAGGAGCTGAGAACTTGGGGCCCCGCTCCTCAGTGCGCCCCCAGAGAAAAGCAGTCACTCCCGTGTCCCCGGTCTCCGGCCGCACTCCGTGCTCACCCGGCCTGTGACCGAGCGTCTCTATCTCTGGCACCCGACCCCGTGTGGAGTCTCCAAACCCAGCAGATCCCTGCGGTGCGCTCCCGCGCCGCTCCTCCCGGGGGAGGAAGGGGAGTCTCCCCGGCTCTGCCCCTTGTTGGGTCCCTGCTGGAGGAGCAGTGGCCCGACTGGGCCGCAGATCACAGTTTATGGCCACCCCGAGCTGAGAGCCCGCGCCTCGGCTCCGTCTCTGCAGCCGGCTTCCCCGCTCCGATCCCTGGGAGCTCTGCCGCACTCAGGCACCCCCGGTCTTTCTGTGACCCCGAGGGTCCTGAGACCACACTGTCCCGGGAGGGTTCCACCCCCCGCTTAGCCACTGCAGCGACGTCCCTCCGCGGAGCCGACTTCTAAAAGGTCCGATTTTGTGCTCCGCGGCTCTAGCACTTGCCAGAAGCGGCCCACGGAGGCCCCCTCCCCCACCGTCTATCCTCCCGAATATCGCCTCGGATTCACTTCTCCGCACGTCCTACCTTCCAGAAAGTGGTCGCTTTTCTGTTCAGAGTGTTGTTGCTACTCTCCTCTTCGATCTCCTGTTGAGTTCGTAGGTGTTCAGAATGGTTTGATCCCTATTCAGCTGAATTCCTGAGACCAGACGACATCCAGGTCTCCTGCTCCTCCGCCATCTTGCTCCGCCCCCAGAATCATTTTTAGATGCATGTGTGTAATTCTCTGAAATCCACTTAAGAATTTTGATTAGAACTTCAAAAACAATGTATCTATTTATCTTCTCTTTTTTCCTTCATTATATGTATATAAAATATATACATGTAAAAATAATATATGTATATATTAAATAAATATACATATACATATATTTATATTATAAAATATATACTTTTCTTTTCTATCATCTATCTATCTATGTATCTGACTGTGTGTCTTAAAGCTAATTCCCAATGTGATGGTCTTTGGGGATGGGGACTTTGGGAGGTAATTGGGTTTGGATGAGAATGAGGGTGGATCCCCGTGGTGGGACTGGTGGCCTTATAAGGGGATGAAGGGACCACAGCTGCCTGCCTTTCTCTCTCCACCACATGAGAACAGAGCAAGTTGGAATGTCTCTGCAAACCAGGAAGAGTTCCCTCCCCAGGAACCCAATTAGCTGGCCCTTTGATCTTGGACTTTCCAGCTTCCAGAACTGTGAGGAATGATTGCTGTTGAAGCTACCTAGTTCCTGATTCTGGTAGAGCTGAATTATTTTTTTTAAAGATTTTTAAAATGTATTCATTGGAGAGAGAGAAAGAGAGAGAGAGGGAACTCAAGAAGGGGGAGAGGGAGAAGCAGACTCTCCGCTGAGCCGGGAGCCTGCCATGGGGTTCGATCCCAAGACCTGGAGATCATGACCTGAGCTGAAGGAAGATGCCCAACCATCTGAGCCACTCAGGTGCCCCTAGGCAGATTATTTTAAAAAACTTATTTACAGGTACTTTAGAGTTTTGGGGGTAGCTATTATGAAATATTTGTTCATATTATTAGATTATTATTACATTACAATTGATTTTTTGTTGGTGTGTAGTAATATTGTTTGAGTTCTGATCTTGTAGCAAAAAGCTTCTTGACTATTCCTTTTTGCTTTAATTGCTCATCTATTCTCTTAAACGTTCAATGAGGATGATCTTCTAAATCAATGGCAATAATAGTTTTATTTCTTCTTGGATTAGCTATTTCATGGAATGATGCTCTATTTGAACTCACATTAATGCAGGCCATTCTTTAAATTAGTCCCAGAGTGTATTCGTTTCCTGAGGTGACTATAACAAAGTACCACAAACTGGGTAGATTAAAAGAGAAATTTATTCTCTCACAGTTCAGGAGGCCGGAAGTCTGAAATCAAGGTGTTGGCAGAACCCTTCTAACCCCCAAAAGTTGTAAGGAAGAATGGTTCCCTGCCTCTTTGGTTTCTGTTGGTCGTTGATAATCTTAGTTTATGGTCCTATAACTCCAATCTCTGCCTCTGGCTTCGCATGGCTTTAGTCCCCGTGCATGTCCATGTTCAGAGTTCCTCCTTCCTGTAAGGACACTTGGATCAGGGACTGCTCTAATCCAGTGTGAACTCATGTTAACTTTAACTTCATCACACCTGCAAAGACCTTGTTTCCAAATAAGATCGTATTCACAGGTTCCAGGGGGACATAACATTTTTTTGAGGTGGGGATACTATTCAACCCAGTAGAATCCACTCCCTGGTACCCCAAAATTCATGTTCTCTCATGTACAAAATACATTCACCCCATCTCAACATCTTCCAAAATCTTAAGCCATTTCAGCATTAACCCTAAATCCAAACCTCACTTAAATATTACCCACTGGAAAAAGTTCCATATCTCATTATCCAAATTATCTAAACCAGGTATGGATAAGACTCTTGGTCTAATCCATTCTGGGCCAAAATTTCTTTCCATCCACAGAACAGTGAAACCAGAAAACAAGTTACTTGCTTCCAAAGTATAATGGTTAGACAGGCATAGGATAGATTTCCATTCCAAACGGATAAGTGGAAGGAGTAAGTGTGGAAGGGGGACGGTACTGGTCCAGAGAAAGTTCTCAACCCCTCCAGGCAAGTTGCAGTAGGTTACAAGGCTGAGAATCATCCTCTGTGGTTTGATGCTCTGTCCTTGGGGCTCTCCAGGAGGACAGCTCTGCCTTGTCTGACCTCTGAGTCCACAGCCCTGCCCTGGGAAATCATTCCACGGATGTCAAAAAGACCAGGACCTTTAAATGTGAGCATCCTACACAGTTCTTTCTTGGATAACCTGCCTGAGAAGGTCGATTGGATCCATGAGTCATACATGTAGTCTCTTTAACAAATGGTTTTCCAGTCACACCCTTGGCCCTGTTTAGAGAGCACGCTCTCTGGAAAGACAGAATTTTCCAAATCATCAAGTGCTGGTTCTTTTCCATGTAACGTTCATTGCTCAATTTCTCCACCCCGCCTTTCTTTGTAGCATTTTACTACAAAGAGCAAGGAGAAACGAGGTCACATCTTCCAGTTTCGCTCGGAAATCTCAGCTAAATATCCAAGTTCATTGATTATAAATTGCACTTTCCACCCAGTGGCAGAGCACAGCGTAGCCAGGTTTTTTGCTGCTTTGTGACAAGGTAGCCTTTCTTCCAGGGTCTGAAAACATGCTCCCTGTTTCCATCAAAGACCCCGGTTTGGGTTCAGGTTCCCTGTTGTTTCTCTCATGTGCTGAGTTGTTTCCTGTGTTGTAATTTTTTTAAGTTCATCTTCACTTGCCTTTGTTGTTGGATGCGCCCTGTGTTGTGGGACATTTGTACAACTTTTATATCTGTTTCATGTTTTATTTTATTATATTTCATTATAGTTCCCATTGTTTGCTGATTGCATGCAACAATACAATTGATTTCTGATCTTTTTGAATTAAATTTGGGGTTTCAGTAGCTGTTTGTAGATTTCCTAGGCTACTTTGTGTAAACAACGGTGTCATTTTCTCCGTGATGGTTTGAACCTCTGCCTGGTGCAAGTCACGAGTATCACATTGTCTTTGTCTCCTTTTATCTGAGATTGTCTTTATTTTACCTTCGTGTTTGAAGAATGTGTTTGTTAGATGTAGAGTGGTGGCTTGGCAGTTTATTATGTTGTGCCACTGTCTTCTGACCTTCAAAATTTCTGACAAGAAATCAGAAAATATTTGAATCAATTTTTTTTTTTGCATATGGATAATATATCATTGTCCTCTGGCTTTTAAAACATTTTTTTTCCCTTTGGTTTTCTGTATTTTGACTTTGATGTGCTAACTCATTTTATGCATACCTACTCTTGGGATTCACTGAATCTCTGGATTCTGTAAATGAGATCTTTCAGCAAATTGAGAATTTTTCAGTCATTCTTTTCAGTAATTTTTTTTATGTCCCATTTTCTCTGTCCTCTGCCTGTGGGACCTCAGTTACATGTATGTTGAGAATTCAGATATTGTTCACTTTGGTTTTCAAACATCTTTCTTTGTTCTTCAGATGGAAAAGTCTATTGATCCATTTCAAAGTTTACTGACTCCCTCCCTTGTTAACTCCATCCTGCTGTGAAGCCCAATCAGTGCAAATGTATTTCATAGATTGAGTTTTTCACTCTTGAAATTGGGACTTTTTAAGTTTCTAGTTTTCTGATGAAACTTCTTATAGTTTTATTTATTGAGAACATATTTTCTTTTATGCCACTGAGAATGGGTAAGATAGTTAAAATAAAATACGGTCTGCTTATTCCAATATATGTGCATTTGGGAATTGGTTTCCATTGATTGTCTTTTCTCTCGAGAATGGGTTAGGGTGTCCTTTTTCCACCTGTTGGCTGAATTTGTATTGTTTCCTGAATATTCTACTCTGAATTCTATTGTATTCCTAAATAGAGTGCTGATTTTCTAAATTACAGCAGACAATTCATTATCTTGGACTCATAAACATTGCCTCTTCGGTGTAGCTCAAAATTCATTTCAAAACGCTGTGTGTTTGCCTAGTGTATGCCTGGTTCAAAATCGGCCAGTCAGTTGGCCAAATTTCTTACACAGGATTTGGTGCTTCATCTCTCTGTCTCTGTTCTTTTTGGGATTTCTTCCTCACTTTGTAGTGGCAATGATTATTCCAAACTCTGTCATGTGGTTCTGAAGGCCAGAAAAATATGGATTTTCCACCAATGTTTTACCCTGTCAGGGCTGAGTCCAGCCTGACTCTCGGGCTTAAGTCATTAAAAAAAAAAAAAAAAAAAAAAAAAAGACAGGAAAATCACCCCGGGCCATTCTTTCTTCCGAACTGATTCTCTGCTATCATCTTCCTGCTTTTGTTCACTCTGACCTACGTCCAGGCAGTTTTTAAAAAATGTATCCAAGTTTATAGCTGTTATTTGTGGGAAAATTGGTCTGGCAGGAGCTTCCTCGGCCATGCCTGAAGTGGAATCCATAAAAGGTGATTTTGATTTTACATTTTCTTTGGCTGGAGCCACCAATTATTTCATCGAGCCAAAATATATTTTCTCTTAATTTACCAGCTTGGGGGTTCCACAACCCTTTGATAATATTACTTTGGACTCTATAGCTGTGTGAAGGTCAGACAAGGATTTAATTTCTCACAAAAAGTATCCCTCTCACCCAAATCAGAGTCCCATACAAATGTCTAGTTCCCTTTGTAGTATGTCTGGCCCTGTTTGGGGCATGTTTCTATTTCTGGAACTCTTACTATGAACAGCATCCCTTCAAAAGTCTCGACATTGGACAATCTATTTGAAGTTCCCAATCTTGTATATGTTACAACAATGAACTATGTTTATTTAATACCCACCTCCTGTGGGTATTAACACCAAACACTATGCATACTTCTTTTTTATACCTGGGAAATTATCATCCACCTAGGAGATTTTTACAGCCTTTAATGGACTGAAATAAATAGAAAAGTGTAGAAATAGTTATCAAGGTAACCACCTTACCTAAGAGACTCCTTGATCAACGAGCTGGGAAGATGGCCCCTGCTTGATGAAGCCACTTGGAATGTGATATGATGACTTATTTTCTGACTCTACCAGAGCAAAAAAGTTTCTAGATCCATTAGAGAGACAAGTCTTAATCACACAGAGTTTATAGATCTTGCTAAAAATAATGGACATATATAATGGCAGAATCACTACCCTATTCATAAGTGACTCTCTGAGATGAAAGAGAGAATGAGCCAGAATGGCTACCGAATGTGTATTATCACTATGTAGTTCATAAGAAAGTGGTAATAGTTCCTGTTGCATATTTTGATTTTGTGTAAAGAGGACTGAAATATAATTTTTATGTAATAATGAAAAACTTCTGGAAACGCCAATTGATGTAAAATTGTTTGCAAAATCAAAATCCTTACCAGAAAGTATTGTAACATTAAAAAGAAAGTTCCTCGGAAACAATGACTCATGAAAGAGTGTCAAGTGCCATATGCTTAAATGCTGAATCATGCCAAGAAAATCTCAGTGGTTTGGAACATTATTTTTATTACTGGTTTAGTGATATTTTTGAAAATCCAAATATGTAATTAAAATGGCTGAAAGCAATACATTAAAATAATAAGTAGTTTAGGCTTTTATTGTACATAGGCTATATTTTGATAAAAAAATTCCTATCTGTCATTTATTTTCCTAAAAACTCTGGGCAACACCAGTACTCATTTGTGATTCATGTTTTCCTAATAATATTACATTCTGTATCGCGTTATAGTCTGTGGCATTAAGAACAAAGATTTTGCCTCTGGCTGTTATCTAAAAAGGCAAATAGAAAAATATTATCTATATATTCTTATACAGAAAGAGAAATATAAGGAAAATTCCTTAAGCTATTTTAATCTTCCTGGAAGTTCAGATAATCAGGAGGTGTATTTATCATTATTATTATTTTCAAAACCAAAGCCCAATGAAAAAGAAAAGAAACAGATTGCCTTTGAAACTGGGTTCTATCCATCACTAGTTGGGTAACTGTGGGCATCTTATTTAAGATCTCCATTTTGTAATTTGTAAAATACAAGTCCTTTCTATTAACTTCTTCAAAAGACTGTTGGAGGTAGCAAATTATACAGTATGTGTGAAAATGCTAGGCACGGTATTAGGATATGTTCACGGAGGCTCCAGAAATGAAAGAGTGGGTTTTTGGATTATTTTTACCCCTTTCCCTATATTCACATTTTGTAAATTTTAAATATGTTATATTTTCCAAAGCAAACCATGGAATTTTATAATATATTTGATTCCACTTTAAATGGTTCTTAACCTCAAGGTTGTTTGAATGGTGCAGTCTACTAAAATCAATCATATTAAAAAACTGACAAAATACAAATTTGAAATGTCACAGTGAAATGCATTAGCAAGGAATTCAAAGATGGAGGAATCTGTTGTGAGAAATGCTTACTCTAAGTCATTTTGGTGAAAGTGATATCCAGAAGTAGAAGAGAGTAGGCCACTTTTATGTGCCCAGTGAATCAACATTCAGGGGATAAACTATGCGTTTATAATTAAACCCAAACTAGCCTCCTCTGCTTGTGATCAAGAGAGTAATGACAGTAACTGACAAAAATGTAGCTTTCCCACCGCGAAGAATGGAGCTTCCTTCCGTAGTGTGTTTCCGGAAGGATACACGTGCCACTGAGTCAAATCGAGGTCTTCACATTTTAAGGCACTTAGTTTCCTTGGATTCTGATAAATTCAAAATAAGGAAATTGTTTACCAATCTGAAGAGATAAGGCCACGGGATGTCAGCGTGGCTGATGGAGTAAGGACTTCTGAAAATCCTCTACTCTATGAAAGCAACGAGAACCTTGGCAACAACGATCAGAATAGACTTGATTTTCAGAGCTCAGGAAATTAACCAAAGACAACAATCCGGGGAATGTATATTAAAAAACAACAACAGCAACAACAACAAACCCAAGCCAAACAAACAACAAACCGCCTAATCTTGGGAAGAACAGCAAGTTTTGTGGATTTTTTTTTTTTTTTTAAGTTTTGTGGAGTCTTAACGTAACTTTTCCCATTTCCCCTTCTCCCTCAGCTGTGTGGTAGCCTTGGAAACAACACACAATCTTGGGGAAAACCAGCAGCCTGGCAAGCCACCGATGGCCCAAACCCAATTCCCAGAGAACTGTCATTATTTTAACTGTCTGTGGTTCCCAGAAGATCCCACTCATCAGCCTTGTCTTTATCTGACCTGACTCCGAGATCACTCATAAGAGTAAGCTTTTTGCAGGGCATTTGTTGGAACGGATCAGGCAACATTTTCATTTTTCCGGTGGCCCTAGGTGGTGGGTAACAGCACACCCAGCATGAGGCAAACCAAAAAGGTTAAAAGGGGAAGTTGGAGGAGAAGGTATCTTGAGGGGGATTTCTAAAAGCTCTGGCATATTCCTGGGAATCTTGAAGGTTGCATGCATGCATGCATGGAGCCCTGCTCATGCCCAGAGCTACCCACATGCTCAGAGAAGACCTAAGTTCTCACGTCTGGCTGACCGCGAGACTCTGCTCAAGTAGAGAGTGAGGATGAGGCAGAATTTTCAAACACCTGGCTGAGTCTTGGCATAGCTGAACACCAGCACGGAGCCCATCGACAGAGACCGAGAGACTTACCGCTTCCAGGCAGTTAAGGAAATTTCTCTTGAATCATTGGCTGACCATGAAGCTAACTAAACACAGACAAAGAATACAGACACTACAGATCTGGTTCGGGAAATTCATGAATAAAGAACAAAAAAACCCTGTGTGAGTATGGATCTGATTTCTAGTGTTGACATAACATTATTGAAAATTCCCGTTTTCAATAAAAATTACTCTATGTGCAAAGGAATAGGAAGGTCTGACCTATATAAAGTAATAAAAGCAGTCAAAAGACACCATTTCCCGGGAAGCCGAGATATTGTGCTTTGAAGGCAGATGCGGCATTCACGAAAGTATTGTGCATGCTTGGATGGCGCCCCCCCACCCCCAAATCCACGCCCATCAAGAACTTCAGAATGTGAGCTTACTTGAAAATGGAGTCTTCACAGATAGAACTACCTAAGTTACCATGAGGCCATACTGGGTTTGGGTGGGACCTACGGGTATTTGTAGGACTCTATTTAACACCAGCAGAATACACATTTTTCTAAAGAGCGGATGGAAACTTCTCCAGGATAGATCATAGGATAAGTTGTAAAATGAGACCCTGTTTAAAGTTAAAAGTACTGAAATCATGAGATATCAGCTCTGATCGCAGTGGAATGGAATTAGAAATCAGCAACAGAAGAAAAATTAGGAAATTCACAAATATCGTAGAATGTCTAGAAAAGGCAAATCCACAGAGATGGATGTTTCCAGGGGCTGGAGGTTAGGGGGAGAAAGGGGAATTGCTGCTAGTGAGTATGGGATTTCTGTTCTCTGATGTGAGATTATTTGGGACACGTATCGTGGTGATGAATGTACAACTTTGTGGATCTGTATACTGAAAACCACTGAAGTGTACATTTTAAAAATCAGAATTTCATGGTATATTTTAATCTCATTTTTAAAAATGTATGAGAGAAAAAGGCATGACCGTGAGACAGAGAACAGACCTTATGACACACATGCATTATATATATATTTAACAAGGGCACTGGCGGCCAGAAATGGACTAGACCCTGGAACTGTTTTCACAGAGGCTGTGCAAGCTCATTTCCTGCATTTCAAGCAACCTTGATTTTGTAACAAAACCCACAACAGCATTCATTATATAATTGTTTGTTTAAAATATACTGATTCAGTGAAACCAGTGAGTCTTTAATGCCCACTCATTTATGTGGTAGTCATGAAATCTCACCCAAAGACTTCCCAGGCTTAATCATAACAGGATTTGACATATTTGGGCAATTCTTTACATAGTGTTCACATCACCTCATTTCATCCTTGCAACAACCCTTTCGGTCAGACTCAGCACTTTTATTCTCATTTTATGTACAAGGAAACCAAAGAACAAAAGCCTTTAAGGGTCATATTCATGATATCATAATAAACCATTGATGGAGGTGGTAGTCGGCTGCTGATCCCCACTCTAAAATTCCTTCCAAAACACACAGAAGGGAGAACTCAAGCTAAGAAAAGTGTCTATTAATTTAAATGCTTGGTGAGAACATTTCTCCTACTGGCTTACAAAAATCATGCCAATACGTAGTTTCACTGTAGTGAATGAAATGAAATGTTCCCTCAGCTTTATTTCTAGTGTCATCCTTCTCTGAACGGCTCGAGGAACCTTTGGTATCTATCAGGTTACACGGTGATACAGACCGTTCAGAATCGCCGTGTTACTTTTTAAACAGACATTTTGATTCTAGTGAGTTCGCAGATTAAAATCCGTTAACACGCGGGACGTTGAGCTCTGTTTGTAGACTATACCAAAGACACATGGAAAAGTCATTATGAATAAAAATAGGTCTATTCCTCACAGAGATTCCTTCACAGAGGCGTTCAAAAAATCAACCAGGAGGCTGCAGTGAAACCTGGCCCAGGGAGGGGACACTCTGTCCTGCAGTGACAGGTACGAGTATTGACTGGGGAAATCTGTGAAAGCCCGGAGCCCTGTCTATGCTGGGCTTCCAGTAGTTTCTATAATTGGGGTTTCTTCTGCGCCACCTGGATTTACGTGGCGGTGCCACCGGAATCTCTGAATGGACCCAGCATCTGATGGAGGGCTCCTGTGACTGGATCAACGGGCATCACCGAGGGAGCTGCACGGCGGGGAGGGCCCGAAACCCAACTGCACCCTGAGTCATAGGTGGGGGATCCCTGGACATGTGTTTCTGTGACTCACCACTGAGATCTGCAAATAGCCACTGGCTGAGACGTTTACTCAGCGCGGTTACTTTGCCCCTGCCCCTCGGGACGGATTTTGATTTGGACTAACACAAAACACAAGTGAGAACAAAATGTGACAAGGCACTTGCCCTCTCTCTAGAAAGTCAGGATCGTTGGAGAGTCCTGTGTGCGCTTCCCTAAGCCGGTCCGGACACTCGTGTTTACCAGGAACCTGGAACTCCAGGAAACTCAGGCAGTCCTGATCAATGGGAAGGAGGGGGAAATAAAAGCCAGGAGAGCTGGGATTGTGTGTGGGGCCGTTTTAATATAATTGTAGTAAAAACATGTGTATTTGTGCCATTCTTAAATAGAAAGGTGTTTTAAATGTTGAATGAGCCCATTCAAGCTTTTCTTGAAAAAGACTGCTTCCAGTTAACCTTTTTTTGACTTTATTTATCTATTTTAAAGATTTTATTTATTTATTTGATGGAGAGAGACACAGCGAGAGAGGGAACACAAGAAGGGGGTGTGGGAGAGGGAAAAGCAGGCTCACCTTACTGAGCAGGGAGCCCCACGCGGGACTCGATTCCAAGACCCCGGGATCATGACCTGAGCCGAAGGCAGACGTTTAACTACTGAGCCACCCAGGTGCCCCAAGACTTTATTTATGTTTTTAGAGCAGCTTTAGGTTCACAGCAAAATTGAGGGGAAGGTACAGAGATTTCCCATATACCTCCTGTCCTACCCCCAACGTAACCTCCCCTACTATCAACACCCCCCACCCGATGGTACATTTGTTACCGAGGATGAACATACTGACACTTCATCATCACCCTGACTCCATAGTTGACCCTAGGGTCACTCTTGGTGCTGTGCATTCTAGGGGTTTGGACAGATGCATAATGACGAGTATCTACCATCATGGTATCATATGGGGGGAGTTTCACTGTCCAAATCCTCTGTGCTCCACCTGTTCATCCTTCCCTCCCCCAAGCCCTGGAAACCACTTATGCTTTCACTGTCTCCATCCTTTTGCCTTTTCCAGAATGTCAGAGAGTTGGGTCATACATGTGTAGTCTCTTCGGACTGGCTTCTCAGGTTATCCTTCAGAAGTTTTTGGTTAGTAATCCTCATGTGTGACACATCAAGGAAATACTGCCATGGAAATATAATTAGAGACTTGCCTTAATTTAGCACTTTATTATTATAAAAATAATACATTTTTAAACATTTATTAAAATAATATTTTTATTATTGTAAAAAGTACACTGTAAAAACTACATTTTTTTTTTCCTGGATAACACACTCTTCTAAGATATAGTGGTGGTTACAGAACGCTATACTCATGAACAAGATGCATCGCCGTGAATGCCTACATGTGTCGCGCTTGGATTCCTGGGGAGACGCGGGAGCTGAGCTGAGGCGGAGAAAGGAACCCAGGCACTGGATCTGACACAGCCCTGCTCTCCACGCCGACTCTGTTCTCACTTCAATTTGCTTCATGTGTTGGACTTCGAAGGCACTGAAGTGCGCTGGCAAACAAAGGGGACACAAGAGATAATCGGGGACGTGTGGGCCACAGACAGAGACGAGGGATGGGGTTGTCTGGCTGCAAACGGGGCGCTGGTGGGAGCGGAGTCTGCCCTGGAGGAAGGAGTCCTGGAGATAGCCTTCGGGGAGGCACTGTGAGTCACAAGCTCAGATTTAAGAGAAAAGAAAACACGGGACGCGTGATCTCGTTGGCTGTTAGCACAGCCAGCGTCCTCTGTGGCTGACACGGCTCCTGGGATAGGGCCCCAGGAGGTGACATGTAGGACCGGCGCCTAGGTCGTGCGTCTGGGAGCTGAGCTGCCCTGTGCCCTGGAGATGCCACACTGAACGGTTCTTCCACACTCACGCCAAAGGCTAGTTCTTTCTGAGAAATTAGAGAAGACCGAAAAGGGAAAACACAGCCGGGAACGAGCGGGCGCAGGAACAGCGAGCTCCGCGCGCCGCCGCCCGGTCCTCTGCAGGGTCCGCCGGCCCACCCGGCAACCACCGAGCAGGAGAGATTCCCGCTAGCCTTACTGGTTCATGCGAGATTTGCAAGCGCCACCACATGCCCAGTAAGAAGTGACTTTCTGTGTCTGTCTGGCAAACACCTTTGGTTAATTCCCTGAAAAGGAGGTATTGCCTAAACGCTGTCTTGGCCACTTCTTTTGCAAAACTCTGTGTTCCCTCAAGAGTAACAGAAACAAAATCTGGTTGTTTTTCATCACGGAAAGCAGTTTAGTTGCCATAATAGGACGCTGGTACGTGGAGTCATTCAGCCTCCTTTGCCATGTGGTGCCACAGTTTGGTTCCTAGACTGGACCGGGTTGATCACCTTGTAGAACCCGCCCCCCGTCTTTCCGTTTTGTTAATGCGTCCAGCCCAGCCATTCTCAGGGGTCACCCAGGGTCAGAGGGGCTGGAGGAAGTGGGAGGGAGGGAAAGAATAGTGGGAGGAGGTGGGGGGAGGGGAGGAGGTGGAGGTGGGGGGAGGGCAGAGAATGGGACCCATTGAGGAATCTGCAGGAGGCAAGGCACACGGGCTCCCTTTATTCCTGACCGCTCTTCCAGCTTCATAAAACACGTCACGGGCAGGCTGCCCTTTCTGTCCCTTGCCCTCTGGTACCTCTGTTCATCCTCCATCCTTTCCCACTGATTTGTGGTCAGTGACACTGATCTCTGCCTATTGTGGTGCCCAGGGGCTTGGGCCTTCCAGCTCATGTAGAGTTAACCATGCAGGCAGGGGCAGGTGATGGGTGGGAAGCGGGAGACGTCGGGGTGTTTACTCCCTCCTGATATCCCGTGGCACCGAGTTCTAGAGACCCAGTTCCTGCTGAGCGGCCCCCCTGTGGCTCCAGAATGTCCCGGTAATAGACACAGGGCAGCTGGTGGCCAACAGCGACCGAAAAGGGTATAAACGGGTCCCGTTCTGCAAGGCGAGTCCCCCACTGAACTCTCTTCAGCAAAACCCTTTCAGAGTGCTGTCTACCTCCTGAATTTATCTGGATTTCTATTATATGTTGAGCTTGAGAACAAACATCTCCTGACTATGGCCCATAGAGTACAAAAATCAAAGTTATTGTCCAAGTGAAAGTAAATATTCTACTGCTTTTGCTCAGAAACAAAACCACTTTTTTTTTTTTTTTTGGTCTCTTAAAACTTAATTCTCCCCCAATGACGTGATAGAAAAGTTGGCAGACTGTGGGTTAATATGTAGAAAAAGATGCACCAAATAAGACCATTTCCATTTTTGATCAAGTTTTCTGTTAAGGTCTACTGCATGGAGCGAAAATCGAGTGCAGAGCTTGTGACGCTTTCTCAGTTAATATGTACACAATACCAACATTTTCAGATGATTCTGCAAAATTGAATTGGCCAGGGGTGAAGAGGATGGTGAAATCCACATATCTTTCTTAATTCCTTCTTTTTAACAGCAGTGAGACATTATTAGCACTGAATGTTTATCCAGGGCTTTGCTCATTTCATGGCCTTTCACATAATTATCTCATTCGATCCTCACACTGCCCCACGAGTGACTGAGCACCAGCCATGGCAAATATGACTTGCTGGTCCATCCTATGAGAGACTGAAGCGGCTTCCCACAGTAGCTCACACACTCTTGGGGGATGGACAGATTCAATGCCAGGGGATCATTACATGAAAAAGAACAAATATTCATCTTTGGAAATGACAAATTCCTGCTTGCAAGTATCACAAACCCAAACCGAGTATATTTCTGAATACATACAACATATGTAGATTCATTTTTAAAGCAATTACCCCAGGTTTTTAAAGCAGATTTGACACGATGGTATCGAAAAGCCTGAACTACATTTCAATATTTAACAGATGGGGAAATCATGCAAAATAATGCAAGAATCACTGAAGTATTAATACTTGATTTGGGTGTGCCCAAGGGACCAGAATCTGCCATCAGGATGTACAGGAAGAAGAGATTTGCCTTCACACAGATTTCCCCCTTGGTTTCTTTCCAGTCTCTCTGGTTCTGTAAGTATGACTCTTGATGTGTCTATTTTCATTTGGTTATGGCTAAGGTGGGACTGTATTTATCACATTGCCTATGTGTTTCCTCCAAACCAGCACAAGTTTCTGAATTCAGTGGCAATGGTTGAGAGCATATTTGAGAAAGGACTTCGCCTTCAGTGTCTTTTGCTGACTGTAAATAAATTGCTTGTAGATCTGAAGACTTCATCATATCAAACCTAGCTCTGAGGAAATGCTGAATTTCACAAAAAGTAACAACAACAACAAAAAAACCCTTGGATGTGTCAACTTCTAAAACAAATTGGAACTTCAGATAACTTCAAAATGAGGAAAGGCTTTTGCCAGCTGTAGAGTTAAAATGCAGATGGTTGTCACAGTTTAGGCTCTTTATATTAAAAAAACCCCCAAAAACCTGACAAGTGCAAAATAATTTGCAGAAGTATGAGTATGTATGTGTACTCTCTATGTGCCCTATCATACACACACACACACACATGCAGGGCTATGTATTGTACATATATAAAACTACATGCATACAAATATATACACAAATGTATACATAAATTAAAAGTATAAATACTATGAAAATATATGTACAAAGTATATAGTATATAAAAGTATATTAAAGTACATAAAGTACTCTGAAAACTATAAAACACTGATTAAAGAATTTGAATGACACAAGCAACTGGAAAGATATCTCATGCTCAAGGATTGGAAGAACAAGTGTTGTTAAAATGTCCATACTACCCAAAGCAATCTACACATTTAATGCAATCTCTTTCAAAATACCAACAGCATTTTTTGAAGAACTAGAACAAACAATCCTAAAATGTGTGTGGAACCACAAAAGACCCTGAACAGCCAAGAAAAACAAAACTGGAAGTATAACAATTCTGGACTTCAAGTTATACTTACAAAGCTGTAGTCATCAAGACAGCATGGTCCTGGCACAAACACAGACACACAGATCAATGGAACAGAATAGGGAACCCAGAAATGGACCCTCAACTCTATGGTCAATCTTCAAAAAGCAGGAAAAAATATCCAATGGGGAAAAAAAAAACAATCTCTTCAACAAATGGTGTTGGGAACACTGGACAGCCACATGCAGAAGAATGGAACGGGACCCGTATCTTACACTATACTCCAAAATGAACTCAAAATGGATTAAGGACCTAAATGTGAGACCTGAAACCACAAAAATCCTAGAAGAGAGCACAGGCAGTAATTCTCTGACATTGGCCGTAACAACATCTTTCTAGGTATGTCTCCTGAGAGGCAAGGGAAATAAAAGCAAAAAAATAAACTATCAGGACTACATCAAAACAAAAAGCTTCTGCACAGCAAAGGAAACAATCAACAAAACTAAAATACAACCTACTGAATGAGAGAAGATATTTGTAAATGATATATCTGTTAGTATCCAAGATGTATAAATAACTTATACAATTCAACACCCCAAAAATGAATAATCCAGTTAAAAATGGGCAGAAGACCTGAACAAACATTTCTTCAAAGACATACACATGACCAACAGACACATGAAAAGATGTTCAACATCACTGATCATCAGGGACATGCAAATCAAAACCACAATGAGATACCACCTCACACCTGTCAGAATGGCTAAAATCAATAACACAAGAAATAACAAGTGTTGGCAAGGATGCAGAAAAAGGGGAACCCTCTCACACTGTTGGTGGGAAAGCAAACTGGTGCAGCCACTGTGGAAAACAGTGTGGAGGTTCCTCCAAAACTTAAAATTAGAACTACCCTGGGGCGCCTGGGTGGCTCAGTTGGTTAAGCGACTGCCTCCGGCTCAGGTCATGATCCTGGAGTCCCGGGATCGAGTCCCGCATCGGGCTCCCTGCTCGGCGGGGAGTCTGCTTCTCCCTCGGACCCTACACCCTCTCGTGTGTGCTCTCTCTCTCTCTCATTCTCTCTCTTTCAAATAAATAAATAAAATCTTAAAAAAAAATAGAACTACCCTATGATCCAGTAGTCACACTACTAGGTATTTACCCAAAGAATACCAAGAATACTATTTCAAAGGGATACATGCACCCCTATGTTTATTGCAACATTATTTACAATAGTGAAACTATGGAAGCAGACCAAGTGTCCATAGATAGATGAATAGATAAAGAAGATGTGGTACATATGTATACAATTAAATATTATTCAGCCATAAAAAGAATAAAATCTTGCCATTTGCAACAACATAGATGATCTAGAGAGTATAATGCTAAGTGAAATAAGTCAGTCAGAGAAAGACAAATACCATACGATTTCACTCATGTGTGGAATTTCAGAAACAGAACAAACAAACAAAGGGAAAAAAAGACAAACAGAGAAACAGGCTCTTAACTATAGAGAACACACTGCTGGTCACCAGAGGGGAGGGAAGTGGGGGCATGGAGGAAATAGTTGAAGGGGACCAAGAGTACACTTATCTCAATGAGCACTGAGTAATATATGGAATTGTTGAATCACTATATTGTACACCTGAGACTAATATAACACTGTATGTTAACTATACTGGAATTAAAATTGAAAAAAAGAGAAGAAAAAACCCTCAAAGTATACAGAGTATATAAAAGCATATAAAAATGTATAAAGTACATATTTACCGTAAAAATATATATGTAATATAGTAATGTTACTAACATATTAAATGTGCTAACATATCAATATCAATAACATACTAAGCATTAACTCACATATTAAAATATATGCTATTTTAATACATACTCTTTTAATATAATTTTAAAAATTGAAAGAGATCAAGTGTCCTTTCTGTCTGTGTTCCTACATGTGAAGTCCACATTTTGCTGGTTTATTTCACTAGCTGTGGTCAAGATATTCCTTAATTCTAAGCTCACGTTCCCCAGAATGTATGTGTGAGGATCCCCATTCTCAGCCTTTCTGAGGAGTAAGCTCAGGGGTTTGTAATTTCACAATGTCCACAAGAGACGCTTGCTAACTGCATGTAGAAAATCACTGGACACTTACGGAAGGTGGACGGTAGGGGGCAGAGCTGTCTACATTTTTCTGATTCAGGTGGCTCTGCTTCTGGCCTGGAGCTGGGGAAACCATTCGACTTGAGACACTTGCCTCATTCCGGAACGTTCAGATGCAGATTTCTTATCTGTTCTCTTGCCTTCCAGCCTCCAAAGAAGTAACTTTTTATCTGTATAAAAGTAATACAAATTTATTGAACAAAATTTGGAAAATACCAATATAACAATAAGAAACAAAACCAAAGCGAACCACTCAAATTCCCACTGTTGAGGAACAAATATTCTGATAATATTTTGTCTTATTTGCCTGTATACTTTTGTGTGTGTAAATGCATATACACAAAGTATATTATAATACATGTCTACAATGAATACAGTAATATATACAAAATTATATTGTATATACCATATTTATTCACACATGTATGCAGTTTTTAAAAATGCAGATCACTCTGAAATATTCAATTATAATTTCTGCTTCTTTTTCTGAGTTCTGGTAGTGAACAGATAAAGTTCATGGCAAGACACACCAGGCTGAAGCGCTTTGCAAAAGGGATTAAATATTGTACAACCGTGGGCTGTGTGATGGGAACAGAAGGGGTCTCTCCTCTTCAGCCTATCTGGGTCACAGAGACCCTGGAAGGAAGGCATTACAGACTCACATTGTACTGCATTTGTGGCAAAGAGTCTTAACTAGTTCAGGAACGGCAAAGTCTCAGCATGTCTCATGGTCTATAAACTCTCATTTAACATGCATGTAAGTGGTTTATATTTTGTGCCTTAGGGATTTCCATCTTGAGATAGTCTAGCCTTCTTCAGACATGTGTCCTGCACTATTTACTTAGAATAGTTTCAATCATTTGAGTTCTCTGTCCTGTAACTTGGAAAGCTCGACTAACATAATCTTCCTGGCTGTCAAGGACTAGCAGTCTGAAATTAAATCAGTTGTTTACCCTTCCTCTTCCTAAATACCTGTGAGGAGCTATGACAATCTAATTAGTGGAAAAAATGGTAAACAATACAGACTATCAACTTACTGACCTCTGTGTAAAATACCACTCTCAGAAAATGATGACTACAAAGTGCTGGTTTTCTCTGTAAATTTCATGTCCACTAAGAACAACTTTATTTTGAGCGTTGCTGAGTCAGCATGCAACCATGGAGATTGTGAGGGGAGGAACGCACCGGTCCCAATGCTACAGCTCAAAGTAGTGGCCTTGTGCTCCTTGCCTGGTAATGACTTATAAAGCCTTCCCATAATTACTAGGCCAATTAATTAAATCAAAATGAACTTAATTGAGTTAACATCAGGTTATGTTAAGGAATGGTAGATCCTCTGGTGGACCAAAAAAAGGAAAAATGATTTGCTTTTCATTCAATGAACGTTACTGGAAATCAGATACCCATGTGGAAAAAGTAGATAATACTAAAAAAATAAATTTATTCTAATATGGAACTAAATATGCAAAGCAAAACTTAAAAGATGTAGAAGAAAATACAGAAAAGTGTCTTTCCATCCATAAGGAGGAAAAGAATTATTTAAACCAAATCATGATTCATGAAGGCAATCCATCAATCAATAAAATATGGAATATGTTAAATATTTGACCAAATGTTCCATAGTAAAAATAACAAGCTGCAGATGGGAAGAATAGATAGACTGATAGTGTGTATAATCTCTAAAGAATTAGTAATCAAACTATTTAAAGTTGTCTGACAAATCTCCAGGAAAACGACCCAAAAAGGGGAACGAAAAGTGAAGGAGAAGAAGCAATTCAGCGAAGATGAATTTTTCATGGTCAATAAAGAGATGCCGTCGTGTCAAAATCGTGTGTGGGGTAGGGAGGGGAAGGAAATGAGCTGGATGCCCGTTAGCAGAAGAGGTTTTGCATAATTATAAACTAGAATTATTCCTTGGATTTTAGTATTATTCGAATTCTTTGTTGAAATAGTCTCGGTCTCTCTTTCCAACAATTCAGACAGAACCACGAACAAGATCCAGTGCCAAGTATGTAAGTTACAATGTACGTGCCAATGGAAAGTTGCATTAAGTATAATTTTGTTTACATATTCTCAAAGCAATGTGTTTTTAAAAAAACGTAAGAACTGAATTAAAGTGAACTAAATTTATATAAAAGAAAATGGCCGCTCTTGCTAAACAGCCTGTGTACCTGAAGTGTTAGGTGTCTTCGGCTGAGACAGGGGCAATCTAAATGGAAATAAAGTTGCCTTCTAAGTATAAATTTGTGTTGGAGTAAAAGAATAGTGGGGAGCTCATGGAGTACTAAAATCCGATGATAGGTAATTCCCAGAACAAAAAATATGAGCCAGAGTGAATGCGCCAAATGATATTGTATTGGTTTGGGAGGTTAGCAAGGTGGTTGATGGAAGGTCTGTAAGGAATTGTAATGGAGGGAAGAAGGTAAGTAGCCCAGACCTCAGAGTGCAGAAGAAATAAAGAAGAAATCCAGCCACCTAATGATACCATCTGCCAAAAATATGGATCTGATCTTATTCCCATTTAATACTTTTGATAGCTCCCAATTTCCTACATTTTTGGTTTCATACTCTTTCAGTAGCAAATTTGGTAGCATTGAAAAATTATCACTGTGATTCCAAAAGTTTTTGCAAAGATCATTCCTAAGAATCTGTCTCTTGTCTCATCTCAGGACACTTAGCACCTGCTCCAGGTGTCCACTGAGTAGGTTGAGCAAAAGACGTCATCAGTGGCTCTAAGATGTAGTTTAAATTTAAAATAAGTCCAATTAACTCATTGGTAAATCCTTTAACACCTTAACATTCAGAGAGAAGATTTGGATCCTGGATCCCAGAGATGACTCAGTGTCATACAAAGCCTAAAGCCTCGGGGTGGGGCAGGCAAGCCATCCCACACCAGGAACATTAGGTGGGACTTCCTAATCTTTTAATTATTGGTTATTAAACAAATCGGTTGCAAAAACAGCAAGGCTTTTATGAGTTTATGATGTCATTGTGTTGTGAGCTCCCACAGTAGGCAGCTTCACAGAATTTCTGGTGGTGTTAGTGAAATTGTTGACATTGCTTTTCAAGATTATTTCATAAAGTTTTTTATTCCCTTGTTTACATAACACTGACCACATGGAAAGGATTATTTGGTACCTTTTATCAATAGGTGGCGTCCCATTTAAATGCTTTTGTATTGTATGCAAATAATATTAAGATGGAGCATCTTATCAATTTAGTTACCTATAAGATGATATTGAGTGAGGTGCTACCCGGATCATTTAGCAAATGTGGAAGTCAAATCTATTAAGCTTGTTTGAAAACCTATGTGCATGTATTAAACAAAGTGTGAGATAGTTAATTTCCCCACTATCTCACTGCCGATCTCGTTTTCTTTCTCCTTGTTTACTTTTTATTAATGAGATACCCTTAACCTTCAGTTTTAGGTCCACATTTTACATAGTCCCTAACAGGAAATTAGTAAAAGAACCCTGATAAGAGCCATACCTTTCTTTCTCTGCTGCAGCCTCGTCCATCTGGGCAGTAGCGGGCCTCTGCTGTCGCCAAGACCGGGCTCCAAGCTTCACGTCATACTTGCATGGGAGGCCACCAGCCTCTCGAGCCCAGCTGATTATTTTGTTTCCTAGTCTGCATCATTATGGAGACAGAAGGCTAGACAGGGGAAGTTAGGAGACTAGACCTTAGTTGTATGAAGTCACAGAAGCCGGCAGCCCGTAGGGAGAGGATGCGCAGAAGGACGCCACTAGAATTGCAAAAGAACGTAGTGAGTGGGAGCGGGGCATTTGCAGAAGGATTAAACCAGATAGTTGTGATGGTCAGCTGAGTGCTAGTCACGCCCAAGTTCTGCTCACGGGGAACACCTTCACGCTCACAAAGAGCCCCCCACTGTCCCGATGAACGAGCACCTGCTGTGACTGAGTTCCCTCTTGTGTTATCTGCTTCTACACATTTCACTGCCACATTTGAGTACCAATG
Organism: Callorhinus ursinus; assembly: GCF_003265705.2. Lineage (NCBI taxonomy): Eukaryota > Metazoa > Chordata > Mammalia > Carnivora > Otariidae > Callorhinus > Callorhinus ursinus. Next base: position 11,855,071 of record NW_027397098.1, read on the forward strand.
TTCAGTACCGAAACAGCTTTTCCTTTTTACACTCCAGATACTCTTCACAATAAACTGGTGGTTTGAACCCTGATGGTAATGTACGTTTGGAAGGTTTTGGGGGCAGTGGGCAACACAGAGCAGCAATGACTCGCCAAGAACATTGTCAGTTTTCACTGGCATTGCCTCACATTCTCAATCCTGAAATAAGGCCAGTGTCAGCATCAAAGAAGAAGATAGTTTCCCCAGAGCAGTTTGAGGAAAAGGTACAGAGATTGCCCATACACCCCCTGACTCTACACATGAACATCCTGCTATCCACATCCCCACCAAGAGTTTGTTGCAATTGACTGATGAGCCTACATTGACACATCATCACAGCCTAAGTCCATGGCAGACATTAGGGGCTCCCTCGTGGTGCTGTGCATTCTATGGGTTTGGGCAAATGCATCATGACATATATCCACCATTTTAGTACCTTTCAAGGCATTTTCACTGCCCTAAAATTCCTCTGTACTCCATCTATTCACCCCTCCCTCCCCCTAGTCCCTGGCAACCACTAATCTTTTACTGTCTACATAGTTTTGTCTTTTCTAGAATTTCACAGAGTTGGAATCATACAGTGTGTAGCCTTTGAGGTTGGTTTGTTTCACTTAGTAGTAAGCATTTATGTTTCTCTATGTCTTTTCCCAGCTTGAGAGCTCATTTCTTTTTAGTGTTGAATAGTATTCCATTGTCTGGATGGACAACAGTTTATTTATCCACCACCTACTGAAGGGGTTCTCAGTTGCTTCCAGGTTTTGGCCATTGGAATAAAGCTGCTGGAAACACCCGTGTGCAGGCTGTTGTGCAGACATAAGTTTGCAACTTCTTTGAGTAAATACTGAGGAGCAATCACTACAGTTTTTGAGAAAGGAATGACAAATGTCCTGGAAAATCAGAGAAAAGGAAGGAAATAAAATGAAAACGTAAACTGAAATGGAGCTCTTGGATTGCACAGTGTGTTTGGAGCATTGGAACGTAGGACAGAACAGTGATCCAGAGAGGTCGTCACCCATGAAATGAGTGTTTTGTGAGCAGGTTAATCTTTCTCTATCTAGTGGGTCAGAGTCTGGATTAGTCACACACTTCAGGTGACAGACTGGCCAAAACATCATCAAGATGAATCGGAGGGTGCATCATACCTTTGCAAAGCAAATACAAATATTAAAACAAACATGTTTCCATAATGCACCTATTTCCTTCTGTCCGCTGACTACCCTTCTGCATTATATCTTCGCTGATCGCATTATGCGTGGGCGTGGAAACAGGCATTGTGCCTGCGATAGTCTTTTCAGACCAGGGGTCTGCATGTGGTGATAGAGAGGTTTCTAATATGTCATGCTTTCCAGCATGAAAGCCACATTTCCCCTAAAGTCATTTAATATTTCAATCTTCGAATACTCCATGATGTCAAACAATCTGAATCCTTTGACTTTTTGTTGTATGAGTAAGAAAAAGAAAACATCCACTTACATAAAAATCCCACAGATGTCACTTAGAATCAAGCAGTAGACCATATAGCCTGGTATCCGTCACAATGCTCAGTATTTTTATGATTCAGAAAACATCACAATCACGTTAAACAAATAATCCTTTTTATTAAATGTCACTCAATCCCAGGGCTGGTTATTCATCTGTGTTCCATTCATGGACTCAAACACTGTCCTTACAATCAAAAGGCACCTTGAGTTTTCCGGTCCTGTCCGTTCGTCTTACATCTGGAAATAAAGGAACAAAGCATCCCTACCCTCCACCTCCAACTCCCCCCCCAAAAAAAAAGAAAAAAAGAAAGAAAAGGAAGCAATGTCTCATTTAGGACAAAGATGCACACTTCTGTGCTGTGAGTTTAATTACCGCATGTACTTCTGAAGCCTAAAATTAGTGGCCAAGGAAACTTACCAGTCCCACATTGCTCCTTCATTTCAGGGAATCCACGCATTTTCTGCAGGAAGAAGAGATACAGCACACACGTTTCGTGGCGGGGGTGGTGTGTGCACTCACGGCAGTTCTGCACGGAAACGCATAAACGGAAAGGCAGTTAAAAGCCCTATCGTCGATGTGACCGAGCACAGGGCAAACGATGGTCACCACGGGCGGTATGGCGGGCTGAGGGCACCTGCTCAGCACAGACTCACGGACTTCTCCCCAAAGCATGACCTGCTCCCCGGCGACCTGGCCAGCTCTGCCCCAGCGGCACCTGCCCACGCACAGTCCTCCAGCAGTCCCCTGAGACCAGGCTGTGTCTTTCCAGTCTGGTCGTCGATATTTTAAGCGCCGACATTAAGCTCCCTGACCCGGAGGCATGCCCACTTTCCCACACCATCCGCGCCCAGTATTATAATGATCAATTTGCTTGTCACCATTACTAGACTGTAGGCTCCCTGAAGGTTGACCCTGGGTTTGGCATCCAGCAGCGCTCCGTAAATACTTGCCAAATGAGTGACTGTGTACTCACAGTGGCATGACATCCATTTAATTTTGTGGTTGTTTTTACCGAGGATGCCGATTATACAGTTACATCTACAGAACTGCTACCCTGTAAGCCACGACTAATATTGATTGGTATCTCCATTCTTAATTATGCATTTGTATTCCTGTTGATGTTTCTAAAATAAATAAAAAGCTCGCTCCAGGGAAACCCCCATTCTTTAGAAACAATGGCAGGAGAACACGTGCGCGTTTCCACTTCAAGCAAGAGACGTCCACTGGTAAAATTAAGTTGTGTACGTTTGAGTACGAAATCTGGGAAAAATGTCTTGTTCCAGGGCCTGAACTGTACTTTGAAAGTGCTTAATGGAGATGAATGCTATTGCCATCACGTTTGAATCGTATATATATTTTAACATTTACATTCTGTTCCGTTTTCACACTCTCGTGGTGTTTGGCAACATGGGGCAGCTGTATATGCTTACACTGAATTTTGAATCACAAAACTATGGCAAGTGACCTAAAACACCTACTACTTTTACCTTCTAGGACAGAGAAATAATAATAATTTCTACATTAGATTCTCCTCTCAGACCTCCAGCAATTATTTCTAATCTACTGCTTAATTTCTAGTATTATTATTTGTTTTACTACTATGTATGGCTTCCTATGGATAGCAAATATTTCAAAATTATCATTAGTTGTCATAACCCAATTTTAGTCATTTTGATAAAATCCAACTTACTACTCAAAACCATTCGTTCAAAATAGCACAAATTGCTAGAAATATTCTATTCAGTGGAGGAGGCTATTTTATTTATATGGCTTGAATTGCCAGGTGTGCATTCAGGAAATTTAAATTAACATAGTTGTGGTGTAATTTTTTCCAGTCAAAGATAACAACAGAGAGGTAAAGAGAGATAGGTCAGTGGTTGCAGATCACTGAGCAATTATGAGATTTTCCTCCTAATAAAAATTCAGCTAATGCCTTTTTTTTTTTTTTTTGTTTTTGAAGTCTGGCAGAGTATTTCACGGTGGTAATAGGTATCTGGTTTTGAGTTTCTGTATTTGAAAATATGCAGTACCTCCATCAAATTTGTTGTAAGGGATCCAAATTTGTAAAGTTCTTTATAAATGTGAAACGATAGGTGAGTGGTTCTGGAATCTCCCTGGGCCTGATTCCTGGCTGACCAAGGGATTTGCTGACTGTGTCCTTCTCCAGGCTCCGAGAGGTGTCAGGAGGCCGGCTGTCATTCACCCCCGCTGAGAGTTGCTTCCACCATCTGCCCACTCACAGCTTTGCTTTCTGAACAGCTGCCTGGGTCAGTTATTTTGACTAAGATATATCAGGATTGGAAAGTTTGGAAAATGGATGGAAAATGTTCATCCTACCAAGTCTTCAGTAGTCATGATTCTACCACTTAAGAAACCCCAGGAAACCACCTTTGGTGATATGAAATCCCATGGAGTGTCTGCATGATGATATTTGTATGTTGGGATTCTGTTTCCTTTTCCAACATTCTTCCTGTAGGCTGCACTGGATTTAAAACATGTCTGCAAATTCTCTGACCATCTTTTCATCAGGAGGTGGAAGCTAATCCTTCCCCTTGAATATGGTCTGGCCTTAGGGATGAAAAGAAGGGGTTGAAGTGAAGTGTGCCCCTAGAAGGCCATCACACCTTTGCATGCACCCCTCCCTGCCCCGATCTCTCTCTGTCTTCTGGGGTGCTTGCTCTTGGAGACGTGCCACCATACTCCGAGGAGGCCCCCGTCATTTGGAGAGGCCAAGTGTAATACTGACATTGCATCTAGTAATAATATTAATATGACGTGATTAATCCTGACAGTGAAATATAAGTGGAGTAGGTGTGTTTCCTTCTGAAGTACATCAATGAAAACCCCGCGTTTCTCTTGTCCTATAACAAACGAGGGGTGCATCTGGGGTCTCTTTATATGGCGGTGTTTCCATCAGTCTGGGTTCCTGAAAGAGAAACAAGCAAACATAGGCAAGTCCTTGACTCACTAATCCTTATTTATGAGATTTTTAAAGGCCATATATAGAAATGTATAAAGATAAAAATTGCAGTAAAATAAAACATTTAGAGCCTTTCTTCTTGTTGGTAACCTCTGGCCACACCTTTCTTATTCTCTTCTGAGACAACAACCTTGTATGTTTGCAGAAAAAATGCAGGGCACTTAAAGCCATCGAGGAAATTGATTTTCTTCATGAGCGAATTTTTCTTTTTATATTTTATTTTCATTTTTAAGTCTGTACAGAAGATGAATTACATGTTAGACAGGTTTTCCATCTTTTGGTACATCTAAGTCAAGGATAAAAAAAAATGAAGAATTGGAATGTCTTTCCATTGCCAGGAATGGAATTCATTAACATTTAAAATTCACTAATTCTATTGATCGGTTCCTGGGGGACTTGGTTTAAATTGCTCTACTTCTACCTCCTGAGGTGTAGGCAAGTGGGAAGGAACCAAGGCAGGAAAGAACATGTGATACTCTTTATGTTTAGGGTGGAAGGAAGAATGGGCAGGGCCAGCATTGCCTTTTTATCCCAATTTCTTCTTTTTTTCTTTGCTCTTCCTTTTTTTTTGTCTTTGCTAAGAAACGTTATTGTAAATCCCCCTCACCCCATTTGCATGAAACATATGATCAGCAGCAGACTGTACATTTGCCCTCAACTGCATACCCACTAGGAAGACCCAGACAAGCTTTGGCATTGCTTCCGATTTCTATAGGACTGACTTTTTAGCTCCATTAAGACCGATGACAAAGGAACTATTTTTGGTGCCTCTGTGAAAGAAACATGCAGGAGCCTGCTATTTTTCAGTCATCCTGCTGTTCGAAGAGAAAAGTGCCAACAAAGCCACTGCGTATCAAACAGCACTAAATTCTCTTACCTCTGCGGGTTTGTTCTTTAGTCTACCCACTTGCCCCAAAGTGCGGCACATCAAGGTGAACGAGCCCTGCTGGTTGCCTCTCCCAACAAAGGGACCAAAGGTGTATTGCTCCTTTTGTCACCCCCCAGATTATGTATCTTTAAAACATTTTTTGTCTTCCAGTGTTAAACAGGGATGCCATTTTCATATCTCATCATGGAATATAGTTTGAAATGCTATCCCCTCCATTCTTCTCAATCTCTGCTCCTGCAAACACACATCCATGCATGTTCAGGTTAAGGTTTGCCTAACTTCACCAAGCAAGTGGAGAAAAACCCCTGTGACGTCAGGCTGGTAAGATTTCTCACACTCTCCCTATGTACTCATGTGCATTTCGTGACAGTGGGCACACCTGTGTCAGCTATTAATGAGGAATATTTGAGAAAGAGAATTCATGGACACAGAAACCCGGTGGGAAAAAATAAAGTTGGTGAGCACTGTCAGTGAGAATGGAGTGGATGTATATGAAATCTCTAGCCTGATTCCACAGAATAAATGGGAGAGGCACCACGGAGATATGCCTCAGATAACTTGGAGAGTCATTTACGTCCATTTGAGACCAGAAGTTGTTAGTTTTAAACTAACAGCATAGCTTAAAATTTGGATGATGAACAAAATGTACTGCCTCATAAAAAAAAAAAGGACTCCTGGAAAGAGATTAGAAAGATCCAGTACAGGTGAAGAAAACTGGGATCCATTAGATGAGGGAAGAGAAGCTTGGTGGTAGGGTACAGTAAGAGTGCTCAAAACGTCTGAGAAGTGTCACGGAGAAGACTGTGGCTTTCTTTGTGTTTCTACGGGGGAATGCTTTTAGAAGAATCATAAACATTGAAGTGTATGGGTCAATAAATTTTTTAAAAGTATCTGTTGGAGAAGAACAAGGAATTCGGAAGCCTTGGTGAGTCGTGAACACTGTGGTGGTCAGTCAAGTTGAAGGGAACGGTCAGTGGACGGTCTCATGTAGGGTGAGAAGCGCCGCTCACCCCTCCTTCGTGCTGGGCCTCCATCCTGCAGCTCAGCCCCCACATCTGGTATCTGATGATGTCCTATTACTTCTGCACAGTTTTGTATAAACTAACACTTAGTACGTGCTGCACACCAGGTGAAGTCCTTGGGTTATCTTGGTGAGAAACACAGAGCTGTTTCCCGTTCCTGTGGGTCTTACACTCCGTGGCAAAGTGGAGCAAAGAGATTGACAAAGAACATTAATTCATGTAGGTATGAGTGATTTGGAGACAAAGGAAAAAACAGGCGAATGAGTTAGGTGGACAAGGTTAGTTGTTCTATTTTTTCCAATTTATCGAGGTACGATTCATAAATAAAAGTATACATTTGAGGTATAGCATACCTCAAATACCAAACTTGATGATTTTATATATGTACACATTGTGAAATGATCATCACAGTCAAGCTAATTAACACACCTACAACTTCACACAGTTGTGTGTGTGTGTGTGTGTGTGTGTGTGTGTGTCTGGTTGACAACATGGAAGCTCTTCTCTCAGGAAACTTCAAGCACACCCTACAGTATTGTAAACTATCGGAACCATGCGGTGACTTAATCATCTCATAACTGGACGTCTGCACTCTTTGACCAGCATATCCCCATTTCCCCCCCCCCCCAGCCCCTGGCAACCACCTTTCTACTTGGATTCTATGAGTTCCACTCTCTTAGATTCCACAGATAAGTGAGATCATGCAGTATTTGTCTTTCTCTGTCTGGCTAATTTCACTTAGCCCACTGTCCTCCAGGCTCATCCATGATGTCACAAATGGCAAGATTTCCTTCTCTGTATGGCTGAACATATTTCCTTGTATGTATATGCTGCTCTTTTTCTATCCATTTATCCAAGAGTGTACAAATCAACTCAGGTTGATTCCACGTCCTCGCTATTGTGAATAATGCTGCAATGAACATGGGCTGTAGACATCCCTTCGAGCGACTGATTTTGTTTCCTTGAGTACATACTCAGAAGGGGGATTGCTAGATCATATGGTAGTTCTATTTTTAGTAGCTGGGACACAGATACATTTTGGCAGTACAGCCAACATGACTTGTTGACTGACCGCCTGAACGTGGTTAGGGGTGTGGCCAGGAGAAGGGTGGTGAGGGAGAGAGGAGAAGCCAGAGGGATTTTAAGTTTTGTTTTGAGTGACTGAGTGATGCTGACAAAGATGAGGAGAAATGAGGAATGAGCCGATTGTGCAGGATGTGGCAGGGATAGTGCAGAAAGATCGTGTGTAGAGTGTGCTTATGGATGCCCAACTCAGGGACACGATGCACCTACGTCTACGTCTGTATACCCGTCATCCGTAACCATATCTACACCTTACATACACCCGTATTTCATGTAGTTGCTGTTTAGGACATTAAGTATCCAAATCCGTACTTGCTACCCTCGGGGTATAGAAGGGAAAGGATGAGAACACCAAAAGAAAGATAGATTATATCAGAGAAAAGAGGTCCGTAAACTCTTGTCTGTTCAGGAATTTAGCTTCAGTGATTCCCCCCTTTCGTCACAGCATCACCAGTTTCTCCCTTGTCTCCGCCTATGGACATCATGTCATTTTAAATTCAGAACAAAATACCTCCTTCTTAGGCCTTCTCTTTCCCTCTAGCTACTGCCCACACCTCTGCTCCTTGCTAGACTGATCCACTTTCTTCTTCCTGTTCTTTCCTCCACACACTCTGACCACGCCTGCCGCTGTCAGTGATACCCTGGACCTCCATTTTGCCAGATCCAGTAGCCAAGCATCCGCTTTCATCTTACTTAACTCCCTTAACAGTAAAACAGGTTTTTCCATCCTTACCTCCTTCTCCTTCTCAGCCCCCTCTCTGGGATCCTCCTGTCCGTCTAAAGACTCTCATTCAGGGCTTAATCCTGGGCCCTCTCTTCTTTGGTATACATTTTTTTGTATGTCAAAAATATCTCAGTAAAGCTGTTTTAAGCAATTTCTTGCATAGCAATAGAAAACTGATAGAAGGGCCGGTAGATTGTCGATGTTATTGGAGTAGAAGAATTGTTGAAAAGTTACGAAGTATTGAATCAAATCCTTGCAGTTTACATGTTGGAGGTGATACAGCTATCTGGAGGCGAACATAAAAGACAGATGTTGAGGAAAGTTTTTAGGGAAAAATTTAGAAGACAGGGGACTGGAAGAACCCTGGTACCGAGAAAGAGAACGTGGGATCGGATGTTGGCTCTTCTCCAATGCCTGCCTGCGCTGTCCTTGACCCTGCCTGCTCTCTGGTCCCTGTGAACCCTCACGTCTTCCCATGGCAGCATTTTGTTTTCCTGTCCTTCCTAAGATATTCAGATTGACTTAATAATTGTAACACTTTATGTACGTTTCTGCTTTATCAAACACCTTGGATGTGGGATCATGTATTGTCAACTCCTGGTCATACAGAGCTTAACTAGGCTTTGCCAGATGGCAAATTCTCCTTCTAATTCTAAGCCAATGTTTATTAAAATGATAACACATTAATACAATTCTCAATTCTTAATGTTATGTGTGTATGTTATTTTTTTCCTCCTTAAATTTGACCTCTTTGTATTAGTTAAATAATTTCCCTCACTTTAAGACTTGTCTTGTGAATTTTTTCAAAGCCCGTGGGGCTCTATGACAAGCTGAGATTTCACTTCCTGTGTCTATACTGTTTGTTACCCTAACTAGTACATCCTTGATATCAGATCATTACATGCATTATCTTATTTTGGAGCAATAGTAGCCTGGCCAGACTGGCTCATCCTCCACTTTCATAAAAATTGAACATATTACATGCTGTTGGTAAAAAACAGAGGCACATTTTGCATGTTTGTTTTTCAGAGCACACCAAGCATATACGTTTGTGGTTTTTAAAAAAATATCTAGTGAAATTTGATCACAGAAATTTAGATGATACTAAAAGCAAAGCACTTAAACTTTAGATAAATTTGAGTTTCATTACATTACCATCACAACTCTTATAACCGTTTTGGCAACAACTGGTAAAAAAGTCTAGAAATAGACTATACAAAAAATGAAAGCAAATTCAGTTTTGTCATGTGGTGAATTTATAATCCAAAGTCCCTATCTATAATTTTCTGTGCTGTTAGTACATTGATCTCAACAGGATTATTATCTGTGAAATGCTAACAGGGTGTAAAACAGAATTTCCTGCTGAGACAAAGAAATCTCCTTGAATGCCTCTGAAAGGTGATATCTACCCTGAAGTTTATTGTAAATACATATAACCATTGGATTTCTTTTCTCCCTTTCTCCATAAGCCCTGCTTTTCACGGGGTCATGTGTCTGAAGCCTTTAGGCATTCTGTCTGTATCGCCAGCACAGAGGTTCAAGTGTATTAGAAATTCAAGCCCTACCATAGTGTTGTGCACACAGCAGGAACTTAATAAATAGGTATACACATATCTCCTTCTATATTTATACAGACACTTCTCTGTCCCTTTTATATCCCAATTGGGTGACTTCAGTCCTTTAAATATAGAAACTCTGATTTACCAAAAAGAAGCTGTATTTGCTCTTTAAATTACCTTGTCCTTAGTATTTAGAATTAGATGCGTTTAAGAAGTATTTTAGATCCGTTTTAGGTTCACAGTATAATTGAGAGGAACGTACAGAGATGATGTCCCAGATACTCCCTGCTCCCACATGTGCACGGTCTCCCCCAGGAGCAACATCCCTTAGCGGGGCGTTATGCTTGTTACAACTGATGAGCCTACGCTGACTCATCATTGTCGCTCAGAGTCCACAGTTTACATTAGGGTCACTCTTGGTGTTGGACATTCTTTGGGTTTGCAGAAATATATAATGACAAGTATCTACCATTATAATATAATTCAGGATATTTTCACTGCCCTAAAAATGCTCTGGGCTCTGCCTATATATTCCTCCCCACTCCCAAAGTCTGGCTCTCACTATCTACATAGCTTTGCCTTTTCTAGAATGTTGTATAGTTGGAATCATACGATATGTATCCTTTTCACAATGGCTTCTCCCACTTAGTAATATGCATTTAAGTTTCCTCTATATCTTTTTATGGCTTGATGGCTCGTTTCTTTTTAGTACTGAGTTATATTCCATCATCTGGATGGACTCTAGTTTATTTATCCATCCATCTACTAAAGGACACCTTGGTTGCTTCTAAGTTTTGACCATTGTGAATAAAGTTGCTGGAAACATGTGTAGGTTGTTGGATGGACATTAAGTTTTCAACCTCTTTGGGTCAACCAGTAATTTTCAGAACCGTCCTTCTTCCCTTCCTTTCTGAGGTTAGTTTTGATTTTTTTCTCACTTACTTGAAGTATACCAAGTGCTTCCAGTGCATTCCATTTTTCCTTGTTATAGCCAAGTTTCTTTATGTTTCCTGCCAGCAGAGAATTCTAATAGGTCAGGCACTGTCACTGGACCAGAGCCTACCAGCATGATTTCCAGAGAGTTCTGTGGACAAACAACTCCGGTTGTTGAATTCCAACCTCAGAACTTTACTTGGACCATGTTATATCAGCCTGGGAGGCTGACAGTAATAAATGAGAAGTGCATTCTTATGTGAGCATATCGTATCCACTCTGCATTCTTTTATACTCTGTACAATTATCATGTTGTGTGATTATACATTAATGACCTAAAATTGGCCTTGATCAAGTGCTCCCTAACTAACTACACACATATTCTACCAGTCTGCATGAAGAACTAACTGCTCAGATTTGATATATATTTTATATGACATATGGATTGGAAAGGAGAAAATTGATCTTATAGAAGATCTAATGTGTTATTTGCTCACTCAGATGTTCTCATTATGCATAACTCTACAATTCTTGGTGATGATTTTTGGGTCTGGAAGCTTGAACTTCTTCTGTTGTAGATAAATACTTACTATTTTATCTGTTGTGTATGCTGACTTTGCTGAGTTCTGTCTGTACCCTTTAGGTTAGGACACCCTTTTTGGTTTACCCAAGTGCTATCTGTACCTGGGCCATTTAATCAGTCTGAGCCAATTAGTAATGTGCCAATCCAGTGGTTAAGTGCTCATATACCTGATTTTTATATTTTGCTCTAATTCTAAGTGCTCTTGCCATAATTTTGTGTTATGCAATATTTTCTCCATTTGAACATAGGAGTCTGCCTATTGGAAGAAAATAAGTCAAAGCTTTATATGTGAAAAGGTTGCTCTTTCCAAGTTTGTTGTTGTTTATTTTTGTTTTTTAAAAAAGTTGGTTACCTAGAAGAACTGACTTCTAAATACAGCATTTCACATGGCCTTGTGGGCCGTTAATATTCAAACTCAGCTATGTTATTATTACAATCTATACTAAAAAGAGCTGTGGTGTTAACTTGTGGGGCTATTGTGAAAATTAATATGGAATAAATTATTTCTGTACATGGAAGCAAATTTAGATGATCATAGTCCAAACTCTGTCATTGAATGGATACAAAATTGAGGCCCAGTTAATGTGAATGAATTGTCAAGATTGTGTACCTAATTAGAACCCCTGTAAAGGATAAAACATATTTTTTAAGTGCAATGTGAAAGACAAATAAAATCCCCGAAACTGTAATGGGATATAAAATGGAAGACAACATGCTTATGTTTATTTCCTGGAACAAATTTCTTCCCCAGACAGTACATGGGATTATTAAAAATGATAAGTAAAATATTAGATGCTATTTGTGGGGGCAAGATACCCAAATGCCATGAACCGTCTTTGACAGAATTATACAGACTGGAGGAAAAGTTTCAGAATGCTCTTTATCCCATCACCGAACACTTACTTTCATATCTTCCCCATAATATAATAGCATCCACTGAGGTTAAAATAGTGGTAAAGAAAAGGGACTTTCTGGATAAACTTGGACATTCTTACCTTTGTATTTATCTTCATTTCCTCCCGAGAGGGAAAATATGAAATTGATAGATTGCTTAATGTGTTTGACCTTATTCAGAGGTGTTTTGCATTTATATTGGAGAATTTGAAAAGGATTAGAGATCGATACTTAGGAAACAGGACATTCATTCATATTCTAGATTTTCCTTTCACTAGATGTTGATGAAGCTTCCTCACCAGGCACTGTTCTAGATGCTGCAGATGCTCAGGGGGCAAGAAGAACAAAGGCGGTGTGTGAGGGTGTGGAACGTCACTGCTATCTTCGAGGAGCCTCAAGGAGGCCAGTGGCTGGGGCAGAGACATGTAAAGGGATGCAGTTGAGAGGAGGTCGGGAGGAAACAGAGGAGAAGATGGGACCCGGCTTAGGCCATTGTAGGACTTGGCTTTTACTCTGGTGGGAATGGGCAGCCTTTGCAGGGCTTGGAGCAAAGACTCCTGGGTTAAAAGCATGACCCTGGCTGTGTGTTGAGAATAGAATCCAGGGGCGAGGACAGAAGTAAGTGATTAGTTAGGAGGGCTATTTGTGAAGGGCAGGTAAGGACTGTGTGTGTCTTGGAGATATGTGGGAGCAAGGGGTGTGGTGAGGCAAGGCTGGCCTGTGGACACATCCTGAAGGGAGACCTGGAAGGACTTGTCCTTGGATTGGATGTTGGATAAAGAAAGGCCTGAGCAACAGGGAGGATGGAGTGCCCATTTACAGATACGGAAATTTTTTCAAAAGATTTTATTCATTTATTTGAAGGAGAGAGCAGAGCGAGCAAAGGAGAGAGAGAGAGAGCACAAGCGGGGGGAGTGGCAGGCAGAGGGAGACGGAGAAGCAGGCTCCCTGCTGTGCAGGAAGCCTGATGCTGGACTCGATCCCAGGACCCTGGGATCATGACTTGAGCCGAAGGCAGACGCTCAACCCACGGAGCCACCCAGGTGCCCCCAGATGTGGAAAATTTTGTGCAAGTAGACGTTGTGGGGCCAGAGCTAGGGCCATAGAGTGGGTATAAAATCAGGAGTTATGTTTGGGGCATAGTCCTTACACGTGCCTATTGGGCATCCAGGTAGAGATGCAGACAGTCTGATTATACAAATTAGGAGTCCAAGTGAGATGTCTGGTTAAACGCAAATGTGGTTTCAGTGGCACGCAGATAATATTTAAAGTCAAGCACTTAATAGAGGTCCAGAGGGGAGCAGTTTGGTACGTGGAGCAGAGCACAGGTCCAAGGACTTGAGCTGCACTTTGCCTCCACATTCGGCAGGTGCAGACAGCAGTAAAGGATGAAAGGAGCAGCCAGTGGGGCCTGCCAAAGTGAGCTCTGTGTGCTATTTCGAAACCAAAATGAAGTGGTTTCCATGTGGGACAAGTGACCAACTGTGGTAAGTGCTGTTGTTAGTTCGTGTAAAATGAGAATTAAAAAAATGACCATAGGATATCATAACCTTGGGGGAGAAACTCATCTGAGAGGGTTCAAGAGAGAATGGGAAGAGAGGGTTTGGAGATAGCAAATATATATACTTCTATGAAGGAGATTTTCTGAAGAAGAGGAGCAGGAAGTGGAATGATAGGAGGTCAAGTGGGATCCAGGGAGGTTCGTTTATTTATTTTTAGTATGCTTGTATACGGGATGGAATGATCTAGTAAGAAGAAAGCAGAGAAAGAGAAGACTTGAAAAACCCATTGCACCTAATCGATTTCCCAATTCATTTTCGACAAGTTCATTTTAACTTTACAGGACAGAAACGTCCCCAGACCCCGATCTCCTGTTACATGAAATTACATCTCTACAGGCGGTTGGATGATCCTGAGGTGGGTGTGTTGGAAATCCTCGAACATGACACTTTCGGGATTTAGTGCACATTTGTAAGAAGAGACAGAGAGTTCTGTGGGTTGGGAGAAGAACAGAATGGTGTGTATGTTGATACTGGTCTGGGGGAAATTATTAACTTCTCATTCAAAGAAGACAGAATGAAGGGGTAGGAAGGGAAAATTAGCACCGGTCACTCTTTTTAAAAAATTTTTTTATTGTTATGTTAATCACCACACATTACATCATTAGTTTTTGATGTAGTGTTCCGTGATTCATTGTTTGTGCATAACACCCAGTGCCCCACGCAGAACGTGCCCTCTTTAATACCCATCACCAGGCTAACCCATCCCCCCACCCCCCTCCCCTCTAGAACCCTCAGTTTGTTTCTCAGAGTCCATCGTCTCTCATGGTTCGTCTCCCCCTCCGACTTACTCCCCTTCATTCTTCCCCTCCTGCTATCTTCTTCTTTTTCTTTTTTCTTAACATATGTTGCATTATTTGTTTCAGAGGTACAGATCTGTGATTCAACAGTCTTGCACAATTCACAGCGCTCACCATAGCACATACCCTCCCCAAGGTCTATCACCCGCCACCCCATCCCTCCCACCCCCCACCACTCCAGCAACCCTCAGTTCGTTTCCTGAGATTAAGAATGCCTCATATCAGTGAGGTCATATGATACATGTCTTTCTCTGATTGACTTATTTCACTCAGCATAACACCCTCCAGTTCCATCCACGTCGTTGCAAATGGCAAAATCTCATTCCTTTTGATGGCTGCATAATATTCCATTGTGTATATATACCACCTCTTCTTTATCCATTCATCTGTCGATGGACATCTTGGCTCTTTCCACAGTTTGGCTATTCTGGACATTGCTGCTCTAAACATTGGGGTGCACGTACCCCTTCGGGTCCCTACATTTGTATCTTTGTGGTAAATACCCAGTAAGTACAAGTCACTCCTGAAATACGTGGGGGTTAGGGACACCAACCCCCCACCCCCCCGCCCAGGTGAAAAATCCCTGAATAACTTTTGACTCACCCAAAACTTAACTACCAATATTATAAACAGTCGATTCACACATATTTTGTATGTTAGATGTATCACATATCATGTTTTTATAATAAAGTAAGCCAGAGAAAGAAAATGTTAGTAGGAAAATCATATGGAAAAGAAAGTCTATTTACAGTATGTACTATATTTATTGAAAAAAAGCTGTGTGGAAGTGGACCTGTGCAGTTCACGTTCCTGTGTTCAAGGGTCCACTGTGTTTACTCAGCAGAGAGAAAAAAATACATCTTGGGCTCAGTTGTAAGCTTCAAGAAAAGTTGTAATTTGATGACCCTGGAAGAGTGACAGATAAGGATGATACTGAAGGGAATGTGGGAGCTAAATTCTGGTATTTCACAACAGGGACTCAAGGCTCATTTCTAAACTTGACAGAATAATAGCACATGAAAATACGATTTAAAAACGGGTAAGTGCCAGAGAAAGCAGAACTGGGAGTGCGGTCTCAAGAGCAAGAGGTAACAAGGGGCTGGGGTGGCTTTTCACAGGGAAGCTCACCACATAGTGTGAATTTTAAAATTTGATTTAAAAATAGGAAAAGAGAGAAGCAGAGGTTATAGAGTAAAGATGTGGAGGGATAAAGTTCTACCTGTGGAGCTCCTTTCACATAATCCTCCTGCTTTCTCATTTTATGAGCTCACAGAGGCACTGTATTAAGAAATAGCCGGTATATCCATACTCTCACTAAAGGATGTTAAGTACTATGCATTCAATTGCAGATAGTTAGTTATATTTAAAAATTAAGGGTTAAGCGTCCAACACATTAATTAAGTCTATTATCATCAGAGAAGCTTTCTGGAATGGAGGCGGCAAGTGATTTGGTTTTGTGTTTTACAAAACACAAAGCATAGCTTACAAGTGTGTGGGTTCTGTTTGCTTACATGTTATTTAAGATTCTTATCTACCAATATTCATGAGTGAAATTCATGTGCATTTTGTTTTGTTTTGTTTTATAGTAAAACTCTTTGAAGTTTTCAGATCAGTGTTCCTGATTTAGGAAAACGATTCAGGTCATTGAAGATTTCCATATCGGCAGCTTATGTGTGCCTTTAAGAGGACTGGGAACCCTCTCACTGGGCTGATAAGCATCAACCCCCTTTTCCTTCATCCTTGGGTTCCCCAATGAGGCCTATGCGGGAGAGCTCCCAAAGCTGTGGAGGCCACTGTGGATCTCACATTACTCCCACGTACACAAGAACGTCGTGGCAGGTTGGAGGCAAGTCATTCTCAGGGCTTAGCACCGACTTCCTCCTGGAGGTGGGGGCACTGCAACTCTCCACACGTGGTGGCCAGCAACAAAAGGATGGGCAATCCTTTTGCAGTGACTGCCCCCAGCCATGCAATTTGCGATTCGCTTGTTTCAGCTGGTGGGTTCCATTACCAAACTGTTTATTAATATGAATAATTAACTTTCATGGAATTTCTTCTATTAAAATATAGAAATATTCATCCTCCCCCCCGACCCCATTAAAATTTAAAGCAATTTTTATTCTTTTCTCTGAACACCAAAATTTAGGTCAAGGTATGTTTGGGATGGGTTGGGAGGTGAAGGAAGAAAATAGGTTTCACAGGAACTATGACTCTCAGGGAAGTATATTATTCTTTGTGACTACATTTTTTTTTTTTTTGAACTGACACAGTGATGCCAACATGCATTCCTAATGTCTAGATTTATAAGGCGTTACTGGATATCCACAGGGTCACTGTGGGGGAAATGAAATCTTAAATTTTATTTACTTACAAACTACTTTCTTTCTTATAGATTTTTTTTAACACAATGTATTTAACACTAGAAATATGTCACTGAGCTGGACAGTGAAGGAAAATGTATGTGTGGTTTTTAAATAATACTAAGTCAACTTGCACTTTTCTACTTATTTACATTTTCATGTTGAAGGTTAAACAGAGTAACAAATTATATGAAAAACGTGTGCCCAGGACAGTTACCTTTAGGTCATTTATAATTAGCATATATTTGAAATTTTCAGAGAAAATGTTCTCTACAATTCAGGGCCTGGATTATTATTATTATTATTTTTTAATCACCGGCTTAAAAATGCTAAAAGAGAAAGGAATAGCAATCATAAGCTTAGCGCTTCAGTTAGGTTAAGAATTTGGTTGTGAATCTAATAAAGCCTTGAATTGTGGAGGTCAATCCTCCTATTGCTTTTCCTATAAAATGTTGTCAAAACAAGTGGATACTACGGCTTTCAAAATGCATTCGCCAGGCATTCTGCATCAGAGTGGAAACATTCGTGTACTCGAGACCATTAAAGAAAGGGAAGCTGTCAGTTCCCGTGTGTTCAAGTATGAGCCTGTCTGCAGTCACTGTGTATCCCGTAAACGCCGAGCGGAAGTGTCAGGCTTCACATCACCATGATGAGGGGAGGGAGGGAAGGGAATTCACACTGGAAAATGCAAATAAAGCATTTCTTATTACTTTCTAACATGACACAAGCTCATTTTTTTTTCTTCTTTAAATCTAAAGTTCTCTGCCCATGGAGGATATAACCACGGATTGGGGTGAAGTTGTTACAATGCTTGCTGGCTTGCTACAGTTAAAAGTTGAAAGGATAAGTCTTTTAGACAACTGTGTCATGTATATCTGAGAGAGAAAGCAGATGAGCACCTTGTTTATGCAGGTGACTTAGCAAAAGCGAAAGGAAAAGGGGGAGAAAAAATAACTGTCTATTTTGGAGTCAATAGAAAGACTATTAAATGTCCTATAACCCATAACTTCTGCATCTTTCCTCATAAGAACAAAATTTTAAAAAGCTAATACTCAGACTGAGAAGTCTGAAGAGCTATAAGATTGAGATTAGTACTGCAAAAATTAGCAAAATTTATCCAAAATATTTTTGTAAGTGCTCAATTCATCAGTTAATCAAATTAACCTAACATTGAAGGACTGGATAAAGAAGGTTTATATATATTATATATATATAACATATATATAAAATAGACAGTGGCCTTAAACTCACAAAACTCAGTGGCCTCCCACCGCAGCTTCTGTGAGAGAGGACTTCTACGCATGTTCTAAGCAACTGCTCTGTGCCAGGTGGACTCTCAAGATGTTTGTTGTTATTTTTTGCTTTATTTTCTTAACATTCATTGCCTCCTTTGAGCCACAAAATCAACTTGCAGTATGAAGAACCCGATGTGTGTTTCAGGCACACAGTATGAAGCTATAGGACTGCCTTGACTTGACGTCTGGCGATTCTCGCTGTCCAGCCTGGGGGTCCAAACTGTCAGCGCAGGTGTCGGCGACTTTGGCAGAGAAGAGCCACCGCCATTTCTGGTGAGTGAACACGGACCACCTTGTCACCTTCTTGGGGCCTCTTTCTAGGCAGAACTCCTTCCTTCTCATAAGTACTGGCATGATGGTATTTCTTCCCCTTCTACTCACTTCCTCGTTTCTCTTCTCTCCATCCCTCAGTTTTCCCCTGTGACTGGAAGGACCCAGAGAATGGGGAGAGGGTGACGAAATGTGGGTGCTGCCACTTCCCTCCCATTTTCTCCTTTCGGCTACTGTCTCCATGATCAGATCTGGCAATTCCCATAACTGTCCTGTTGGCACCTGGGACCCTGCTTTGCAGCACTCAGCACAGATGTGATTTGTAATGATTTGTCTTTATACTGATGGATGTTTCACTCACCACTAAACAGCGGCTCCCTTAGGTCCAGGCCAGTGTCTGTTTTGCTGTGATGCTTCACCTACTGCAACAGTGCTGGGAGCATGAGCTTGGTTAGCGTAATAAATACAGATTGTCTGAAAATGAAGACCTCGTGCAAGGAGAGCTGTGCCTATTTTCACAATATTTTCTATTTTATTTTATTCCTTTTCCCCCTAATTTTTCTAGTTAGTATTTCCAAAAATGTGTTCCATGATAAAGATGATAGCAGGCATCCCTGACTGTTGATAATTCCTTGGGGGTCCTTCCAGTAGCCCACAATGAAGCATAATACTGGACATTAGTTTGAGATATGTTTTTACCAAGTTTCATTGACTTATTTTGCTCCTTGGGAACAGAAGCTGAATATTATCAATGACTCTTTGGCAACTATGAAGTGGCCATATGGGTCTTTTCTTTCAACATATTAATATTGGAACTAAATACTGTGCTTTCAAATATCAAATCAATAACTTATTACTGGAATGAGCTGTATCTGGTTAGTTTGTTATTCTTCTAATATACGTTTGATGTAGCATTTGATGTAGGCTTTGTTTCAATGCTCACATGTTCGGTTTCTCTTGTGTTAGGGTGCTTCCCAACCTCAGTTTTGGTATCAAGTTAATTTGGTTTCACAAGAAAAATAATTATGTAGCACTACTTTTCCCCTGTGGAGGAAGGAGGAGTTTCCAAAACCGGGGGGAATTTCCCTTTTCTTACCAGTTTGAGAACAAGCTGCTCATTAGCCTGTCTGTGGTGGTTATATTTATTTATTTATTTTAAGTTCGACAGAGAGAGATTGAGAGAGAGAGAGAGAGATAGCACAAGTGGGGGGCATAGCGGGGGGGGGAAGGAGAAGCAGGCTCCCTGCTGAGCAGGGAGCCTGATGTGGGACTCGGTCCCAGGACCCTGACATCATGACCTGAGCCAAAGGCAGACGCTTAACCGACTGAGCCACGCAGGTGCCCTGTGATGGTTCTATTTAGAAAGACAACTCTTCACCTTTTCTCAGGGTACTGGTCTGTTGACATGTCTCAACTCAACTCTTTACCTTTTCTCAGGGTACTGGTCTGTTGACATGTCTCAACTCAATTGTAGCAACTGCCTCTTCCAGGAAGACCTAGGAAACCATTTGCCTCATTGAGCTTTTTAAATTCATTGCGCAGTCTTGCATGGTGCATTCTGTTACGATGACTTATAGCTTTCAGTTTGCCTGGTTCTATGTTTATTTTTCATTGTTATGTCGAATTTGTAACTCCCTCTGCCCAATTTCTTTAATGGCACACCAGCCCGCCAACTCTGCCCTGCAGGCTGGACCAGGAGGATGTAATCATCGTAGAGCAGAGAAGAGGGTGGAGTGCTCTATAAAGATGGTCACTGGAGTCTTCTTGGAGAAGACACCTGAAGGGAGGAGAGAAAAGAAGGTGGCTCAGGCAAGGGGCACACTGTGCCAAGCCCTGGGAGTGGGAAGCGGGGCTCCTGGGGTACAAGGAACCACTGGGAGAGAAGATGCTTCCACGAGGCTGAGAGGGTAGCCAGGGAAATCTTCAGGGCCATCTTAGTTCGTGATGAGGAGTTTGCATGTCCTTCTTTCCTTCCAGGTGTAGCGGGAGCCATTGATAGGAGGATCTGGGCTAGCCGCTCTTCAGGAGGTGATTCTGAACCAGGGAGAGGAGATAGAAAAGGCTGTTGCAATCACTCAGGTAAGGGATGCTGACAAGCTGGGCCAGGATTCTTACAGTGGAGAAGGGGAGAAAGGTCTTGATTGTGGAACTATTTTGAAGATAAATCTACAGTTCAATGTTATGTGTGAGAATTAGGAAACACCCATGACATTTACAAAGATTCTGAGAGAAGCAGCTATTTCAAAGTGGCAGTAAAAATTGGAGACTCATCAGAACTCCTGTAACAAAGTAGGCTCTAGAACTGGGCTTTCTGGTGGTTTGGAAATGGCAGTGCTCCAAGTCCACCTTTTAAGGTTTCCTTTCAGACTGTCTTATAATCATCTTCTATTACTGTCTTCCAGTTGCCACTTCTTCTGTGATCCCATGGCACTTTGTACTGTCATCTGCTGATGCCACCTTGCTTTCCTTCTGTTAAGCACACTGAGTATATGTCTGTACAGATGATTTAAGATAGGGGAAGTGGGGGCGCCTGGGTGGCTCAGATGGTGAAGCATCTGCCTTCGGCTCAGGTCATGATCCCGGGGTCCTGGGATCGAGTCCCGCATCGGGCTCCCTGCTCAGTGGGGAGCCTGCTTCTCCCTCTGCCTCTCTCTCTCTCTCTCTCTCTCTCTGACTCTCATGAATAAATAAATAAAACATTAAAAAAAAAAGATAGGGGAGGTGTTTGCCAGAGAAAAGTTTTCTAGAGAAAAGAAAGACTCCAGGTAATTTAGGATAAGAATATCCCCAAAGATCCACTGCTAATTTTCATTTTAGTTTTGATCTAATTTATATAACTTTAAAGACAGATGTTGCACTCAGATTTTGTGTCCACTAGACAAGGAAACATTCAAGAACAAATTTTGGAGAAAACAACAGAGTGTTCTTAACCTAGTGTTTTTCCATGTAAGGACTTTAAAAACACAACAATAGCATTTTCTTACAGTTATTTCAAAAAAGGGATAATGTTGTAATACCTACAAAGGAGGAAGGGCATCATTTCTGAAACTGGTTTTGTCTTTTAAGTTCAAGAAACATAAATTTATTAAGAAACTCATGATGGTGCTCTCATTTTGCCCATTTCTCTCTTGATCTGTGAGTACAGCCTCATAAGGCTGAACTAGTCCGGGGGCAGAGATGTGGGTGCCAGAGGGATGGGAGTTGGGAAGAAAAACGAGGGATGGATCCTTTCCTTTCTACTTGGAGCTGCCAATTCAGCCAATCCTAAAGATGGTAACTATTTACTTTTTAAATTCTTTTTATTGTATTTTTACTTGCAGAGTATCACGAGACCAAATTTTATTATAAAGGATAATAAACAGAGAGCTGGGTCTACTGATGTCTTACCTCTACCAATAATACTGAGGTATCAGTAAATG
This sequence comes from Callorhinus ursinus, assembly GCF_003265705.2. NCBI lineage: Eukaryota > Metazoa > Chordata > Mammalia > Carnivora > Otariidae > Callorhinus > Callorhinus ursinus. Next base: position 11,876,944 of record NW_027397098.1, read on the forward strand.
TCCTATGCTCTGGAGGAAGAAGAAAAGGCCCCGCTTTGGAGCCTGAGTAAAGAGAGCTGATGATAGGAAGGAGAGGTATATTAAAGCAGTGTCTACAGGAGAGAACAAAAGTAGGTCCCTCATCCTGGGGAAAAAACCAAGTGTGTGGTTTCAAGGGCAGTGAGTCCAGTTGAGAGAGGTCACTGCATGCCAATGTGGCCCATGAGTCGGAAGATCCGGACATGAAACATGTTCCAGAGATGGCGGGGTCCATGGGGCTCTCCGTCTTATCCCATTTCATCTTCACAACATACTATAGACTGAAAGTCTGGGTCTCTCCCAAATTCGTATCTTGAAACCTAACCCCCAGTGTGATGGTGTGAGGAGGTGGGGCCTCTGGGAGGTGATGAGGTCACGAGGGTGGAGCCCCCAGGATGGGATTAGTGCCCTTATAAAAGAATCCCCAGAGAGTCCCGTCTCCTGTCCCATCATGTGGAGACACGAAGAGAGGAGACACTGAGTCTGCTGGAGTCTGGATCTGGGATGTCTGGTCTCCAGAACGTGAGGAATGAACATCTGTTGTTTATAAGCCACCCAGCCTGTGGTGTTCTATTAGAGCAGCCCAAATGGACTCTTTAAGAGAGTTATAATTATTCTCTAATCATTCAATGATTTTGGACTTTATGACCAAGCCGAAGAGTCATCTGTCAGAGATCTGACCCAAAGTTTCACGTTGTTTCTAACAGCAGGAGCACGGCGACATGGCCATAGAGCTGGCCACCTGCTTCTGCTGTCCCTGACGGTGAGAAGCCATCGCCAGCCTAGGAACTGATGCCGAGCCCCTCCTGCTTTCCACTCCTCATTTCCAATAAACGAGTCTCCTTAGGACAACAGACTTCCAGGAAGCTTCTTATGTACAATGATCTCAAAAGCAGGCCATTTAAAAACGGTGTGGAGCTTTGAGACACATCCTAACTGATGAACTTTACAGCCTAAAAAGAGTTCCTGAATGCACAATCATCTTGGTATGTGGGTTGTCAAAATGCTGGTTACACCACCTGGTCCAAAGAATAACCTTATTGGCCAGGAAGTGTTCATGCTACGCTAATTGTTCCCAAATGCCAGGCCTGATAGTGGGTGCCCCTTTGTGCCTTACCCCTCCCCCCCAGTAATAACAAGGACATTACGTGTTACTGGAATTATCTGCGTTTCACAGATAGCAAAGCTGAGGCTCAGAAAAGTTATTGATATCCAGGATTTCAACTGCAAAGTTGAAGAGTTCCAGAGTCTTTTCAGTACATCTGCTGGTTTCATCAAAACTATGTATCACCCACTGTGGCAATTTCAAGAATTTGCCTCATTGGATGAGGAATCCGTAAAAGTCCTTATCGATCTCTTTCCTACCACCTTCCCAGCCTCACTTAGCACTCAGCTCCACCCTCTAGCTAGCCACATCTTACAGAGTGACCTGGAGCCAGCATTAGGTCTCGAAACTATGTAAGTTTCCACTGTTTCCTCCTACCCATTTTTTCCCCAAAGCCCTGTGTCATACTCCCGTTCCATAAATTACCATCGTGCAGACCAACATCACATTCAGCAGGCGCTTAGCTTTGATCACAGATATGCTGACACAATCAAATCTCTCCAAGTCCAACCGCTTCCCTGAAATGAAAGTGTTTGCTTCCAGGAAGTACAATTCCAGCCATCTCTTCGTCTAGTGCATGCAAAGTGAAAACAGTCATTTCCAGTTACATTAAGAAAAGCGGGTATTCTCTTTAATTTTCCAGGTGAGTGATCTGTAATCCTGCTTTGTGTTAAAGTTTCTGGAATATATTTTCTTGTTGATCAGAAGTTAAGACTCACTTGTTCCCCTGTGGTTACTAAAGCTTTGGAAAATTTTCTGCCAAAAGCAATGGTTAACACTGCACACTAAACATGGTGAAACCAAGATCAGTTATGCAATCTCAAAACGAATGCTCTGCTATTTCCACAGGATGAAGTTTTGCTAGTAATGTTTCCCCATCAAGTGGGGAGAGAGAGTAGAAAATGACCCATCGTCCAATTTACAAAAAAAAAAAAGGGTGCCATCTGGACTCTTTCCAATGGTAAGGCCCACAGCCTGGGTAACTTTACTGTGCAAATAAGTGAGACTGACAGAGCTTATTCAGATTATTTTATTGTGATCTTTACGACAACTACTACCATTCCCATGACTATGTTAAAGTAGTTAAACATGGAATCCATTAGGCTGGAGTGGCTCTAATGTCTCGGTAGCCTATGTACGCAAACCAAGACCTAAGCTAGAGTCAGTGCCCTTGCATCAAGGAAGTAAGACTCAAGAACAATCAATCACCAACAGCCAACCAAGTTGTTGCAAATAGGGCGACTGCTTAAGCTATAGCCAAGCAAATAATTGCTTTGCTTCGCTTCAGCATCTTCTGTATAAAAACCTTGCCCCTAGCTTCTGTCAATGGAGTGCTCCTAATTGCCTTTGGTTTGGTATTGCCCCATTTAAATTGGTGCAGGCTCAAACTCCTGGGAAAAAAATTAATATTCCTCAGCTTACCTTTTAACACATTCACCCACCACTTTCCAGAACAGTGTTTCTACACTGAATCTGTGTAGAGGAGTAGCCCACTGAAGAGGAGTAGAAGTTTCCATATTGCAAAAATCCACTTTTTCTCACTTTGCCTGGAAGTAGACATCAGTGAAACACAAGGAAATGACAGGTCCAATGACATTTTGGGAGAGATAATGTTAAAATGATTTTAATGAAATAAGGACAAGGAATAATTTCACGATTACACATGCATGTCTAAGGAGCAGTTAATGAATATTGATATAACACATGATGAAAATATGCAAGATTATAGCATACATTATGGATTAACCAAGTCACAACAATTAACCTGAAGATGATGATAAGTGCACATTATTTAATATTAAAAAAAAGGGAGGGAACTGCCATGTTAAACCCCACATCAAGACTTACTAATACAAACACAACCACAGCGTGCTTTACTCCACCTGCCGGGATTCTTCCATGCTCTTTGACCAGAAAGCACTGAATTCTTCCCCAGTTGGTGAGGTGGCCAGACTTTCTAGTAGAACAGTTCCCTGAAACCCCCTATAAATTCCAGAAATGTGCTTATTTTAGTTCAGAAATAAGACATCTTAATAAGTGTTAATAACTCAGTGATTAAGTTCCAAAAGAGTAGGCTTCAACCCATGTAGAAGGTACATCACTGGAATTAGGTTATTTGCTTACAATCATACAAGAAGGGTAAATGTGGGGCATATTTAGGGCATACGTGATTGTATTTTTTTATGATTCTCGAAATGCCGTCCGTGGAAGAAAGAAATTATGTAGACTACCATAAGATCTTAACTGCACTTTGGGGAGAATATGTAGTCAAGGACCAGATATACCATATCAAAAATGAAACTTACGCATTGTACAACTTCCCTAAGTTGAGCACATCTATTCATTATTTCATGAATCATAGCTGGGAAATTAGTTATTAATACAAAAACTGGTTGCTTTAAGAATTCAGTTTCTTCTCAGACAGAGGTGGGAAGTGGGTGGCAGTCTCTCCCTGCTCTGCAGTGTAAGCTAGAACCCTAGTGACTGTCTTCTCTGGCCCTAGGTATTGTCTGCTTGTCAAAGTGATCTGGAGAAGTTTGACGGGACGTGCATGCAGCAATAAAAAACAAGATGAAACCAATATCCTGTCACTTTTAGAGTGAGCCCATGGAGGCACTGGATGAGAAGCACAGGGGAGAGAGAATACTGGAAGCCGTTCACTTACGGAACAGTAAGCTGATACATACCTTCCTGTCCTTGGGAATGTCGGACAGCCTAGCGCCCAAGCAATAGGAGAAGGAAAAAAAAAAAAGGAACTATGGGTTGCTCGTCAGAGGAGTCTCGATTGTCACAGTAACAAGGTTCTTTGTCCTCTCCTTATCCAACTTTTTGAGAACGTTACAATAATTTTCTTTGGGGAAAATTGATGTGATGGAGGACAGAGCATACATGTTTCCAGCGCAGCTGTGCTCATGAGAAAATCCATCTAAGTAAGAGCAGGAGACAGTTCCCAGACACCAGTGAGATGAGGTGTCACTTGTCAGAGCAGGAGTCTTCATGAGCAGTGTAGGGGCAGGGGCTAGAGGGAGGGCAAGAAAACATATGCATGTTTTAAGCCAAGAACCCAGAAGAAGGAGGGGGAGAGAATTTTAACAGCTGCTGTTAAATTTTACTCATAAGTGTGAAACATGGGGGAGGGGGAGAGATGTTTGAAGAATAATTTTGGAAATTTTGGATGTGTGAATGACTATGTCACCCCCTGATTCACCACTTTAGGAAGATCGACAGTAAACAGATTATTTTTCAAGGATGTTGGTTTTAAAATATGGTTTCTTTTGAATGTGATCTTGGGCCCAGGAGATCGGGCTTTGCCAAGTTACACATGTGGTTCCTGAGGAGGGGTGTGTAAAGGAACATTTCCATGCATGGGAATGGCTCAGACTAGACTCATCATTACCTCCTCCCAGGTCAGCTAAACCTTTCAGGCGTCTCTCTTTTGTTCATGGCAGCACTCACTTCCCAGCAAAAGAACAGCACCCACAGCTTCTTTGTACTCTCATATTACTACTGTAACCACCGGGCGAGGAGAGAGTTAATGATGGTTTAACACTCAATACGCATGATAATTGGTTCTGAGTTCAGCTACAACCCATGTTAACAGTTTTTAGCAACGATGTCTGCTTTCCTGGGATATTGTGTCATATCCATCCCCCCAACATATAGCAAATTTAACAAAATCAATCAACATGAAAATATTGATTAATTATGACATAGTGAATTAAGGGAGTAAAGTGCTAAGCAGGCATGCCAAACCCCTTTTCCCATCCTGGAGCGCTCCAGCCATGCAATGACCACACGTTGCGGATAATGCCTGAAGATGGGTGGCGTGGATGCATACGGGCAGCATTAGGGGCCATGTCACCGCCCCCACCCCCCCCGCCCCAGGCCATTCCTGGCACAACTCTTCTAACATCGTGATGACCAGGGGAAGTAAGGACTCCTGTTTCATTCAGCCACCTTTGCTACATTTAGGTTTAGCTTTAGATTCTCTGTCCTATTATTTCTTCTCTTTTTGGTTTGTTTGTTTTGATTTCCTTTATTCACCAAAGTTTTATTTTTGCTCTCCTTTCAGGGGCTCCCAGGGAAGTCAATAGGACACTCTGCTCTTTGATATGTTCCTATATTTTCTATCTCACTAGCAATAATGAGTTATGGATTTGTGGGATTATGCCCTTTTTTACATTCTTATCATGATCATATAGATATGAGTCTAGAAAAAGTAGAAAAGAAGAAAGGAACATTATCTTGCCAAATATTATTGTCAGTTTCAGGGGTTCTTGTACTTGGCAGATTGTGCCAATCAAAGAGCTGTGGCCAGGAATTCAAAACTCTGAGGTTTTATTCCTGCCCTTGCATGTTAATAAGCGTGTCAGGCTCTGTGAGCCACTGCCTTCTCATCTGCAAAATGAGAACATTCATGTTGACTTTGGGCCTCTAGAGACTTGCTGCCAAGGTATTTCTGGCAACAGTGCAAGGCCACTGATCAGTCAACGGTTGCTCTGTAATCCGGATTACCGGGTGCCGTTGGGGAAACTTGCCCCAATGTAGGAGGAGCCTGCGGAAGTGACGTGGACCCTGGAAAGGGGAAAAAGACTCAGCTTTCATGTGGCAAGTTTGTCACAAACATGCTTCCCAGACATGAAACGACAGATGTTTTCTCCGTGCAAAACCAGAACTATACAAAAATGAGGAAAAGAGGAAAGACTAAAATGGGTAGATGGATAAATAAGTTGTAGACCCTTTTCCACATGAGGATAAATGGAATTTCTTTAATTAGAAAAATTCATGACTTGGGGCACCTGGGTGGCTCAGTCAGTTGGGTATCTGCCTTCGGCTCAGGTCATGGTCTCAGGGTCCCGGGATGGAGCCCTGAATTGGGCTCTCTGCTCATCAGGGAGTCTGTTTCTCCCTCTGCCCTTCCCCCTGGCTTGTCCTTTCTCTGACAAATACATAAATAAAATCTTAAAAAAAAGGAAAAATTCATGACTGTAAGAAAAGTGATGGAAATTTTAATTAAAAAATATAGGTACTGTATGGTGACTAACAGAATATAATAAAAAAATATAGGAGCAAGAAGATCTGTTGGATCTTCATATCATCATCAAGGAGCCAGTGACAAGTCTTTCTGCATTTTAGAGGCCAGTCTGGTTGCTAAAGCACAGTCTACTCCAAAGCATATCCTACTTATCTTTGACCGGCATGCTCACTTGCCACCATATTCTTCTTATAGAATAACGGTGCAAAAGTAATTTTTAAATAAAAAAACAGTTATGAAATTGTCAGGAATAGCTATTTCTTTTGAGGCGTTAATACATTAATTTTATAATGGCTTGTTTGGAGAGAGAGTTAGAGAGAGACACTGACAAACAGGGAGAAGGAGAGAGAGAGAGAGAGAGAGAGAGAGAGAGAGGGACAGAGACTTATTGTTTCTCATTAAACCAGAAATCAGAACAAAGGCTGAAAAACTGACAATGCAATGTGACGCTAACGTTGGTAGGCGCTCCAGTCATTCACGTTGGTTGGTTTCTGCTCTTAAATTAGCATAATTGGCAGCTGATATGTCATATATTTCAAAGTCACTGCAGGTAGAGAGGTTTTTAACTTTGGTGAAGGCATGGCTTTTAGCAAATCTCTTGCACATGATCAATGATTGTTTTAAAATTACAAGCTGGAGATAATCACCCTGTATGATCCATTAGAGTTTGGGCCTTTTTTCCTAAATGCTTTTAGAAACAGGAAGGGCATCATATTAATTCTCCTCGGGATTTCATTAGTTTCATGTCACTCCTTCCATTAGTTATATGCTATTTCACATTGCTGTCAATGACACAACACTAATTTCTTGACACACACTTTTTTATGGTCCTCATGAATTGTGCTCATGGAAAACGGGCTGAATTTTTTATTGGTTTATCCTGAATGAATGATTATATTGAAATAATTCATGTGTAATTGTTGCCAAGAAGATACTTTTGCAAAAGCATGTGTATTTCTAAAGAAATAGTTTGTTGGGAATAAAACTTCACAGTATTTGATGGACAATGAAAACAAATAATGTGGTTATACTCACCATACTCTCTGAAAATCACCCCCCCAACTGTTGTCTCAGAAAACAAAGATTTTTTTTTACAATCAGTCTAATTCAAGAAAATTCTTACTTTTTAAAGCTGCTGATATTAACAGCATTTAAAAAAGGTAGAATATGGGCTTCAAAATATTTAACATGAAAAATTTGCCTGTAGACGGAATTTGCTTGTGGAAGGAATATGGCAACAGTATGTTTAGAAGCATATACAATTGCTACCAGTGCATTCAAACCTTCAGTAGTAACTATTCTGGAACAATATTTTAGACATAGAGTTACCATACCACTTCACAATTCCATTCCTTGGTGCATAGCTGAGAATTGAAAAACCTATGTCAACGCAAAAACTTGTATGTGCACGTTCACTAGAGCATTATTCATAACAACCAAAAAGTAAAGACAACGCTGAGATCCACTGATAGATGAATGGCAGAACAGAATGTGCTGAATCCGTATAATGGAATATTATGCAGCCACAAAAAGGGATGGAGTATCAATACCAGCATCATCATGGATGAGTCTTGAAAACACTATGCTAAGTGCAAGAAGGCAGACATGAATAGTTATATATTGTATGATCCCATCAACACATAATATCCAGGATAGGCACATGTATGGAGATTAAGAAGTCAATCACTGATTGCCAGGTACTGGGAGAAGAGGGGAGTGGGGAGTGATTAACTACCAAGGATATATAGTCTCTTTTTCAGGTGACGAAAGTATTCTGGAATTAGATAGTGGTGGTGATCTGCACAACTTTGTGTATATATTAAAATCCACTCTGAATGGTATGCTAAAAAGGTGAATTTTATAGTTATGAATTTTACATAAAAATGAATGAATGAATAAGTAAAATAATTGAAAATGGATTGATATAAAATAATTGGTGTTAGAATTTCATTAATATCTTGGTCTTGTACATTTTCCTCTACTTCGTGTTAAAACAAAAGGTAGATTGGGATATGAATGGGCTTTTTCAGTTTCTTACTTTTGTCTGACTTAGTGCTTCTGGGCTAAATTGGCAGATGCAGATAATGCAGAAATGAGAGAAGTAAAAATAAAACAGAACTGGATATTTTGCACAATGAAGTAACACAGATTTTGTCTTTTAGTGTTTGAAAAATAGCACAGCATCCTATTTCTATTTCCCTTTGCTGGACGTCACATCTTTCTGATAATTAACAATAAATGACACACATAATACTGTCTCCATTTGAAAGAAAATGGCCAAATAGCCTGATGTAAAGTCTTCTTCATATGGAGGGTAAGGAAATACGTTTTCAAAGTAGAATTCGTTATAGTGTCATTATGCGTTTCAAACTGAACTTAAAAAGCTCTTGGGGTTTGAATTTGGTTTACGCTTAACAAAAGACAACTTGCTTCTTCAAAGAAGGAAATCTATAAGGGGCTTTTGAGGTTTTCTAAACATCAAATAGCTCTCATTTGTATGACTTAATTGTAAACAAATAAAAATAAGATTTTCATTTACTTTGACCACCCATGAAAATTTGAGAACTCAAAAGCTGGGTGGGAAAGAGGGAAATAGAGTGGAAAACTAGTACATGGAAATTTATTTAGAATTTTTTTGAAACCCGTGAGGGGATCATGAAGGAAGACAATTTTCTTTAAAAGATTTTTTTTCTTTTAAAAGATAAACCTCACTATGATCAATTCAGTTACCATTTAAAAAAAAAAAGATAAGGCCCAACTGAAAGGTATTTATAATTTGATGGCAACTCATTGAATACTTGAGTATGATAACACTTTGACTTGGAACAGACATGATGAAACACGAATCCACACAATGGTCAAAGTTTTCATGCCAAGAGGTATAGATGTGATACTTCATGTTCCTTGCCCTAAATTTTCCTAATGATTCAGGTAGGAAAATACAATTTTTTTCTGAACACATTTGGAAGCTCTAGATGGAATGAGAATTTCATACACAATATGGTGAACTTTAGTTTTTAATATTAGGCTACGCTGAAAGAACATACCTGCTAGGTAAGTCAAAGTATTATTCAATTATATCCTACCCAACTTGACTTTTTTTAAGTCTGAAGGAAGAAGGGAAAAATGTGTTGGTTCATTTAATGAATCAGCACATTATCTGGATTCTACAGACGTCAGAATCAGGGGCTCCTGATGCCTTCTGAACTACCAAGTATCTGGCATAATCAGTATCTTGGATAAGCAAAGTGGCCAACCAGTACATAATACATAAAAAAAGCATTTGCACCATACATAATACCAGATCGTAATTTTATCATTATCAGTCAAATCTGTTAAATGAGAAAATGCATGTGGAAAACCGCTGCAAATGGCAAGGGCTGCAGACACGTGAAGCACGCTGCAAGAATCTGAGTTGCTTGTCATTTGGATAATTCGTGGATGCAGACAGGGTGCCAGCACCTATTACAGTGCAAAATGAATAGCAATTAAATATGTTTTTGTTGAATATTAGTGAAAGCAAAGAAAGGTAAGAAATCATTAAAATGCCGTCTCTCTGTATCTGCAGGTGTTTGTTTCGCCTGTTATATTTCCCATGAATCTGCAATACCCTGAGGCAGACAGTGACGTCCTGTCTCAGTCAGGGGTTGGACACAGTGTGTGTGAGAATGCATTTTGCTCTTCCCTGATGGCTCCCTACATACATGTGTGGGGCAACAGAATTACTACAAAAGGATGAAAGTGTTCAGGCAGAATTGTTTTTGCTTGGTTTTTAATTCCCGCCAGCCTCATAGGGAAAGAACCTGCACTGAGGCAGGACTTCATAATGTGCCCTTTGCGTCCACCACCGCCAGTGACTAGGTTTCGAACAACGCTGGGATGATTCCCGGGGTCTAGGATGATAGACAACTAACTTAACTGTTAGAACAAATATAAAATATGTCTTTTGATGCTACATGGATGGATATTTTTATAAGGAAAGGAAATGCTGTGACTTTTAAATTGAATTACCATAATGACTGTATAAGTAAGTATTTTACAGAGTGGCTGTAAATCTCAATTTATGCGTTCCCAAGAAAAGAGTGTGTGTGTGTGTGTGTGTGTGTGTGTGTGTGTGTGTGTGTGAGATATTTCCTTAATAACAAATCAAACAGGTAAAAAGAATTTTAAGCCAGATGGAAATAATGGGTGATTTGGGAATTGAACAGCATATGACCTTAATATGTCACTGTTAATTAACCAAAAAAGTTTTATTTATTTTAGCTAAGTGGTTTGTGCTTATTCTTTTCAAATTTTATCATGTAGCTAACAGTGTCATTAATCATGTAATTTTAAGTGGGCATAAATTGAGTACCTCTGAGAATGAAAAATAAAGAGAACCGCCCCCCCAATCCATTGGCAACAATGACTTCTAGAGACAAAGCTGTTACACATGACACACTGAAATTCACAATACAGGACAATTTAGAGAGCTGGATTAAACGAGTTTAGCTGGACTGCCAGAGTGAAAGGGTCACCTTCTTTGACAAGCCTCGCTATCATTAAACGAGGCAATGTACTCAGCATGTTGCAAGCTTAGCCCTCAGAATGCTGGTGACAGGGGACATGGCAAGAAAATGTATTCCATGAGTATATGGAATTCAAATTTAAGTCCTTAAATATAGCCAGGTAGCAGCTCCAATACTCCCAACTCCTTGACTGTTAGAGGTTAGGCCAATTAAAATTCCTTTCGGTCTGCTTCATATTTTGCTTTGCTTAATTTTCTTTTCTGTCCTACAGTATCATCTGTTAGGAGGACACTATATTACATAAATCTGGTAATTGCTTCCATCAATTAAAAAAATGATACCTCAAACCTAAATTACGGCTTTATCCTTCCTAGTACTGTCACTGTAAACATCAATTCAATAAGGGGGAAAAACAGTAGGTTTGGACTTTCTGCTGAGTGTAAAATTTGTGGGTTATTTGATGTGTTCTTTGCAATTGTTTCATTCAAGGGGGGGAAGAACTTGAAAATACCAAATCTTAATTTCATGTGACCATGCCAAATTACATTACTCTAAGAATGGTAATAAGAGTGACTGATTGCAGAGACGTGTTTTTGGTGGGACTAAAAGGAACATTCCAGTTCTAATTGCAGACCAATTAAATACGCCAGGGATTTGGCACCTGAAATTTCAGACAGAGGAAGAAACCAAATATATATGTGTTTCTTTTGACAGACTAAATTCTGAAGAAGTGTGTGCATGCGTGGTAAACAGGAGATAAATGTCCATAGAGCAGAAGAGAGAGATATATTTGTAGCACGGCACCATCCACTGGAAAAAGAAAGGGGGGGGAGCTGCAAATGAAAGCTGCATATGTAATTTTTAAATTATCTATTAGCCACATAAAAGAAAGGGAAAAGGACACACAGGTGAAATTAATGCCAAGGCTTATTTAACCCAGTCCATCGAGAATATAGCATTCCAACAAGTGGTAAGGAAAAATGATGTGGATGTCTTGCTTTTTAATGTTTGCACTAAGTCTTGCCTACGGTCTTGATTTGGACTGAGTAACACCTGCTGGAGCTCCCAGCCACATGTGGCTAGTGGTCCCCTTATCGGGTGGTGCAGGGGTGCTGGGGAGCGACTCTAAGTTTGCTTGCGCCTTCGAGGTTGTGGGATCCTGCCAACGCCCCCTGACAAGCCGTGCTAACATCGTACTTTCATTACTCCATCTGTTAAAAACGGGCTTATATTCCCAACTTCAACCACTGAAGGCTGATTATGACTAGGGCAGGAGTAACATTCAAACTTGGCATGGTCTCCACACCTAAATTATGATTATACTAGTTCTCACAAGACCTGACAATCACTGATTACTTGTTGCTAAATGTCTTTAATATTGTGACTGAAATGGGTTTGGTAAGGCCCTGCCCTGCAGTTGTCAGCAGTGAAGCCAATTAATTTTTAGAAAAATGTCAGACATTGTTGTTAACCTGAATTTCATTTCCCTTTCTGCTTTACGAAAACAACACTGATTTGGCTTAAGAATCTACCTGACGTGGGAAGTGACCATATCACTTTCTTAGGGATTAATCCTTGTCTGAGGTTTGGCTCCCCAGCAAACAGACCTTGAGGCAGAGACCTGCCTCTAGAGGCAGGTACTAACTGGGAAGTGCTCTCCTGATGAACACCCTGTGATTGAAGGAAGCGGGAGTGAGCCACACAGCTGCGGCAGAGGTCTTGGCAAAGTTCACGGAGAGCTCTGAAGCCAGGGAGGCCCTTTGGCCAGTGTCCCCAGTCCAGGCGATGAGTCTGGGCCACGCACCCATATCAGACAGACGTTGAATGTGAGCTGCGCCCGGGATGGGACCTACACTTGCGCAAGGCTTTTGCTGCCATTGGATGGAGCTCTTGCAAGGATTCTCAGCCAGCACCGCCAGATGCTGGAGCATAGAGCCCCTTGTTCCTTGTCAGTCCATGCAGGGCTGCTATAACAGAGTGGCACAGACTGGGCGGCTCATAGATAACAGACATTTATTCCTAACAGTTCTGGAGGCTGGAAGTCCGATTCCAAGCTGCCAGCAGGTTGGGTGTCTGGCGACGGCCTGATTTCTGGTTCACCGATGGCATCTTCTTGCCATGTCCCACTTGGCGAAAGCAGTGAGGAAGCTCTCTGAGGTCTCTTTTTAAGGGCACTAATCTTATCATGCCCGCCCAAAGCCCCCACCTCCTAATCCCATCACCTGTGGGGTAGGTTTCAGAATATGAATTTGGGGGGACACAAACAGTCTGCCCATAACATTCTGTGGGTATCTGGATAAGGACCACAGCACATCCAAGATGAATAGTATAATGCAGTCTTTCCTGAACCATCTCCAGTCCCTTCTAGGAAACTAGGAGTCTATATAGAGCACTGGGGTAAACAGATAAGGCTGCAGTGGAAGGAGGTCTTAGCTCTCTGGCCCTGAAGATGAAGGGTGTCAACATCTTGGCACACCTACAGCCTCTTTGTGGCACGTGATGGTAACCTGACATAATGGTGGGAAATTCCCATCAAAAGAAATCTCATTCTTGTAGAGAAATGGGCACGATGTCCAGTTCTGACCCACGAGATGGAGGAAGAGTTCCCTGTGGAAATGCCTGACTTGCTGAAACTTGCCCCTGGCAATGAAAATTTGCACAGTCTTTCTGTGTAGCAATGTGGGGAGAGAGAGAGAGAGACGGAGAGAGAGAGAGAGCAGAAGGTGAACAAATTAGGGTAGGCCCTATTGATAATAGATTCTGAAGCTTTAAAAATACCTAATTATACTCTGTTTTCATAACTGCAAGATCTGCAAGGGGGTTAAACATGGCAATTGTCAACGCGCTGGTGTGGCAGTGATTTTTATCTTATTTTTTTCCCCGCTTTTAGTGAAGTTGAAGAATATCCTTTTAGCAATATACCTGTGAGACTGAGGAACATTTTAACCCCATTTTAAGATTAGAAGAATGAACGCAAGGGAACTTTTTTGACCCTTCCTGCAGATGAGGAGAGTGGGTTAGAGCAGGCTAGGAAATGGCCAGAACTGCTTTGGAAATCAGCAGCGGAGCCTGAACCATGGGACTTGGACCGGCAGCTTTAATGTTCGGGGGACGAGCTCTGGGCTCTAAGCATCTACAGTAATTGGAAACATGCTTCATCCCAGAGGACTGTACTGGGTCTTGGGAATCACAAGCATGCTTCCCCAGCTATATGGCCGCGTTATTCCAATTACATTGTGTCTCAGGAATGGACAATTTGGAGAAATCAGGCAAAATGCTGCAAACCTTCATTTTAAACAAAACAAACAGGTTTGTCTTGTTTTAAGGTAAATATATGCTCTGCTTACTTGCAATGATGCTGGCCTAGTGTTTAACTCCTACTTGGTTCAGCAGAGATGGATTTTCTTCCTCAGGTTTATTACTTTAATAGTTATTCACTTGAGTAACTGTGTTTCTGAAGCAATTTTGATCATGTCATTGGACACAGTGAAAGTAAGACAGGCTGACGGGGGCCTTTTCGTTTCTTACTATGGGTAATTGCTATTTCTACAAATGTCAAAAAGTGCCATGTTTTCACAGAGCTGTGAACAACATTGTCAACTCAAGGGCAGCAAAACGTGAAAACTATTTCAATGCCTTATGGGTACTGATTTAGGAATAAACAGAAGGATTCCATAGTTAATACTCAGTATTCTCTCATATAAATCTAGTGCTTATAAGCTACAGATATCTATTAATACAAAGGATCGAGAAAATGGCTAGGATAGCATCTTGATAACTTCTTACAGAAGTTAATCATGATTTTCTTCAATTCTTCATTAGTTATTACACATCAGGCCTGCCATATCATATGCAATCAAGAGAATATCCTAAATTCAAATCACATTTCTATCAGCTTCTGTGTTAAAGTGGGTTTTTTTTTTTTTTTGGAATGTGCTACTGTAATAAAGAGGAAGGTTTTGAGTGGCAGCTATGTCCACAAGGAAATTATAATACAGGCCAAAAATTGAGAATCAGTGGCTGTTGGTGAAGTCAAAAAACGGTCCTGGAATATTTATTTCTGTGGCTCAATGCTCAAACAATGCCCACTTCAATTAGCAAAGGTTTGGTGCTTATGAGGAGCAAAACGTTGCTATGTGCTAATAAGGGATGAAATTTAATTTCCCTCCTCCATTCAAGGGGAAATCAGAAAAGACTCCTTTGGATCTAGAGGAGGGGAGTGAGCAGAAGATTTTTGCATGCAAGTGGGGAGGGAGTTTCGGATTTCCCCATGAAGCTTTCACTCCTAGAGGACAGGTGCATGTCTTAGGCTTCATCATGAGCCAAGCTGGTCCCAACTGACCTGGCTCACCTCTGCTGCTTCCTGGCAGGCACTGACACCTGGGAAGTCCTAGCGGACCAGTGCTCACACACAAGGCTGGTGAGGATGTTGCCTAGGTCAGTGTCATGCCTGCTTGAAGGCCTCATTCCACAGGAAGGAATGCAATGTGGCTTGAAAAGGAGTATTTATAATTATCATAAGCAGACCTTTAGATTTTGAGGTGGTTCCTGCATGGACCTAATTCTTTAAAGGGCAGCAAGACCAAGATCCACACTCCCAAATCCTGTAGATTCCTTCATGAGGGTCAGAATTTTCAGTGTGCATCCATGAGGATCTAGAAAATCACTGGACAGCTGGAGCTATTTACCCCTTTGATGTATGTTCTTTGTGCCTCTTTTGGTTTTTTGTTTGCTTATTTTTTGTTTCTGATACTAAAGTGCAAACAAAATGATACAGAACCTACATCATCATTTTAACCATTCTTAAAACCCATGCCTGCCTGGGCTGGTTCAGGTGGTGGACCTTTTTGCAGTAAAAATGAAGCAGCAAAAGGAAGTTAACTCTCTCAGGAGAACCCACAAACCCTGCTGCATTGCTGGCTATAGCAGAGAAAGGCAAAGAGTAAACAGAAGTCAGTATCTTCTATCACTTGAAAACCTTCACTGTCCTACCGTGTTGTTTCAATCATAAGGTAGAGTGCAAATTTCATGCTTTTTCTGTAAAATCCAACTGGATTGATTTTTTTTTTTTTTTTTTTTTTTTTGGTGAACCTTGATCATGTCCGGGGCCCTTTTCCTCCACTGATTTGTTTTCCCTTTCTCATTAACTTTTAAAATAAAAACATTAGCTATTTGCCTTAAAATTACATTGCATTTTTTGGCAATGTGTTTTTCTTATGGTTTTATCATATTTTTAAATTAAAATGTTTGTATAATTAAAGTTATATACATTTTATTTATGGTATGTGTATTTATGTCCAGCTTAGAAAGAGCTTCCCTACTCCATGTTTATAGATAGATGTTTTCTTCCTTTCTCTCTCTCTCTCTCTTTCTTTCTTTCTTTCTAAAGGTTTTATTTATTTATTTGAGAATGAGTGAATGAGTGAGAGAGAGAGAGAGCACAAGCTGGGGGAAGGGCAGAGGGAGAGGGAGGACCATGCTCCCTGCTGAGCAGGGAGTCTGACATGGAGCTCGATTCCAGGACTCTGAGATCATGACCTGAGCTGAAGGCAGATGCTTAACTGACTGAGCCACTCAGGTGCCCCAGACAGATGTTTTCTTCTAAAACTTTGGAGGTTTATTTCTAAAAGTTTAATACTTATATCTCTGGGAATTTATTTTCATATAAGACATGAACTAGAAATTGAAAGTTTTTTAAAGAATTGGTGAAACAGTTTCCCTAACACATTTATTGAATATAGGATTCAATATAGAGCAAATATGTACTCAAATAAATCCAATTACTTACACTAAGCAAAACAAAAATATAATACAAAATAAAGCACAGTGGGGGAGGGGGATAAAATATATAACTGTGAGGATTTTAAGTGTTTGCATTCAGTGAGTATTATCATTATTATTATATCTTGTTAATTGCTATCATAAAGTTAATTTTAAGCAGAGAGCTGATACACAGGAAGAGGGCAGAAAGATCAGTACAAAGGAGGCAAGAACTCAGCCAGTAACAGTAATTTAGGATTAAAACCTGTAAGTAAAAAAAATCCATTAAATCTATTAGAATAAAAATATACAGGATCCTGACAGCTTTGTGGTAGAAAAGGATGAAAAAGATATATTTTAAAGACTGAAAATATGAAATTCAAATGGTTTTATAAATTTAAAACAAGTAGCAGATAAGAAGATATGTTTGATACTTCTGTATTAAGAAAAAAGTTTATCGTTCATATTATATAAGGAATACCTATTGTATTGATTTTCTTCTGCTTCTATGACAACGTACCAAAAATTCAGTGGCCTAAAAGAATACAATTTATTATCTTATAGTTCTGAAGGTCAGAAGTTCAAAAGGGGTGTCCCTGGGCTAAAATGAAGATGTTAGCAGGGCTATGTTCCTTTGTGCCAGCTCCAAGGGTGATTCCTTTTGTCTTTCAAATTTCTAGAGCCCATCCATGTTTCTTGCTTCAGGGCACTTTCTCCACCTTCAAGGTCAGTAATAGTTGTTGTGGTCTTTCTAAGGATCCCATTTCTCTGGAACTGACTCTTCTGCATCTTCCTCATGTAAGTGCCCTTGTGATTACATTGGGCCCAGCTGGATAATCCAGAATAATCTCTTTATTTTAAGGTCAGCTGGGTTATTCCTCTTGAAAAAAGTTTTGCAAATATACCCAAATAGGTATATACAAGAATGTCTATTGCAACATCCTTCGGTTGGGAATGAAAGGATTGTTATAATATTAATTATATTATATTATATATATATTTAAATTTATATATTTAAATATATAATATATATTATAATAATATATATTAATGTTATAATATTCACACAATAAAATACCAGGCGTTGGTAGAAAGATCAGGATTAATAAATATGTCTAAATCTTAAAAGCAATGTTGAGGGTGCAAAGACCGGCAGGCAGGGCAGCAAGAAAAACAACACAATGAAAAGACAGAGGATTTATCCCAAATGAAAGAACAAGATAAGGCCATGGCCAGAGATCTAAGTGAAACAGATATAAGTAACATGCCTGACGGAGAATTTAAAGTAACAATCATAAGGCTACTCACTGGGCTTGAGAAAAGAATAGAAGACATCAGTGAGACCCTTACCACAGAGTTAATATAGTTAAATAACAATCAGCCAGAGATGAAGAGTGCAATAATTGAGTTTGGAAACACGCCCGGTGCAATGAACAGCAGGTTGGGAAAAGTAGAGGAACAAATTAATGATCTAGAAGACAAAGTAATAGAAAGTAATGAAGCTGAAGAAAAGAAAGAATTATGCAACCTAATAGACTTGGGTGACTCCATTAAACACAATAACAACCATATTATAAGAGTCCTAGAAGAAGAAGAGAAAAAAAGAGGCAGAAAATTTATTTGTAGAAATAATAGCTGGAAACTTCCTTAATCTAGGGAAAGAAACAGACATCCAGATCCTGGAGGCACAGAGAACTCCCATCAAAATCAACTAAAGCAGATGCACATCAAGACATATTGTAATTGAATTTGCAAAATATAGTGATAAAGAAAAACTCTTAAAAGCAGCAAGACAAAAGAAGTCATTAACTTACAAGGGAAAACCCATAAGACTAGCTGGAGATTTTTCAACAGAAACTTTGCAAGCCTGCTGGGAGTGGCATGACATATCAAAGTGCCAAATGGGAAAAATCTGCAGCCAAGAATACTCTATTCACGATAGAAGGAGAGATAAAGAGTTTCCCAGACAAACAAAAACTAAAAGAGTCTGTGACCACTAAAGCAGCCCTGCAAGAAATATTAAAGGGGATTCTTTGAGTGGAAAGGAGAGGCCAAAAATGACAGTATAAAGGTAGAAAACACAATTGCAGTAGAAATAAAGATTTCTGTAAAAAATCAGTCGGGGAACTAACAAAAACCGGATATAAAATATATCAACATACACCTAAACTGTGGGGAGGAGAGGCAAAAAGAATGGGTTCAAACTTAAGTGATCATCAACTTAATATAGATTGCTCTATACGGAAGACATTATATACATACCTAAGGGTAACCATATATCAGAAACTACTAATGAACATACAAAGAACAAAGAGAAAGAAATCCAAATATATCACTAAAGAAAGTCATCAAAACATGAAAGAGAGAAAGACAAGAAAGGATCAGAGAAAATCTCCAGAAACAACCATCAAACAAGTAATAAGATGGCAATAAATATATATCTACCAATAATTACTTTGAATGTAAATGGACTAAATGCTCCAATCAAAAGACATAACATGTCAGAATGGATAGAAAAATAAGATCCATCTATATGCTGGCTACAGAAGACTCATTTTTGACCTGAAGTCACCTGCAGATGAAAAATGAGGGGATGGAGAAACATTTATCATGCAAATGGACGCTAAAAGAAACCTGGAGTAGCAATATTCGTAGTGGACAAACTACATTTTAAAACAAACACTGTAATAAGAGACAAAGAAGGGGACTACATAATAAGAAAGAGGACAATCCAACAAGAAGATATAACAATTGTAAATATTTATGCACCTGACACTGGAGCACCGAAATACATAAAACAATTAACAACAAACATAAAGGATCTAATCAATAGTAGTAAAGCAATAATAATAGGGGACTTTAACACCCCACTTACATCACTGGACAGATCATCTGAACAGAAAATCAATAAAGAAGCAATGGCATTGAATGACACACTGGACCAGATAGGTGGACTTAATGGATACATTCAAACAACCCATCCTAAAACAGCAGAATTCATATTCTTTTCAAGTGCACATGGAACATTCTTCAGAATAGATCACATATTAGGCCACAAAGAGGCCTCAAGAAATTCAAGAAGACTGAAGTCATGCCACATACCTTTCTGACCACAATGCTATGAAACTAGAAATCAAGCACAGGGAAAAATCTGGAAAAACCACAAATACATGGAAGTTAAAAAACATGCTACTAAACAATGAATGGGTCAACCACATGTAAAAATTTAAAAAAATACATGGAAACAAATGAAAATGAAAACACGATGGCCCAAAACCTTTGGGATGCAGCAAAAGCAGTTCTAACAGGGAAGTATATAGCAATACAGTCCTACCTCAAGGAGCAAGAAAAATTTCAAATAAACAATCTAAACTTACATCTAAAGGAGCTAGCAAAAGAACAACAAATGAACCTGAGAGCCAGCAGAAGGAAGGAAATAATAAAGATTGCAGCAGAAATAAATGCCATAGAAACTAAAATAAAACAAAACAAAAACCAAAAATCAACACAAAACAGTAAAACAGATCAATGAAACCAGGAGGTGGTTCTTTGAAAAATTAATAAAATTGATAACCCTCTAGCCAGACTTATCAAAAAGAAGGGAAAGGACCCAAATAAATAAAATTGCAAGTGAGAGAGGAGAAATAACCACCAACACCACAGAAATACAAACATTTATAAGAAAATATGAAAAACTATGCCAATAAATTGGACAACCCAGAAGAAATGGACAAATTCCTAGAAACATAAACTACCAAAACTTGAACAGGAAGAAACAGAAAATTTGAACAGACCCATAAGCAGGAACAAAATTGAATCAGTAATCAAAAAACTCCCAACAAGCAAAAGTCCTGGACCAGATGGACTCACATGCAAATTCTACTAAACATTTAAAAGAAGAGTTAATATCTATTCTTCTCAAACTATTCCAAAAAATACAAGAGGAAGGAAAATTTCCAAATTCATTGTCTGAGGCCAGAATTACCCTGATACCAAAATCAGATAAAGACACCACTAAAAAAGAGAACTACAGGCCAATATTTCTGATGAATATAGATACAAAAATCCTCAACAAAATACTAGCAAACCGAATTTAGCAATATATTAAAAGAATCATTCAGTATGATCAATTT
Source organism: Callorhinus ursinus (assembly GCF_003265705.2). Lineage (NCBI taxonomy): Eukaryota > Metazoa > Chordata > Mammalia > Carnivora > Otariidae > Callorhinus > Callorhinus ursinus. Next base: position 11,897,503 of record NW_027397098.1, read on the forward strand.
ATTCATGGGTTGCAAGGGTATTTCAATATTCACAAATCAATCAATGTGATATATCACATTAATAAAAGAAAGGATAAAAACCATATGATCATTTCAAGAAATTCAGGAAAAGCGTTTGACAAAGTATAACATCAATTCATGAGAAAAGCCCTTAACAAAGTAGGTTTAGAAGGAACATACCTCAACATAATGAAGGCCATAGGTGACTAACCCACAGCGAACATCATACTCAATGGTGAAAAACTGAGAGCTTTTCCTCTAAGGTCAGGAACACGACAGGAATGTCCACTCTCACCACTTTTATTCAACATAGTACTGGAAGTCCTAGCCACAACAATCAGACAACAAAAGAAATGAAAGCATCCAAATTGGCAAGGAAGAAGTAAAACTTTCACTATTTGCAGATGACATGATACTATCTATGGAAAACCTGAAAGAACACCAAAACACTCCTGGAACTGATAAATGAATTCAGTAAAATCACAAGATACAAAATCGCTGTACAGAAATCTGTTGCATTTTTATATGCTAATAATGAAACAACAGAAAGAGAAATTAAGAAAACAATCCCATTTACAACTGCACCAAAAATGATAAGATACCCAAGAATAAACCTAACCAAAGAGGTGAAAGACCTGTACTCTGAAAAGTAGAAAACATCGATGAAAGAAATTGAAGATGACACCAAGAAATGGAAAGATACTCCATGCTCATGGATTGGAAGAACAAATATTGTTAAAATGTCCATACTACTCAAAGCAATCTACACGTTTAATGGAATCCCTACCAAAATACTAAAAGCATTTTTCACAGAATTAGAACAAACAATTCTACAATTTGTATGGAACCACAAAAGATCCCAAATAGCCAAAGTAATACTGAAAAAGAAAACCAAAGCTGGAGGCATCATGATTCTGGACTTCAAGCTCTATTACAAAGCTGTAGTGATCAAGACAGTATGGTACTGGCACAAAAACAGACACACAGATCAATGGAACAGAATAGAAAACCCAGAAATGGATCCACAACTGTATGGTCAACTAATCTTCAACAAAACAGGAAAGATTGTGCGATGGGAAAAAGACAGTTTCTTCAACAAATGGTGTGGGGAGAAAGCAGACAGCAACATGGAAAATAATGAACCTGGACCACTTTCTTACACCAAACACAAAAATTAACTCAAAATGGTTAAAGACCTAAATGTGAGACCTGAAATTATAAAAATCCTAGAAAAGAACATAGGTAGTAGTAACTTCTTTGACATTGGCCATAGCACTATCTTTCTAGATGTTTCCTGAGGCAAGGGAAGCAAAACCAAAAATAAACAATTGAGACTACATCAAAGTAAAAAGTTTCTGCACAGTGAAGGAAACAATCAACAAAGCTAAAAGGCAACCTACGGAATGGGAGAAGATATTTGTCAATGACATCTCTGATAAAGGCTTAATATCTAAAATATATAAAGAACTTATAAAACTCAACACCCAAAAAACAAATAATCCAATTAAAAAATGAGCAGAGGACATTAATGAACAGACATTTCTCCAAAGACATACACCTGACCAAGAGACACATGAAAAGATTCTCAGCATCACTCATCACCAGGGAAATACAAATCAAAACTACAATGAGATACCATCTCACACCTGTAAGAAAGGTTAAAATCAGCAACACAGGAAACAACAGGTGTTGGCGAGGATGTGGAGAAAGTGGAACCCTCTTGCACTGTTGGTGGAAATGCAAACTGGTGCAGCCACTGTGGAAAACAGTATGGAGTTTCCTCAAAAAGTTAAAAATAGAACTAGCCTATAATCCAGTCATTGCACTACTGGGTATTTGTCCAAAGAATACAAAGACACTAATTCAAAGGAATATATGCACCCTAATGTTTACAGTAGCATTATCTACAATAGCCAAGAAATGGAAAAAACCCAAGTGTCCATCAGTTGATGAAGGGATAAAGAAAATGTGGTATATATAACGGAATATTACTCAGCCATAAAATGAATGAAATCTTTCTGCTTGCAGCCACATGGATGGAACTGGAATGTATTATGCTGAGTGAAATAAGTTAGAGAAAGACAAATACTGTATGATTTCACTCATATGTGGAATAAGAAACAAAGTAAGCAAGCAAAGGAGAAATAAAGAGAGTGAGGCAAACCAAGAAATAGACTCTTAACTCTAGAGAACACATTGATGGCTACCAGAGGGGAGGTGGGGGGGGCAGGTTAAATAGGAGATGGGGATTAAGGAGTGCACTTGCTGCGATGAGCATTGGGTGTTGTATGGAAGTTTTGAATCACTATATTGTACACCTGAAATGAATATTTCACTGTATGTTAACTAACTGGAATTTAAATGAAAACTTAAATAAAAAATGTTGAGGAACAAAGGAAACTTTGTATATTAATATAATCCTACTTTTAAACATTTGTGTATACATATAAATATATAAATATGTTTATGTTCGTATGTGGATGCGTCCCTGCGGGGGTCACACATGTTCATATGTGGATGTGTCCTACCAGGGGTAAACTGAAAAGCTTCACATTAAGACCAGGAGAGAGACAAACACTGGGACTGGGGAGGAAAGGTAAAGAGAAAAAAAGAAGATTAAAAAAAAGAGCAGACCATCATGTTGGTTCTTCTGAAACTAATAGCCCGAGGTTCAAGTAATGGTTCCAGCCCCAGAAGACACGAGTTTGAATCCTACACCCACCCCTTCCTAGTGTGTGGCCTTAGGAGAACTGGTCAGTGGCTGTGGTCCTCCAACATGCTCCTGCAGGAAACGAGGAGAATGACATCCACTGCTCTAGTCATTACAAGGATAGAGTGCCATGTTATGTACAACGGGCATGGTGAGCACTGAGAAGAGATTGGCCAGTGTGAGCCGAGAACAGTGACCCCTACCATCCCAGGAGGGCAGTGGGTTTTTTACCTCTAGCACAAGCACACGTAGAAGAGTGATTTGGAGTATAACAATAACAACTTAGGTTTTTTCTAGCCATTGAATGTGTGCTGTTTTTAGTCTGGTGCCTGACATGGGCAGACGGGCAAAGGTAGTCAGTTTTGCCATTGTTGGTGGTGTTGTTATTGTTCAAAGCACACACTTCATTACTTCATTTTCATAATGGCTTCACCGAGATATCATTCACATAGCATTCAATCCACCTACTTAAGCTCATAATTCAGTGATTTTTCTATATTCACAAAGTTATGAACCATCAGCACTGTTATGAGCTGAATTGTGTCCCTCCAAATTCCTATGTTGAAATCATCACCCTTGGTACCTCAGATGATGAGACAGGGTCTTTAAGAGGTGATTACACGAAAATGAGAAGGTTAAGTGGGCCCTAATCCAATGTGACTGGCTGTCCTTACCGGAGGAGGAGATCAGGACACAGACAGGCACAGAGGAATGACCAGTGAAGACGCCATCTGGCCATCTACACACCAAGGAGAAGGGCTCAGAAGAAACCAGTCTGCCCACACCTTGACCTCAGGCCTCCAGAACTATGGAGAAAATACATTCTGGCTGTTTAAGCCCCTCAGTCTGTGGTACTATGTCATGGCAGCCTTAGCAAATTAATACAATTACTTTCTAATTCCAGAACATTCCCTCATCTCAAAAAGACACTACATACCATTAGCAGTCACTACCCATTCCTAACTCCAGAACATTCCATCGCCTCCAAAAGAAACTACCATACCATTAGCGGTCACTATCCATTCCCTACCTCTCCTAGACCAGGCAAACACTAATCTACTTTCTGTCCGTATGCATTATACCTATTCTGGATATTTCATATCAATAGACTCACCCAGTATGTGGTCTGTTGTGCCTGGCTTCTTTCACTTACCACCATATTTTAAGGATCAGCCATGCTGTATTGTCAAATAATTATTTTCATTGTCAAATAATATTTCATTTTATGAATATACAGTACCTTTTGTTTATTCATTCATCAATTGATAGATATTTGAGCTATTTGTACCTTTTTGCTATTACAGGTAATGCTGTTTTGAATATTCACGTGCACATTGTTGTGTAGACATGTGTTTTCAATTCTCTTGGGCATGCACCTAGGGTTAGAATTGCCGGGTCCTATGGTAACTATGTTTTTTTGAAGAACTGCAAAACTGCTTTCCAAGATGGCAGTAACATTTTACACTCCCATCAGCAATGTATGAGGGGTTTCTACTTTTTGACATCCCTGCTAAAATTTGTTACTGTCTTTTTAATTACCAGCACACCATGTGTCATTGCCTTCTACTTTATTGTGCTTTGCAGATAGTGCATTTTTTTTTACAAATTAAAGTTTTGTGGTAACTCTGTGTTGAGCAAGTCTATCAGTGCTATTTTTCCAACAGCTTTTGCTCACTTTGTGTCTCTGTGTCATATTTTGGTAATTCTCACAATATTTCAAACTTTTTCACTATTATTGTATTTGTTATGGTGACCCATGACCAGTAGTGATGACTCACTGAAAGCTCAGATGATGGTTAGCATTTTTTAGCAATGAAGGATTTTCAAATTAAGGTATATGCATTTTTTTTTAGACATAATGCCATTGGCACACTTAATAGATTACATTATAGTGTAAACATAACTTCTCTGTGTACTGGGAAACCAAAAATTTCATTTGACTTGCTTTATTGTGACATTGGCTTTACTGTGGTGGTTTGGAACCAATCCCACAATACCTCCAAGGTATGCCTGCATAGCTATCTACTGGGTAAAAGTAGTATCTCATTGTGTTTTTGATTTGCATTTCCCCAACAGATTGTGATATTAAGTATTTTTTTCAGGTGTTTATTGGCCATTTAAATATTTACTTCGAAAAATGTATATTTGAATCCTTTGTTCATTTTTTTTCAAAATTGAATTGTCTTTTTATTGTTGAGTTGTAAGAACTATACAGTCTAGATACAGGTCCCTTTTGGGATTTGTTAGCATTTTCTTCCATTTTATGAGTTGCCTTTTCACTTTCTTGATAGCGTTTTTTGACATATACACACTGCTATTTTTTATAAAGTTGAATTAATCTATTTTTCTTTTGTTGCTTATGCTGTCAGTGTCATGTCTAAGAAATCCATGACTAAGCAAAAGTCACAAAAATTTACCTCTGTTTTTAAATTTTCTTTTAAAAATTTTCATTGTTTTAGTTCTTATATTTAGGTGTTTGGTATACTTTGAGTTGATTTTTTAATATGGTGTGAGGCAGAGGTCCTATTTCATTATTTTACATGTGGATGTCCATTTCTTTCACCATTTGTTGACAAGATAATTGCTTTCCCATTGCATTATCTTGGTACCCTTGTTGAAATGACTTAACCATAAATGCAAGGATTTATTCACGGACTCTTAAATTTATTCCTCTGGTGTATGTGGCTATCTTTATGCCAGGATCATACAGTCTTGATTCCTATAGTTTGTTTGAAGTCAAAAAGTGAGCCCTCCAACTTTGTTCTTTTCCAATATTGTTTTGGCTATTCTTGGTCCCTTGTATTTTCTTTACTTCATCTTGATTAAGCATTTTATTTGGATTGTTGTAACTTACATCCGAAGGAAAATGTGTTCTGCTCCTGGAGGGAAATATCTCAGGTAGCTCAGATGGAAACAATCTGCATTTATGCCTAGGATCTCTGTGTAATTATTAGGTATGTCTTTCTTTTACTCCTCTAAGAGTCCTAATTATGAATGCTGAAGTATCTGGTCATCCTCATTTTCAATCACATGAGTTGCAAAGCTCTTTCAATACCCAGCTAGGGAATTTAGTCTGTCCGAGAACTAGGTACAATCCATAATCCATTGAGCTACTTGAAATTATTCTTCGCTTCAACTTTTAAAAGATAAGCTTATCAATCACTTTTAATGTCAAGTTATCTCTCATAGGATATCCTCTAAGTGAGGTTTTTTTTTTTTTAAATCAATCCCTTTCACTGACTTTCTCCTTTAGGACAAAGAGACAAAGCATGGAGAAAACATGCTTTTCAATCCCTCCTTTTATCTCCTCAATATTATTACATTTGAAAATACCTTAGAGTATTATTTCTTATTTAAATATATATCCTACTATTGGAAAAAGAGTTTACATAAAATATTTAAATTTAGCAAATAGACTTTTGTAAATCGTGTCCAATGATACTCAATAACAAGTAATACTCAGTGAAATGTTAGCATCGAATTAGTCTAGTCTGATGCAGCAACGCTGACAGTAAAGACAAATTTAGCATAATATAAGAGTATCAATTTGGAGCTCCAAAGCAAGCACGAGATCAGGAAGTTTTAACTACAGGATTTACATCTGGGTTGTTTGGTTTTACTTTTCACTTTGAAGATTACATTTTGTATAGGCCTGGAATAATATATGAATACACTCAGTCTTCTAATCCGATAACTATGAGAAGTTGACATAAAAATGTGAAATAAAAATCAAGAAAAATATTTGAAGTTGGAACTAAGTATTTTAATTGTAGATGGGTTTTTGGTGTCCTATCTTTGGACATTTACTTAGAAAGAGTGAGGCTCTTAAATATAAACAAACATAGCTAAATAAGAAGACATTAAAGCACTTTACTAGGCCTACTGAAGTGCCCTGTAGTACCGTGAAATAAAATCAGGTAAATAATACCAAATTTGTTTTATTGTGGGGGCAGATAATTTATGCAATGAACAGGATCAAGCCTGGCTCAACCTGATGCATATTCAGTAAGGTTCTGGATCACTACATTACCTCAAGGCTCCAAAACTTACTTATTGCAAAAGTTTTCCTTTGCATAAAGTGACAAGTGTTTGAATCTGAAGGAAAAAAGAAGAAGAAGAATGGAAAAGAAAAAAGAGGAAGGAGAGGGATGCATTGCTATTTTATGGTTTCTCTTTCTGTATCTGCTCTGTCGGGAGTATTTTGGTTTTGTGTTTCAGACAATTCACCAGTGAATTCTCAACAAGGTCAAGAATGAAAGGAATGATTGTGCCCAGTGTTAGAGAAGCTAAAAGAAGCTGCAAGATCACAATATTGGGCTGTAGGAGACTCTTACCTTTGCTTTTGAGGACTGTGTCAGTGGATATATGAATTGAATATGTATTAAGTTCTATCATTTTTCAAGTCAAAGGTCACTTCAAAGCAGATGATTTCTCCTCTTACGTCTCTCTCTTCCTCGCCTCTCTGTCTCTCACACAGCACACCCACACCCACATAGGAACACACACACACACTCACACAGCACACCCACCCACATAGGAACACACACACACACCCACATAGGAACACACACACACACTCACACAGCACACCCACACACCCACATAGGAACACACACACACACTCACACAGCACACCCACATAGGAACACACACAATGACATGCTTCCTCTATAAGGTGACACATACAGATGGATATAAAGACTTACTTTCCAGAATTTGTATCATATCCCGACTGTTTTAAAGAAATGGAGTGCAAGCTTTTTATTTTCATGTCCCTGATGATTTTGGGAAGAAATGGTAAAGACCGACAAGGATTAAAAGAATGCTTTGCAACTAACTTGGTCTGGATTACCAAGGAGATTTTATGAGGTTATTCAAACAGTGGAGGAAAAACTAATGCCTTGTGGTGGACTTGCTCATAAAGAATTAAACATTCACTATATTCCTCTACATGTTTTGAGAAGTGTGGCATTCCACTTGAGTAAAATCTATGTCACCCTAAAATATATCACTAATGAATTATTAGTGTATGACTATATATTTAAAATAAATGCTTTTTGGTAAAAATAGAAACAACTCAACTAAAACAAGAATCTTTTAGTCAAGTCACAAAATTTGCATCTCTCGTAGGGAAGTCAGTGCATTAAGACACAGCAATTTTAGACGTGTAGCCCTTAACTATGTGCAAATGGGTTTTTGGTGAAGTTACATTCCTCTCAGCTCTGTGTTACAAAGGAAAATACACACAAAGAACTTTGGGAACTAATAAGAGCTATTTCTTTTTATTCTGACACTTAAGTCTACTATTTAATTGTTACATATAATCTTATTCACAGCAACTGGAAACAATGACAACTTTCTTTTCCACTTTTGCAATTGTCTCATGAATCAAAGAGCACTAGTAGGCTGCAAAAGTAATAATAATAAAAAGGCACCATAAATTTCTCTAAGCAATTGTCATATCTCATGCCTTATTGCTAAATGGAACTTTAAAAAACGGAACCATGATTTTTTGTTGAATAAAAGGCCTCTTATTCAAATGTATTGTAATGTGATCCAAGGAACGCACGGTTCCATGTAGGGTCTTGCATCATTCGCGGCAATGAAGGCAGAAACTCAGATCTACGTGTTGGTTCTGCTGGTTCCTCTGTCCTTTCTCCCCACCTCCCCCATCCCACCATACTTCAGCAAACAATGCTATCACAAACAATGCACATGCTTGCTTCCCACTGAGCTCCTTGTCTGAACCACTGTGTACAAGAAATGGATCAGGATCATGTTTCCGACTCATGGTGCTCTAGAGACGACTCTTTATCCAGATTACAAGTGATATGATACGGGGTATTGCTGGTTTTCTTTTTAGCAACACTTTGGCAATCCTTATGTACCACAACCAATGGGGGAAGGGGGTTACCCATGCATGAAAGAAAATAGAACTCTTTTGAAATGCATCATTCATATGGAAAATTATAGCACAGACACTGTGTGATGTGGTAGATAATGTTCTAAATAATGTCCTGTAGCAACTGCAATAGGAGGTTTCTAAAGTAGTACATTGGCAATTGTATGTTGAATAAATTTCCCTGGTAAATATAATATTTGCCACAGTTTGTAAACTTCTGCAATAGATGTTTAATAAATGCTTACTGGTTGGCTGAATTCTGAGAATTTTTGCATGGTCACTTACACACAACAAAATCAGAAAGTAGAAGAGGCAAATCTGTACAAATGGTCCCTTTTCTCTTACATGTTCCAATCTAAGATCAAAATCTGAACACAGAACAATCAATTTATGATATTCTAAACTTCAGTAGATGCATTAAAAGAATTCCAGACAAAGGTTTATACCAATATCGACACAGTAGGAATCACAGTGTGTGCCAACACCCTACTTCACACTGACCACAAGAGGACTCACATAGACGTTATAATATCTTGGGGGGGGGCAGTGGGCATTGGTGCCCCACTGTCGTGTGTGTGCGTGTGCGTGTGCGTGTGTGTGTGTGTGTGAGAGAGCGAGAGAGAGAGAGACTCCCACCCTTAATGACCATATGGAGTCATCCTTCCTTATCTTATGAAAATCCGTTCTTCTAGGGATGCCTGGGTGGCTCAGTCAGTTAACCGGCTGCCTTCGGCTCAGGTCATGATCTTGGGGTCCTGAGATTGAGCGCCACATTGGGCTCCGTGCTCAATGGGGGGTCTGCTTCCCCCTCTCCCTCTGCTGCTCCCCCTGCTTGTGCTCTCTCCTGTGTGCACTCTCTCTCTCTCAAATAAATACATAAAATCCTAAAAAAAAAAAAAAAAGAAAATCCATTCTTCTACCAGCATGGTTGAATCGAGACTCAAATTTTGCATGAGGATAATTTTTACTATATTTCTTTGGGCAATTTTAAAGATATAAAAGTATAATTTATTGCTATAAAATGCCAATTAAATGACTTCAAAAGAGCTGATAATTCTTGTAAAATTGGTTGAGACATTGTGCTAATATATATACACACACACATATATGATTATATTTAATTCTTACAATTGCTCTATAATCTAATTATCCTTACATATTATTTTGTAAGGATAAAATTATCGTTATTTTATACATAAGGAAAATAGGACGTTATGAGTTCTACCACCAATTACTTGCAAAAAAATCATCTGGTTGTATGAAGGCACACAATTTTCTTGAAAATCTGAATATTTTTAGAATAAGCATGAATATATATATAAATATATAAGAAATATATGAAGTATTAAAGTATGAAAATCATGCATCAGAAGAGTAATACAGCCCAAAAGGACATGTTTATTCTTATCAATTTCTCGGCCTGTTTTTAGAGATACACCATGAAATGCAGTATCAAGGCAGATCACATGAACTGCGAACACACCAGGGTCCCAGATCCTTGACCTTAACAGACATTCAATGCGAGGAGGTGAACTCTGTGGACACATTAAAAGACCTTCTGTAGAACTAGGTTACACAGCTACTGTACAAAACTAACTCCTATCCATTTTTGAAACAGAGGGTCATTTGACTGAATGCTATGTTTTTCTCTGCAACGGATTCTATGATTCTTCAGTAGAAACTCTGCTGGTCTACTGAATACATGGAAAGGCCAGCAGAGCACCTGCTGGCTTTATTTTTTTATTATTATGTTATGTTAATCACCATATATTACATCATTAGTTTTTGATGTAGTGTTCCATGATTCATTGTTTGTGCATAACACCCAGTGCTCCATGCAGAACGTGCCCTCTTTAATACCCATCACCAGGCTAACCCATCCTCCCACGCCCCTCCCCTCTAGAACTCTCAGTTTGTTTCTCAGAGTCCATCCTCTCTCATGGTTTGTCTCCCCTCTGATTTCCTCCCTTCATTCTTCCCCTCCTGCTATCTTTTTCTTCTTCTTCTTCTTCTTTTTTTTAAACATATAATGTATTATTTGTTTCAGAGGTACAGATCTGTGATTCAACAGTCTTGCACAATTCACAGCGCTCACCATAGCACATACCCTACTCAATGTCTATCACCCAGCCACCCCATCCCTCCCACCCCCACCACTCCAGCAACCCTCAGTTTGTTTCCTGAGATTAAGAATTCCTCATATCAGTGAGGTCATATGATATATGTCTTTCTCTGATTGACTTGTTTTGCTCAGCATAATAATCTCCAGTTCCAACCACGACGTTGCAAATGGCAAGATTTCATTCCTTTAATGGCTGCATAATAGTCCATTGTGTATATATACCACATCTTCTTTATCCATTCATCTGTCAATGGGCATCTTGGCTCTTTCCACAGTTTGGCTATTGTGGACATTGCACCTGCTGGTTTTATATGCTGCACTGCTCTATAGGGGGCACCATTTCCTTTACCTCAGTTAGATGAACACTAGCGTGGTGGGCATCCTTAAATACCTCATCATGATATTATATTAAAATAATTGTTACACTGAAAGAGAATCTGAAAGCCACCAGAATTCTTACTATAGTAGTGCACTTCTTAAAATAAGTGCATGCACGAGCTCCTCAATTATTAAAATAATGTGTGTTTAGTATGAAATGCTAGAAAGTATGAGGAAGAGGAAAACATTCTGTAATTCCACCACCCATTAATCAGGTGAACTTTAAAACTGGGATCCTTCTTGGGGCGCCTGGGTGGCTCAGTTGATTAAGTGTCTGCCTTGGGCTCAGGTCATCATATCAGAGTCCTGGGATCTCAGAGTCCTGGGATCGAACGCCACATCAGGCTCCCTGCTCGGTGGGGAGCCTGCTTCCCCTCCCCCTGCTTGTGCTCTCTCTCTGTCAAATAAATAAATAAAATCTATAAAAAAATAAAACTAGGATTCTCTACTACTTTAGATTACAATTACCCTCACATTTGTCCTGCTAATATGTATTACATGGTCTTCTAAATTCTCACCTTTCTGACTTTATCATCATTTATATGACCAGTATTTTACTGTTAGACATTTACGTTATTGTTTATTTTGCACTCATATAATGTGGTGATAAACTTTTGATATAAACCAAAATAAGTATAAAATAAATACAATTATCCTTACTTCTTATTATTACCTTCAAGTATATTCCTAATGATGTTTCTGTGTCAAAAGTTCTGAATATTTATTGCTACAATATATACTGACAACTGCTATCCATCAAGGTTGTGTTAATTTGCAGCTTGGCCATCAGAGTAGATGTCCATTATCCTGCATTCTTACAAATGTGGGGTATGAACATATCATATTGGTTTGCCAGTGAAAGTCATGTTTTACTGCTGTTTTAATTTGCAACTTTTATTGCTAAAACACTAGAATGTTTTACGTGTTTACTTGTCATTTGCTTCTCCTTTTATGTTCATGCTTTGCCCATTTTTCTATTGTAGTGTTGACATTTTTCACATGACTTTTACGGGAGTTAAATAGAGGAAGAAAGCTGACACTTTGCATTGTGAACATCGTAGACTTGTTTTATATTAACCTTTGCACACGTTGTGAGCATTAACTCAGGGACAAATTATATATACCAATGGTCAGGATATATGGTCAGTAGAGCCCATTTGCAAGTAACTGGGATAAAAATTCAAAGATTTTTTTTTAAGATTCTTTTTGAAAAAAATCCTTGTCCTTGAAAAATACCTGAAAAATGAATGCATAACCCATTTTAACCATCTGGTCCAGAGTATTGTAAAGGAGAAAGCCACTTAATAATAATAGTGATAATGTTAGTAACAGTTAACATTTGCTGTGAGTGTATGTGTAAGGCACTGTGCCAAGCACTTTGTATTCTCCAAATGATCCATGAAACAGATACTCTATCCACATTTTATAGTCAAAGAAACTAACTCATAAGGTCACATGCACAAGATTACTAAACCAGTATATATATATATATATATATATGTTACCACTGTTTTACTCTGGCTGAGATGGCAAAAAAAAGTGCATAAAGTTACCTTCTGTCGTCACGGAAGAAAGACATTTCCTAAAATAAAGTCCTGGCATTAATGTATTCAGTTGAACCCTATGGTTCGCGATCCAGTTGAACCCATGAAACAGATACTCTATGCACATTTTATAGTCATGGCTCTTTTGGTAGGTCAATAGTGATCAAATATTGATCATATAAGTTTATGTGGTTCAAACAAATTCATTTGAAACGGTTAGAAACGACAAGAAAAAGTGCATTCAAACAAACTGTAAAAGAAAATCTGCTTGGGGGATGTCATTACTAAAGCCCAGTCCATGTATTTTACAGAGCGTGAAGCTGTCACTGACAGAGGGCACACAAACTTTCCAAGCACTTAAAATAAGTGTCCTTTTAGAAAGATTAAACATCTTGTGAATGTCTTCTTGAATATTCAGTGACTACGAAGGTTTCTCTTCTTTTCATCATTCTGGTAAAATTTTTTGGCTCCTTCGTCTTCTGCTCTTTCCCCAAACCCAGCCCTACTTTCTCTCTCTCTCTCTCTCTCTCTCTCTCTTTCTCTCCTGTTGTCCTGATTACTGTCCACCTTCTTCTCCGCTACTCTGCCTCTGTCTAGGGATGTTGACTGAGGAACTACTAGGTCGTATGCTTGATGCTATAATCTCTTGTTCATGGTGGTGAACAGGACAGTCTTTTAAGGAGTTTATTTATGAGGTGGTGGAGAAGAAAAGAGGTGACTTGTTTCCATTAGATAGAAAATCACTTTGCAGTGGCACTTAAAATAATCCTGGATGATGGTGGAAGACCTTTCCACCAGAGGTGACTATGAAACTGGGATGTTGGAGGGGAAGGAGCCCCAGGAAAGCACTTGAACTTAGGAGACAGAAACTGAAATTCAAGGCTGCTAACATAGTCAGAATTCGTGGGGCTGAGGACTGGGGTATGTAGTTTCACTTAACAGCACCATGTTTATAAGGAAAATGAAATTCTTAATTAAAAATCTTCCCACAAAGAAAACTTTACATTCAGATAGTTTCACTGGTAAATTTCATCAACCATTTCAAAAAGAAATATACTAAACTTACTCAAGTTCTTTAAGATATTTAGAAGAAGACATAACAGTTTCTACTCATCCTATGGGGTTAGTACCAGTCTGATATCAAACCCTGACAAAGACATTTTTAAAAAAATTATAGACTAATATCTCTCATGAATATAAATGAGCAAGATCTTAACATAATATTGGTAAATCAAATCCAGCAAAAAAGTAAAAATAAAATGCATTTTATTTTCCTGATGTAAAAGCCACAAAACACAAAATCACCATCTTGTTAGAACAAAAGAGATCTATATGATGATCTAAAAAGATGCAGAAAAATCACTTGCCAAAACTCAAAAAAATTCATGATGAACACTGTCAGCAAAAGAGGGATAGATGTGAAACTTCTCAACTTATAAAGGGCACCTACCAAATTGTTCAGCTAACATCCTATGTAAAATCAGAAACAAGGCAAGGATGTGGGCTCTCACCACTGCTCGTCAGCATTGTACTGGAGGGCAATGTCACGAGCCTTAATAAAGTGAAAACATCATAACAATAGAAAACAAAGGGGTAAAATTGTCTTTATTCTCTGGGGTCATTATTACTTCTATATAAAATGCTTAGAATCCTACAAAACATTTAGCAGACTAGTAAGCAAAAATAGTATGGTGGCAGGGTGCCTGGTTAAGAAACAAAAACAATTGTAATTCTACAGTGTAGCAGCAAAGCCTTGGGGAAAAAATGTAGATATGAAGGGATTAAAAAAAAAACGCCAGTTAGAGTAGCATAAAAATCATAAAGTATTTGGGGCAAACTTAACAAAAGGTATACAAGACCTCTACACTCGAAACAACAAGACTTTGAAGAGATATAAGAGATAAGGACCTACGTAAAATGAAAGTTATACCATATTCAGGGATTGGAAGATTCAGTGTCATTAAGATGTCAAGAATGCTGCTTCTATACACACCTGGGGTAGAGAAATGACTCCTGAATAGGTCCATGGACTCAAGGGACCCAGTGGGGGGGGTGCTGACTCTGATGTCCCCCTATCTAAGAGGACTCCATGGCAAGGCTTCAGGTCGTCAGGTATGGAGGCAACCTGGACCCTCTGCCATGGCTCCCAGCATGTCTGGCTACGCCCTGTAATGTTCCCGTTATGCATGGCTATGGATGTCAATTCCTCTGAAGAAGCACTGGAGGAATCATTACTGTATGCCCTTGCTTGGCTCACAGCATGTTGCAACACCTCGTATCATGGAGCTCCAGTCTCTCCTTTTCCATTTCTGAGAGTTGTCATGCTCACATCTGATATCAAAATATACTCTAAGATAAGGCAAATGACTTCAGTGTAGAGAGCCCATAATTCCCTAGTACTGAAGTTAATAATGATGGTAAGTGCATTAGAATTACCTGGAATGTTCATTAAAGCTGCAGATTCCTGGGGCCCGTATCCGACCAACCAATCAGAATACGCAATGGCTGCTCCCCCAAGTCTGCATTTTTAAAAGCCCCCTCCCGTTCTGGTGCACACCATCTGTGAAAAAGTTACCTCACTGGCGAGGCAGATGGAAGAAATGGCAGATACCTAGAGTGTTAACCCCCGAATTATTCAGGCAAGCATAATTACCAGAATGTTTATCTAATAACGTGCAATGCAGAGATTTCAAGTGGAGGTCAGGCAAAGTTGATTTGTGTTTATAGGAGAGCAATTTATTCATAGTAGGTCCTGTGTGGTATCACCTGTGTAATAAATGGGGAAGTAAATTTAGCCCTTTGGAGGAAGGAAGCATTTAGAACTAAATTAGGTGAGATGGCTTCCTGGAGTCTAGAGCAGAGCTCTAGTCTGAGGGGAGATGTGATGTAGCAGGCTGCATAAAAAAGGGCAAAGTAGCAAGTGGTTATTGAGAAGGAAACCCTCATCTAGGGACTGCGCTCAGAGCAGGCTGGGTTTACGAGGTTCTGGGGCGCAGGGCCCACCCTGATGTTCAGAATGTCCGTTTGATCACTAGACCCTTCTTCTGACATCAGGGAAACTCACTACCTCCAGTTCTTCATCTTCCATGAAACCCTCAAAACCATTTTTTTTCCTGATTCTTTCATCTTGGTCGTGTGTCACTCACCCACAACAGTTGCACTGTTTCACACCTCACGTGTGTGTGACGGATGAAGACCTGTCCCCGGCACATCCGCAGCAGTGTGGCTCAGCTCCAGTCCTGAGTTCCACGGAGCAGAGCCCTAGTCACAGAGCAGGTGCCTCCTACTTGTAACACAGGTATCATCTCCATCGTAGCTTCTTCCTAGCAGTGCGGTTGAGAGACACCTGCTCAGGTCTCCAAGTTCAAAAGTGATGCGCAAAGTACGCCAGCTTCTCAGCGTGTGGCAACCGCCCCAGATTACTCCCAGACGTGTCTCACTCTGATCCAGCCTTCTGATGTAGACATGTGGCAGTGTGCATTACTGACCATCGTCTGTTTATGACCCATTGCTGAATGTCGCCACACGAACTAGGGTTGGGAAGTGTTTCAAAACTTTATATAGAGTGCTTTTCTGATCATCATTTAAAATGTGTAACAGGGGGCACCTGGGTGGCTCAGTCAGTTAAGCCTCTGCCTTTGGCTCAGGTCATGATCTCAGGATCCTGGGATCGAGCCCTGCATCGGGCTCCCTGCTCAGCCGGGGTGTGTGTGTGTGTGTGTGTGTGTGTGTGTGTGTGTGTGCGTGCGCTTATCCCTCTGCCCTTCCCCCTACCTTGTGCTCGCTCTCTCAAATAAATAAATAAAATCTTTAAAAAAAGTATAAAATAAAATCTATGACAAATTCTGGCCTTTCAAATTCTATGTTCAACAGTTGACATCTTTAATTCTGATCGTTAGACAAATGGCTATATCCTGACAAGATGGTTTTTATCACCTCCTCTGGGTGAGTTCCGCGTGCTTGGGAGGGCTACGGAGGGTGCATTTGTGCAGCTACACAGTCTTGTTTGTTTTGTGCTGTGCTTATGCCACATGGGTAAAGATTTGAAAAACCGAGTCCATCTCCTGGAGATGACTTTACATTCTTCAAGTCTATCAAAAGCTTAAAGAAATATTATGCAAAAGAAAGAGTAAAGTGTAAAGTTCTAATTAAATTAAAGTGTCAGTTTTGCTACAAAGGAATTACTGAGGTTTTTGGCACTGTGGCACGTTCCAGGGGAAAGAGGCAATGAGCTGCGAATTTCATTCCAAGCTGTAGCGCCGGCTCAGTCAGAGACCAAATTAGGACCGTGAGTAAACCATTTCCTGGATCTGGACTTCTAGGCCACTGGTCAAAAAACTAAACATATACTATATTGGAAAAGGGACCCCATCTAAGGGGCCTGCCATCCCTAAAATGCTTACTTTTATGAATCATTGGAATATATGGTGTTACCCTAAGTTTGTACTAGGGAGAAAACTTTTGTGAAAATACAAATCCTAATTATAGCTTGATTCTTTCCCATGTCTGGCTAGATGGGGTTTTTACTGAATGGACTGAACCACAAATTGCTTTGGTTTGCCTAGCATGGGGAGATAAACTCAAAGATTAACATTCCACATGGAAGACAGTCTTGGTCACCCCCGACCATGGTGTCTGTGCACGGGATGGCTTCAGAGCCCAACCTTGTGGATGGGGAAAAAAAAAGGTATTTGCCTAGAATTTGTAACTAGTTGTACAATTATTGGCTAGGGAAGCCCACGTCTGGACCCCGTGTCTCTCATGTGGGCTGTGGAGGAGCTCCATAGTGCCAGGCAGCTCTGCGGGCTGACCCATGAAATTTGACCAGGAACAAAAGGGGTTTTGCCTGACTTTCTATTTAGCATAAATAGCAGAGTTCCCACTTTAGAGCAAATATGCACCTTCATTACTTATCACAGGCTTCCATACGAATTTCAGATTCTCTGAGGACATGCATGAACTCTCCGGGGACAGACCAAGTGTGGTGAGGTTGATTTGTCTGAGTTGATAAACCCAGTAAGATTTTCCTGTTTTTAGATTTCATGTTCTGGGCATCTCCATCACATGCACAAAGCTGACACACAAGATAAATGTCAAACTTTTTAATAAAGGAGCAGTTAGCTAAAAACTACAAAAGTAAAAAGAACTCAGACTGTCTCATTTCTGTTTTTCTGGTTTCCTTTCTTTTTCTGTTTTGGGGCCTGTTCTTTACAACTCACTGAGCAGTTGAGTTTAAGCGAGGGCAGAATTTCATTTGAAGTGAAGCTGGAGTGAATCGCCCCTTTGGAAACTTCCCAAGTACAGAGTAAAAGATGCTTGGCATTCCAGGCCGATGACAGAGTGAAATGTGACCAGTGCCAAATGCTCTCTGCTTTCCTGGTGCAAGGCCACTCCAGGAAGTGGCCGTTAAATACAAAATAGGCTTCTGGCCAGAAATACAGTCTCAACATTTCCCTACCTGCTTTCATGCGAAGATTGTTTGAGTAATACCGTCAGTGGATGGATGTGATTCTTCAGCTATTTTACCGTGACTCTTCGTGGCAAAATGATAAGTTATGCAACATAATTCATACTCTGTCGCAGAAAATGTTTTTCTATTATTCAAAAGCAGAATAGTAACTTTGAGACCTACGAAAAGATAGAATCACATTTCCCCCCTTTTCTCCAAGTTATATAATCAATCGCTTTTAAATATATGACATGTCTTTCCAATTTGGGTGAACATTGTTGTTCATTCTGTGTGTCCATGTGTATAGGTACATGTAGGTCTGCATATTTTACGTAAAAGTCACATCTAAGTGTAAACATTTCATGTTTAGATTTTACATGCTTTTTTACTTTATATATTTTAGCTTTTTTAGATATATTTTATATATTTTAGATTTTAATCTGAGTATAAGTATCCATATGCTTATGTTTATTTTACATCTAAGCATGAATATTTACATTAAATATATACCTGTGCATATGGAGGGAATTCATACATTTAGCAAATATTTATGGAGCAACTACTTTGTCAAGCAATACTCTAGATTTGGGGGATATTCCAATAAAAGTTAAACCAAAATTCTGCCCTCATGAATCTAACACACTGTCAGTTTTAACATTCTTGACTTACTGTTGCTACTTGGGATAAAGCAGGTACATCTATGGCCTTATCAGTACAAAAAATATTATTATTATAGGAGATAACATATAATGGATATTTTTTGAGCTCTAGTTTCATTTGTATCAGTTATTAAGTGCAAGACACTTTTGCCTTGATCAATTCCATTTTGTTACATTTTAGAAGTACGATCTTTATTAGGAAGCACCCTATGGCATATATAATTCCTATTTTAGATTTTAACAAACATTTAAACTATTAAAAATATAAAAGACACATACATTTCAAATAACCATATAATTATTTCCCTTCTACATTAATTTATTGACAGATAAGGTAGCACAGACAATTTTGTGTTCTGTATTCCTAGTTCAAGGTCCAAAGTCAAATTTCTTCTCTGTTCATAGCCGTCATTCTGTGTTGTTTATCTGATTATGAAAACTGTATAAGGCAGGTTGTAAAAATGTATAAACTACAACAAGAACATTAAAGTTAACAATAAAACAAAAGGGGAGACACGTACCGGTCATACGTATGTGACTGAAATGCATTCCTGATCATGGATATTCCTAGTTTATGTCAGTGCCTCTCAACCACAGTTGCAGATTAAAATGTTTAGGGAGCTCAAAAATACAGATCCCTAGACCCCTTCCCCCTTAGAATCTGACTTGATTGGTCCTCTGAGATGGGGACTCTGCAAGGTTACATTGTTAAGAATCTGAAAAGCAGCTCTAATCTGCAGCCCAGGCGGGAGACCCTTGACTACAGACTTGTCTCTCAGTTTCTGGGCACATCAGGCCACTGAATGAAAATGTCCACAAGGTTGAGATAAGTAAGATGCTGTGGTCCTAGAACGAAGTAGACATTTTCTGGGGGATGCTCGTGGGAGGACGTACTGGGACAGAATTCAGTGAGGAGAACCGTTGAGCTCTTCCATGTACCTATTCTGAAGGTGGCATCACATTTCTTCCACCACTGGTAAAATTTTCTCAGCTACTGTGGAATTAAAAATAGAAAGAGAGAGAAAACGTGGAACAGGTGCAAGCTTGCAGAAATGTATGGCCCTGGAATTCACAGCGACATCACTTCTGGTACGTTTCTAGTAGACTTAGATTGGATACAGACCAATTCTCACCGTATTGACTCAGCTATATTAAGCAAAAGGACTCCCATCATTAAATTAATGAGGGCAACAAACTATAAAAGTAATTAGGCAGGAAAGAAGGGTAAAATCAAGCCCAATAACCGGTCAGAGAAGGGTTTATTTTTAGCAAAATGTGGACGTTTTATAATAATGACGATAATGTTTTGGAAGTACCATTAATCTTTGTAAAGGGCTGATAGTGGAAATTGAAAACAGTGTAGTGCTGAAGGCTGATCTATGTGTTTTAACTAGCCTAGAATTAGATTTTATGAATCTAAACAATCACTTTTGATGTCTATTTGTCGCTTAAACGCACAAATTTGGACAAAAATCAAAATGACTGCACTAATGCCTCAGGGAAGCTTGACTTTAAAGTCATCTATTTCCTCTCTTCCACAAATCTCCCTTCTTCCTTTCTTAGCCTGTTGTTTCAGGAACCTGGCACCACCCCGAAATCGAGGAAGGAGGCTCACAGCACAGACACAATTCCTGTAGAAACCAGCTAGATCCTGCATTTCCCTGTTACCCTCCACCTGTCCCTCCAGTCTTCTTCTGGGTCAGGCTTGCAGTTTTTGAAGGTCAGAGCCAGAGCCTGCTGCAGCCTCCTTTGCCCAGCAAAGCCACAAAGCTATTGTTCCTCTTTATCCCAAACTCTGCCTTTGTGTTATATTTTGGCTCCGAAGCACAGAGGTCAGGTTTTGACAACATATTCCCACCTCTTTTGATGTGACGGAGAAAGGATTCCTGTCAAAACCAATTAAAAAGCTGAGATTATTTGGAAGCATTAAATGCTCAACATTAAGACCGCAAAAAGCTTGTAAAAGTTTAATATTGTGACTTTCAAAAGGGTATATTCTAAAATAACAGAAATCACCACCCATTCTCACTGATGACTGGGATCAGCTACTGGTGGTGTTATGCCTGAAGGCGGGTCATTGATCCTCTCTATTACTACTGTTTCCATGCTGCCCAAACTGAATCATGAGCATTAGCCACCCCACCGCTCCCCATCCCCAGTGTTGAGTGTGGGATTAGAAGCCCAGATTGGAAAGGTTGCCAGTCCTTAATGTCAATTTTTTTTTTCAAAATGTTTGCTGTAAAAGATACTGCCAAGTAGTTCAGCAAGTATCTCCACGTTTGTAAAAGTAATGATATCTCAAAAGCTGTGCTAAAAATTATTTTTATTTCAGCAAAAATCTGGAGTAAAAGCCTATTGGGCCACCCTAAAACTTTTAGAGACCATGGCCAATCACTGGAGGTCCACATACTTGGAGCTTTTAGTCTCTTGAGAAAAATGGTGAGTTAAGCTAGTCAGGACTCACACAATCAGGACTGAACTTTTTGGAAAAAAACAGAAGTGTGGTCCGTTTCTCAAGGTGGAGATCTAAGTTGGGAGGGACATTTTCTGGAAATTGAAAAGTGGAAAACAAAAAATAATGTTTTTTTAGGCTACCATTTTGTTATTATTATTTTTAAAATTCTACTTTAAGTAACATAAAATTCTCTTAGGTGTGACCGTGTGGAAGGACACTAAGTATGCTTGAATCCAGTTCTACACAAGGGCTTCAGAAGAAGCGAAAGATCCAGACCACTTATTGACAGCCAGAGAAGGAACTATAGATGTAAAAATAAAACCAAAATCCAATGTGGAACTCTAACCACAGCATTAGTAAACATACAAGCAATGAGTAAAGACAAATCCCAAAGGTAAGCATGGCAGAAGTGAAGGCAAAGGGCAAAAAATCAAATCAATTTAGGCTACTGATTCACTAACAAGAAAAGAAGTACCTGAAAAAACTGCAGGAAAAATTGTAAAACCACTAAAAGTGATGTGTTGTCTTCTTTTTTTCAAAATGAAAGGGAACACGAGGTACTTGGTGCCCCAGTGTACTGATATGTTGGTCTCAGAATTAAAGACAAATGTCTGCCTTGCCAGTCATTTTCATCCTGGTCCTCTCTTGGTGTGTCTGGCTTGTCTGCTCCAGAGTCTTAGGAGATTATGATCAAAGTGTCAGCTGGAGCTGTGGCCTCATCTGAGGCTGGACAGATGTGGGGTGGGGGAGATCTGCGTCCAAGCTTGGTGGTGGTCACATTCTGTTCCACACAAATATCAGTGTGAGGGCCTCTGGTTTTGTTGCCTACAGGACAGAGGCTGCTGTAGTGTCTTTTTTATGAAGCCCTCTCCATATACCAGCCCCTAACCTACAGCTTGTTTCTTAAAAGTGTTCAAGGCAAAGAGTCCTCCAGCAAGATGGAAGCCATAATCCTTTGAAACACAATCACACACACGTAATCAGGGGATCCCTCCCCTTTGCTGCACTCTCTTGCTTATAACGGCAAATCACAGGACACACCTATAGGTGAGGGGATGAGACACAAAGGATTCACAAAGATGGTCAGATTCACAAAGATGAATAGTGTGGGATAATGGGGCCACCTTAAACTCTGTCCAATGCATATATATAGAGGCAACACTTTTAATAAAACGTTAACAAATATAAACCGCAGGATGTGGAAAGGATTATATGCTGTGACTGGTAGAGTTTATCTCAAGAATGAAAGATTGGTCTAACATTAAAAAATAGCCAATATTAGTTTTCTCCATTGACAAAATAAAGTAAAAAAATCCTATGAAATCTCAGTAAATGCATTAACATAATTCAACTTTCATTAGTGTTAAAAACTCTCTGCTTAATAAGAATAGAAGTAGTAAAGGGCATCTGGGAAAAATGCATACCTTATATCACAGCTAATGGTGACAAACTGGATGCTTCCTATAGAAGAACAGAGATAAGGCAAAGATTTTTTACTCCCAGAACTTCTGTTCATCATTGTACTAGGAATCTTAGTCACTATAACAAAGCAAGCAAAAGAAACAAGAATCATAAGATGGGGGAGGGAAGGGGGTGCCTGGGTGGCTCAGTCGTTAGGCATCTGCCTTCGGCTCACGTCGTGATCCCAGGGTCCTGGGATCAAGCCCTGCATCGGGCTCCCTGCTCTGAAGGGAAGCCCGCTTCTCCCTCTCCCACTCCCTCTGCTTGTGTTCCCTGTCTTGCTGTGTGTCTCTCTCTGTCAAATAAATAAATAAAATCTTAAAAAAAAATGGGGGAGTGAAATACAATTTTCACTCACATATGATATGATTATATATATATACATATATATATAATCCTAAGAAAAATATTACAAAGCCATTAGAAAAAATAATTTAGCAAGATCACAAGAAAAAAATCAATATAATAACAAAGTATATGTGTTAGCAACGAGTTTCAGAAATAAAAAAAAATTCATTCATTATACCAGCAAAAATCAAAATATTTAGAAATTAATTTAATAATAAAAGATATACAAGATGTATTCAAGAAAGCATTTCTGAAAGAAACTAAGGAGGACTAAGTAAGTGGAGAGATATACCATGTTCATTGACTATAAGGTTCAATAACCTTAAGATTTTAATTTCCCCCAAATTTATCTATGAGTTCAGTGCAACCCTAACCAGAATCTTAGCAGGAATTTTTGTAAAAATTGACAAGCTGATTTGATATTATGTGGAAATGCAAAAAACAAGCTAAAACATTTTTGAAAATGAAGAAAAGTCAGAGAACTCATGGCACATGATTACCAAGTATAACAATAATTAAGACAGCATAGGAAAAATAGGCAAATAGATCGATGGAACAAAATAGGTCATCCAGAAGATGACCCCCACTTATGGTTCTGTTGTCTAACTGTGAGGTTTCCTCCAACTGTGACCTTGGACTCAGTCCTGTGACTTGCTTTAGCCAATGGGAAGTTAGAATGTGATGCTAACAGAGGAAAGGTACATGCCAAAGAAGCTTGCTCACCGTGGCACGTCTACCCTGACCACAAGAACATGCTCAAGCTAGTTTGAGAGAGAATGAGGGACATGGGGCCCAGATACTCCCACTGCCCTGTCCCAGAGCCAGCCCACAGCTGGACATGTGGTGAGCCAACTAAGAAAACAGCTCAGCTGAGACCAGTCGAAATTGCAAACCCACAAAGCCATGACTTCTATAAAAGCTTATGGGCTGAGCAAGATGGCGGAGGAGTAGGAGACCTGGATTTCATCCGGTCTCAGGAATTCAGCTGGATAGGGATCAAACCATTCTGAACACCTACGAACTCAACAGGAGATCGAAGAAAAGAATAGCAACAACTCTGAACAGAAAAGCGACCACTTTCTGGAAGGTAGGACGTGCAGGGAAGTAAATCCGAGGCGATATTCAGGAGGATAGACGGTGGGGGAGGGGGCCTCCGTTGGCCGCTTTTGGCAAGTGATAGAGCAGCAGAGCACAAAACCGGAACTTTTAGAAGTCGGCTCCGAGGAGGGACATCGCTCCAGTGGCTAAGCGGGGGGTGGAACCCTCGCTGGGACAGTATGGTCTCAGGACCCTCGAGGTCACAGAAAGACCGGGGGTGCCTGAGTGTGGCAGAGCTCCCAGGTATCGGAGCGGGGAAGCTGGCTGCAGAGATGGAGCCGAGGCGTGGACTCTCAGCCCGGGATTGCCACAAACTGTGATTGGTGACAGTTGGGCCACTGCTCCTCCAGCAGGGACCCAACGAGCAGCAGATCCGGGGAGACTCCCCTTCCTCCCCCGGGAGGAGTGGCGTGGGAGTGCACCACAGGGATCTGCTGGTTTTGGAGACTCCACACGGGGTTGGGTGCCAGAGATAGCAATGCTCGGTCACAGGCCGGGTGAGCACGGAGTGCGGCCGGAGACCGGGGAGACGGGAGTGACTGCCTGCTTTTCTCTGGGGGCGCACTGAGGAGCAGGGCCCCGAGTTCTTGGCTCCTCCGGGTGGAGATTGGGAAGCCTCCATTTTCACTCTTGTCCTCCAAAGCCGTATGGAAAGCTTGCAGGGAACAAAACCTCCCGAGAGCAAACCCAAGCTGATTACTTAGCCCAGACAGGCAAGGGCGGGGCAATTCCGCCTCCGGCGGACATTTGGGAACCACGCCAACAGGCCCCTCCCCCAGAAGATCAGCACGAACAGCCAGCAAGCCAAGACCAAGTTTACCGATCAAGGAGAATGGGAGGACTCCAGTGCTAGGGGAATACTGCACAAAGAATTCATGGCTTTTTAACCATGATTCATTAGTCTTTCAAAGTTAATTTTTTTAACTGTTTTTTTTTTGAATTTTTCTTTTTCCCTTTTTCAATCAGCATCTTATCCATCCCTTTTTTTAAAAAAACACTTCTATTTTTCATTTATAGAGGCATATTCTATCCCTTCATAGTAGTTACCCTTATTTTTGGCATATATATATAAGTTGTTCTCTCTTTAAAATTTTGAGATACAGTTTCTTCTAACATATCAAAGTATACCCTAAATCTCTAGTGTATGGCTTTGTTCCAATTTCCTGCCTGATCACATTCTCTCCCCCTTTTTTTTCTTTTTTTCTTTCCTTTTTAAAAATCCTCTTCTTTATTTTTTCAAACACCTTGATATGAATTCCTTTTTAAAAATTTTTTATAATTTTCATCTTTACAGTCATATTCCATCCCTTCATCATATCAACCCTTATTTTGTACATATATAAGTCTTTCTTTCTTTAAAATTTTAGGAGGCACTTTCTTCTAACAGACCAAAATACACCCAAAATCTAGTGTGTGGCACTGATCTATACACCAGCCTGAACATATTTGATCATATTCTGTTTTTTTTGTTTTGTTCTGTTTTTGTTTGTTTTTATCTTTTTCTTTTTTTTTCTCTCTTTCTTTTTTCTTTCTTTCCCTTTCTTTCCCCTGGTTTCAGGTCTTTTCTGATTTGTTTAGAGTATATTTTCTGGGGGCGTTGTTAACCTGTTAGCATTTTGTTCTCTCATTCATCTATTCTCCTCTGGACAAAATGACAAGACGAAAAAAATCACCTCACCAAAGAGAACAAGAGGTAGTACCATCTGCCAGGGACCTACTCAATAAGGACATTAGTGCGATATCGGACCTAGAGTTCAGAATCATGATTTTAAAGATACTAGCTGGGCTTGAAAAAAGCATGGAGCTATTAGAGTAACCCTTTCTGGAGAAATAAAAGAACTAAAATCTAACCCAGTCGAAATCAAAAGGCTAAAAATGAGGTGCAATCAAAAATGGGGGCGCTACTGCTAGGATAAATGAGGCAGAAGAGAGAACCAGCGATATAGAAGACCAAATGATGGAAAATAAAGAAGCTGAGAAAAAGAGAAACAAACAACTACTGGATCACAAGGGCAGAATTTGAGAGATAAGTGATACGATAAGACGAAACAACATTGGAATAATTGGGATCCCAGAGGAAGAAGAAAGGGAGAGAGGGGCAGAAGGTATATTGGAGCAAATTATAGCAGAGAACTTCCCTAATGTGGGGAAGGGAACAGGCATCAAAATCCAGGAGGCACAGAGAACCCCTCTCAAAATCAATAAAATAGGTCAACACCCCGACATCTAATAGTAAAACTTATGAGTCTCAGAGACAAAGAGAAAATCCTGATAGCAGCTCGGGAGAAGAGATCTGTAACCTATAATGGTAGAAACCTTAGACTGGCAACAGACCTATCCACAAAGACCTGGCAGGCCAGAAAGAACTGGCATGATATCTTCAGAGCACTAAACGAGAAAAATGTGCAGCCAAGAATACTATATCCAGCTAGGCTGTCATTGAAAATAGAAGGAGAGATCAAAAGCTTCCAGGACAAACAAAAACTAAAGGAATTTGCAAACATGAAACCAGCCCTAAAGGAAGTATTGAAAGGGGTCCTCTAAGCAAAGAGAGAGCCAAAAGTAACATAGACCAGAAAGGAACACAGACAATATATAATAACAGTCACCTTACAGGCAATACAATGGCACTAAAACCTATCTTTCAATAGTTACCCTGAATGTAAATGGGCTAACTGCCCCAATCAAAAGACAAAGGCTATCAGATTGGATTAAAAAACAAGACCCATCGATATGCTGTCTGCAAGAGACTCATTTTAGACCCAAAGACACCCCCACATTGAAAGTGAGGGGGTGGAAAACCATTTACCATGCTAATGGACACCAAAAGAAAGCTGGGGTGGCAATCCTTATATCAGACAAATTAGATTTGAAAACAAACACTGTAATAAGAGATGAGGAAGGACACTCTATCCTACTTAAAGGGTCTATCCAACAAGAAGATCTAACAATTGTAAATATCTATGCCCCTAACTTGGGAGCAGCCAATTATATAAGGCAATTAATAACAAAAGCAAAGAAACACATTGACAACAATACAATAATAGTGGGGGACTTTAACACCGCCCTCACTGAAATGGACAGATCATCTAAGCAAAAGATCAACAAGGAAATAAAGACTTTAAGTGACACACTGGACCAAATGGACTTTATAGACATATTCAGAACATTCCATCTGAAAGCAATGGAATACACATTCTTCTCTAGTGCCTGGAACTAGAGCACTAGCACTAGAGCACTAGAGAATGGAACATTCTCCAGAATTGATCACATCCTAGGTCACAAATCAGGTCTCAACCGGTACCAAAAGATTGAGATTATTCCCTGCATATTTTCAGACCCCAATGCTTTGAAACTAGAACTCAATCACAAGAGGAAAGTCGGAACGAACTCAAATACATGGAGGCTAAAGAGCATCCTACTAAAGAATGAATGGATCATGAGGAAATTAAAGAAGAATTAAAAAAATTCATGGAAACCAATGAAAATGAAAACAGAACTGTTCAAAATCTTTGGGATGCAGCAAAGGCAATCCTGAGAGGAAAGTATATAGCAATAAAAGCCTTTCTCAAGAAACAAGAAAGGTCTCAAATACACAACCTAACCCTACACCTAAAGGAGCTAGAGAAAAAACAGGAAATAAAGCCTAAACCCAGTGGGAGAAGAGAAATAGGAAAGATCAGAGCAGAAATCAATGAAATAGAAACCAAAAGAACAATAGAACAGATCAACGAAACTAGGAGATGGTTCTTTGAAAGAATTAACAAGATGGATAAACCCTTGCCCAGACTTATCAAAAGGAAAAGAGAAATGACCCAAATCAACAAAATCATGAATGAAAGGGAGAGATCACAACCAACACCAAAGAAATACTAACAATTATAAGAACATATTATGCGCAAATCTAAGCCAGCAAATTAGATAACCTGGAAAAATTGGATGCATTCCTAGAGATGTATCAACTACCAAAATTGAACCAGGAAGAAATAGAAAACTTGAACAGACCTATAACCACTAAGGAAATTGAAGCAGTCATCAAAAATCTCCCAACAAACAAAAGCCCAGGGTCAGATGGCTTCCCGGGGGAATTCTACCAAGCATTTCAAGAAGAATTAATACCTATTCTCCTGAAACTGTTCCAAAAAATAGAAATGGAAGGAAAACTTCCAAACTCATTTTATGAGGCCACCATTACCTTGATCCCCAAACCAGACAAAGACCCCATCAAAAAGGAGAATTACAGACCAATATCCTTGATGAACATGGATGCAAAAATTCTCACCAAAATACTAGCCAGTAGGATCCCACAGTACATTAAAAGGATTATTCACCATGACCAAGTGGGATTTATCCCTGGGTTGCAAGGCTGGTTCAACATCCGCAAATCAATCAACGTGATACAATACATTAACAAAAGAAAGAACAAGAATCATATGATCCTCTCAATAGATGCAGAAAAAGCATTTGACAAAGTACAGCATCCTTTCTTGATCAAAACTCTTCAGAGTATAGGGATAGAGGGTACATACCTCACTATTATAAAAGCCATCTATGAAAAACCTATAGCGAATATCATTCTCAATGGGGAAAAGTTGAGAGCTTTTCCCCTAAGGTCAGGAATGCGGCAGGGATGTCCACTATCACCACTACTATTCAACATAGTATTAGAAATCCTAGCCACAGCAATCAGACAACAAAAAGAAATCAAAGGCATCCAAATCGGCCAAGAGGAAGTCAAACTCTCACTCTTTGCAGATGATATGATCCTTTATGTGGAAAACCCAAAAGACTCCACCCCAAAACTGCTAGAACTCATACAGGAATTCAGGAAAGTGGCAGGATATAAAAATGCACAGAAATCAGTGGCATTCCTATACACCAACAACAAGATAGAAGAAGAGAGACAAATTAAGGAGTCGATCCCATTTACAATTGCACCCAAAATCATAAGATACCGAGGAATAAATCTAACCAAAGAGGCAAAGGATCTGTACTCAGAAAACTATAAAATACTCATGAAAGAAATTGAGGAAGACACAAAGAAATGGAAAGACCGCCATGCTCATGGATTGGAAGAACAAACATTGTGAAGATGTCAGTGCTACCTAGAGCAATCTACACATTCAGTGCAATCCCCATCAATATACCATCCACTTTTTTCAAAGAAATGGAACAAATAATCCCAAAATTTGTATGGAAACAGAAGAGACCCCGAATAGCCAGAGGAATGTTGAAAAAGAAAAGCAAAGCTGGCGGCATCACAATTCTGGACTTCCAGCTCTATTACAAAGCTGTCATCATCAAGACAGTGTGGTACTGGCACAAAAACAGACACATAGATCAATGGAACAGAACAGAGAGCCCAGAAATGGACCCTCAACTCTATGGTCAACTCATCTTTGACAAAGCAGGAACGAATGTCCAATGGCAAAAAGACAGTCTCTTCAACAAATGGTGTTGGGAAAATTGGACAGCCACATGCAGAAGAATGAAACTGGACCATTTCCTTACACCACACACAAAAATAGACTCCAAATGGTTGAAAGACCTAATGTGAGACAGGAGTCCAACAAAATCCTAAAGGAGAACACAGGCAGCAACCTCTTCGACCTCAGCTGCAGCACCTTCTTCCTAGAAACATCGTCAAAAGCAAGGGAAGCCAGGGCAAAAATGAACTATTGGGATTTCATCAAGATAAAAAGCTTTTGCACAGCAAAAGAAACAGTCCACAAAATCAAAAGACAACCGACAGAATGGGAGAAAATATTTGCAAATGACAGATCAGATAAAGGGCTAGTATCCAAAATCTATAAAGAACTTATGAAACTCAACACCCAAAGAACAATCCAATCAAGAAATGGGCAGAATACACGAACAGACATTTTTCCAAAGAAGACATCCAAATGGCCAACAGACACATGAAAAATGCTCAACATCACTCGGCATCAGGGAAATCCAAATCAAAACCTCAATGAGATACCACCTCACACCAGTCAGAATAGCTAAATTGAACAAGTCAGGAAACGACAGATGTTGGCGGGGATGCGGAGAAAGGGGAACCCTCCTACACTGTTGGTGGGAATGCAAGCTGGTGCAACCACTCTGGAAAACAGTATGGAGGTTCCTCAAACAGTTGAAACTAGAGCTACCATACAATCCAGCAATTGCACTACTGGGTATTTACCACAAAGATAGAAATGTAGGGACCCGAAGGGGTACATGCACCCCAATGTTTATAGCAGCAATGTCCACAATAGCCAAACTGTGGAAAGAGCCAAGATGTCCATCAACAGATGAATGGATAAAGAAGAGGTGGTATATATACACAATGGAATATTATGCAGCCATCAAAAGGAATGAGATCTTGCCATTTGCAACGATGTGGATGGAACTGGAGGGTGTTATGCTGAGTGAAATAAGTCAATCAGAGAAAGACATGTATCATATGACCTCACTGATATGAGGCATTCTTCATCTCAGGAAACAACCTGAGGGTTGCTGGAGTGGGGGTGGGGTGGGAGGGATGGGGTAGCTGGGTGATAGACATTGGGGAGGGTATGTGCTATGGTGAGCGCTGTGAATTGTGCAAGACTGTTGAATCACAGATCTGTACTTCTGGAACAAATAATGCAATATATGTTAAGAAAAAAAAAAGAAGATAGCAGGAAGGGAAGAATGAAGGGGGGTAAATCGGAGGGGGAGAAGAACCATGAGAGACGATGGACTCTGAAAAACAAACTGAGGGTTCTAGAGGGAGGGGGGTGGGGGGATGGGTTAGCCTGGTGATGGATATTAAGGAGGGCACATTCTGCATGGAGCACTGGGTGTTAAGCACAAACAATGAATCATGGAACACCGCATCAAAACTAATGATGTAATGTACGGTGATCAACATAACAATAAAAAATAAAAAAGCTTATTATGGTTTTGAGGTGGTTTGTTACTGCAGCATCATTTTGCAGTGGATAACTTATGTACTTATATCTTATCTACCTCAAAATTTCACCTCAGAAGAATCCTCATTCATTCTAACAAGTTATTAGTGTTATTGAAGGGTGTGTGTGTGTGTGTGTGTGTGTGTGTGTGTGTGTGTACTTGCTGGAAAATTTGGTGATTCATATTATGGGTTTTGATCCCCCTGCCACGTTGGTAACTCAGTCATCTTTTCTAGAAGCTAGTGCTGCTCCAAGATCGCAGATGTCAGATGTGTCTTGCAGAGGGTATTATGCATAAATATTTGCATCTTAGTAAAGTTCCCTAGATGTTAGTATGATTTGTTTTTCCCACCAAATTCCAGAATACTTATCAAATTGTCTCCAATTTATGCAATGAACATATTTATCCTACAGAAGAGTTTCTGTAAGATGGAACTTGACATTTGCTTTCATCATGGTCAAGACTTTTTGTTTTGAAATGTGGGACTGGTACATCTATTGCCTCCTGAGATTCTGTTAAAAAAAATCTCTGAGAATTTATTTTCATTTTTCATGTTTTAATTCATGTCCAGCACATGTTACCATACTTTAAAAATAGTCTTTATTTCATTCATTTTAATATCATTTGACTTAGCTAATATCTTTCAGGTGTAATCTTCAGCCCTTAGAAAAGGCTTTTAATGTGGGAATGAAGAACAATACCAAATATCAGATGACAATGAACTAATTTCTACTTAGATTTCTGCATTTAGCAACTACTCTCTTTGAATTTTTTTAACCGAAAAATGTGTGTATTCTTATATTTCTCCTTTAACATTTTTTTAAAGCCTGCTAGTGACATTCCAAAAGATATTTTTTTAACCAGATGTTTTAATTTTAGAAACTGTGATAGGAATTTTGGGAAACCACATGACCTCTATGAGCAGCAATTGACTATATTAGAATCCTAAATGATACTACATGATGGGAAAGAATCCCAAAAGTAACCTCAAGGAATGTATAACATTCAGGAATAATCTTATTCTTGAGATTATTTCATGATCTGAGCTTTGTTAAAAAATAAAGCTAGAGACTAAAACCACAATTTGCCTCAGTGGGTTAAATTGTATGTCAAGTTTAACTTTATTTTTTCCATTCTGTTGAGATATAATTAATTCACAGTAAACTACATATATTTAAGTTAAACAGTTTGAAGAATTTTGACATATGTGAGCTTTGTGAAACCATCACCATAATCAAGACACTGACTACTTCCATCTCCCCCAAAAGTTACTTCAGGCCGTCTTTCCCTCCCTCCAACCCTGTCCCAGCAATCAGTGATCTATTCTCCACCATTACGGATTAGATTGCATTTCCTGAAATCTCATAAAATGGAATCATAGAGCAGGGATGGTGTTCTGTGTCTTCTTCCATTTAGCAAGATTATTTTGAGATCCTTCCATGTTGCTATATGTATCAAAAAGTTGTTGCATATTATTACTGAGTGGTTTTCAATTGAATAAATATGCTATATTTTGTTTGAGTCTATTGGTGGACATTTGGCATGCTTCCAGTGTTTGGTTATTATAAATAAATCTGCTATGAACACTGATGTAATAAATTTTTTTATATACATTTACTGCTCTCTTGAGTAAATACCCAGTAGTGGAAGGGCTGCTTCTTATGATAAGTGTATGTTTACTTTGTTTAAGAAGATGTCAAACTGTTTCTAATCTCACTCACAGTGTATGAGAGTCCAGTGGTTCTATATCCTAGGTCAGTCCTTCTAGCCATTCTAGAAGGTGGGTGGTGGTATCTGATTGTGGTTTGAATTTGCATTTCCCTGCTGTTGATGTTGAGCATCCTTTTGTGTATTTTTTGGAGGGAAATTTGTGTATTGGGGGGATTTTTAAAAAAATTATTTAAATTCAATTTAGTTAACATACTCTGTATTATTAGTTTCAGGGATAGAATTTACTGATTGATCAGTTGCATATAACACCCAGTGCTCATCACATCACTTACCCTCCTTAATCACCCAATTATCCCTTCCCCCCACTTGCCTCCCCTCCAGCAACCCTCAGTTTGTTTCCTAGAGGTCAATGTCTCTTATGGTTTGCCTCCCTCTCTATTTACATCTTATTTTTTCTTCCATTTCCCTATTTTCATCTGTTTTGTTTCTTAAATTCCACATATGAGTGGAGTTATATGATAATTGTCCTTCTCTGACTGACTTATTTCACTTAGCACAATACCCTCTAGTTCCATCCACATTGTTGCAAATGTCAAGCTTTCATTCTTTTTGATGGCTGAGTAATATTCCACTGTATATATATACACCACATCTTCTTTATCCATTCATCTGTCAATGGACAAGTTTGGCTCTTGTGGACATTGCTGTTATAAACATTGGGGTGCATGTGCCCCTTCAAACAGTTATGTTTGTATCCTTTGGATAAATACCCAATGGTGCAATTGCTGCGTCATAGGGTAGCTCTATTTTTAACTTTTTGAGGAACCTCCATACTGTTCTCCAGGGTGGCTGTACCAGTTTGTATTCCCACCAATAGTGTAGGAGGGTTCCCCTTTCTCCACATCCTCACCAACACCTGATGTTTCTTGTGTTATTGATTTTAGCCATTCTGACAGGTGTGAGGTGGTATCTCAATGTGGTTTTGATTTGTATTTCCCTGATGCTGAATGATGTTGAGCATTTTTTCATGTGTCTGTTGGCCATTTGTATTGGGGGGACTTTTGTATCTCATTTTGTGAAGGACTGTTCAATATTTTGTCCATTTTATTGGGTCATTTGTTTTCCTATTACTGAACTGTAAGAATTCTTCCTATAATCTGGAAACTAGTCTTGTATTTGATGTTTGTATTGAAAGTATTTTCTCATGCTGTTCATTCCCTTTTTATTTTGATTGTGTGATTTTCTTAATTCTTAGAAGAAAAATAGTTTTAATTTTAATAAAGTTCATTTTATTAATTATTTGTTCTTATAAGATTCAGGGGTGTGTGTGTGTGTTGTGTTTGTGTGTGTTTATCCAAAATCATAAAATTTTTATTCTCTTTTACATATTCTTCCAGATATTTTAGTATTAGAGTTTTAATTAATATATGTGATCTCTTCCAAGTTTTTAAAAGTGTGGTTATGAGTAAAGGGTCTATGTCTAATGTTCTGGCATCACTTGGTGAAATGACTTTCTACTTCTCATTGAATTGCTTTGGTATCTTTGTCAAAAATAAACTTACCATGTACGTGTAGGTCAACTTCTAAATTGGTGATTCTGAAACGGGGGGAAAATCTGCAGGTTCTTGGACATCCCCCATTAGATGTATTCTTACATATTTTATGGTTTCTTGTCTTATTTTTCTTTTTAAATCTTGGATAAATGGTTAAAGTTATAGATGAACATTAAGAATGGGCACATGGGTAGTCCATAGATGCCAGTGGATTTAACAGATGTGTTTGTCTTGATTTCTGAGAACTTGCTTTCCCTGAATCTTTAAATCCCCAAATCTGTGTCTTCCAGCTCCTGGAGAAAGGCTCTCTCTTGCTGCATTTTCTTCAAATGGTGTTTTTCTGTTTTCCAGGCGCTGCTGCTTCTCTCAGTTGTTCGATTGCTTGGAGCTTCTTGCTTAGGTTCTTGATCTGTTTGTCTGTCTCAGGCTCTCAAGAGGTGGCTGAGTGGCAGTCTTTCATGGTATGCTCTGTGGGCCAGGAGCGGGGCTAATCAGGCCTCTTGCCACTTCTCAGGCCCTGCTCTTCAGGTTTCTTAGCCTCAAGTTTCCTTTAATTTTGAGGGGCTGTTTTCAATAGAGGCTTTTCATTTCCTGGATGTGATTTTACGTTCAGCGGTGGTTCCACCTCAAGCAATTTAGAATTGGTGATTGGTTTATTTCCTAAAACCAGACATCTGTAAGCCATTGCAGCTTTATGTTCTTCACTGGGTATGTCACTTGGAACTGCTTGGTAAGTCATTGTTTTTGCTGGAAACAGTCCATCCAAAAATGGGTGCCAAGGAACCTGTCATATTTCTGCATTTGATGGCACATACTTGTGCAAGAAGAGCCAGGTTAATGCCAAATCTTGTACCCGATGTTAACGTGGAACCCGGGAGGACACGTAGCTTGTTAAAAGCCACTTGCCATCTGAGCACCAAGGGACATATTTAGAATCAGAAATAAGTTTGTAGTTTGTAACATCCCACCTTTTTTTGTCTCTTCAGCTTTCCAAATTTAGCCAGTACTATATGTGTCCATGAGGACTGTCAACGTCTGCATTATGACAACCAGTTCCAAAGTCAAACACGGAATCACATTTCACAAGCATAAAACCATAATTTGAGCTACATCATCAAGAAGCCAGTTTTGGTTACTGTGCTCCAGCATGTCCTCCGTTTGTTGCTATGAACTCATACTGGACAACTGTTGAAATACATCAATTAAAATTGCTCAGAAGCTCCCTTTGTCAAGAATCTCTAAAAACCATAAAAACAACATATGTCAGCTTTTAATAAATTACAATAATTTTTAAACACTCTCTTTACTTACATAGAATATTTACTAGTTTGGCATTTGTTTCTTTACTCAAATTATCCATGAAACATTCAATAAGACAATGTTTATGATCTGAACATTACTGGATCTCCATAATTCTGAAAGTATTCTGTGGGTCTTTACAGAAGGTCTTATAAAAGGAATGACAAGATAATTGTTTGATTAGCA
Organism: Callorhinus ursinus; assembly: GCF_003265705.2. Taxonomy (NCBI): domain Eukaryota; kingdom Metazoa; phylum Chordata; class Mammalia; order Carnivora; family Otariidae; genus Callorhinus; species Callorhinus ursinus. The sequence goes on from NW_027397098.1 coordinate 11,933,274, forward strand.
CATGTGTGGTAATGACTGGAAAAATGGAGTTGATGTAGAGAAACCCATTAAAATATTTGTGGCGGTAGGATGTAGAAAACAAGTGAGTTATAACAGCAAAAGAGAGATATCTCATTAACCCTAGAAAACAAGATAGAGACCTTTTTTTTTTTTAATTTCCTTATACTCTAAACCAAAAGCTACTTGTTTTTAAACCCATCAGGAAGCTCTTCCCTCCCTTACTTGGCTGATAATAAGCCCCAGTCTATCCCAAATCTTGGTACTTATTAGGCTTTTATAGCAAATGAGAAAATAGTGAAGTTAATGCCCCTTAACAGGCATTTCATCTGTACCAGTTTCATTCTGAGTATGACAAATCCATCCAATACACTCAATCTTTACAGAAAAAATGATTTAAAACGGACGATTAGTTGGGCACAGTAATTGAACTTTCCCCTCGGCTATGAGAAAATCATGTCTCCGGCAATAAAGACTCTTTAAAACAACTGAATTTCAACACAAAGAATGACCTCAGAGGCTGAGGGGTTAATTTCTCATTTAATTTCTCCATTTTCTGTCATTTGTACCTACCATTCAGAGTCTCTCCATCCAGTGTCTTTAATTTCATTTCCTTTAATGTCTACCCTCTACTACTTTTCCACTGGAAGATGGGCTTCTTCTTTTGGCCCTCATGGACACATTATTCTTCTTCTAAGTAGGTTAACTTGGCCACATAAATTTTTTGCAGTTAGTGGGTCATGTGCATTTGATTCTAAAATAGGTAGTGGGGGAGTTCTTTACTTTTTAAAAGTGTGGGTTCCTGACTCTACTCTTTGATCTTTATAAAGCCGTATGGTTTTTCTGACCTTGGATAATGTAAGAGATATTGAGCAAGTGAGGATGTGCAAAGGCTGTTGAAAATCTCTCGAGAAATAACAGAACAGTAGCAGAGGATGGAGACCTATGTCCTCACCACCTAAAGTATCTGCATCTCCATCCCTTTGGCTGCACAGATAAGAGATCAGAACTGCTGTTAACAAAACTCAATGCCAAACACAGTGCTCGTGAGGCTAAACCACTCTCTCCACTGCTGGAGTTTTCCCCTGGCTGATCAGCAGATCACCCATGGGTGGTGGGGGGAGGGTGAAGGCGCAACCAAACAGGGTGATTGAGGGAATCCAGTCCTAAAATCTCCTTCCCTGGCTGGGCGAAGAGAATTAAGTTCAGTATGTTGAAATTTATTTGTTTAATTAAAATGGTGAGGTACTCAATTTCAAGGAGCCTAGGAAACCAAATCAAAACTTTTCTTGAGTTTTTATTTAATTCTAAATTTTATTTTACTTTAGTCATAGCTTCTGTAATTTTTAGTGCAGGAAGCTGCAAAATATATTTTAAAAATTGTGAGGAAGTAACGTTACCCAAGTATCAAGTATATATATAAAAAAAAAACTTGTTTAACTCATCTGTGTAGTTTGGTCAAAGCTGCTGAAGGGCGTCCAACTTATTTTATGCTTTATTTTTCTATTCTATAAATGGATAACAATTCTATCTTTTCTGTCCAATGGAATTGGATAGAAAATATTTACATGACTAAATTTTAGTATATTCTATGCACTTTGTCCTGTCCATATTTATGCCCAAATACTATTCCAACAGTTAGGCAGTTTAAAATAAGCCATAATATATTCTTCCGAACAAAATTATATAAATGTTGTATGAATTTGAGAGTGACTTTACTTGTGGGAATATGTTACAAGAAATTCCTTCATTTCTAAAATACATAATAAGCTTATAAGATAAAGAAAAGTGTTATTATAAATGTGCTTTCCTATTCACTTAAAATTGTTTCTCAAAGCTTCCAAGACAGGTGGAAAGGTCAAATACCCATGTTAGTATGTTCGTTTGGTGACAATTTTTTCATTGCACAGCAAGTGAAATCTTTTAAGCCTGTGATTCCAGGGGTTACTGGTCTCAGGTCAAAAATAGATGCCACCCACTTTTATATAAGTTTGCTGCAAAACCATTCACCAAAAATCTATCCTTCATCTTTCCTCTAGGCCTTCATGTGTTTGAAGAATGAATACACTTCATATGAATTTTGAGAGTCACTGGGATATCATGACTGGCTGGCACTGTTAGAACACAGCAAATTGTGTTATTTCCATCACATGACAACCAACATCTTTTATGCTTTGTTAAATAAGGGAGATAAGGGGTTGAAAGCATTTTGCAATCAGAAGATGGCTACGTAATTTACGAAATTGTTTTTAATACTATTATGGCCTTTCAGTTCTAAATCACTTAGAAACAATTTGGACTTGAAAACATGTGGTCGAGGAGGGCTCAAGGGACAGTGTCCTTTAAAGGATTCAACATAGTCAACTAATGTCAATGAACATGCGTGCTAGGGACCCTGCTCTAAGGCTCTCTGTGCATTTCTAATGGGAACCCCCCCTTGAGAACACGCACACTGACATTGCTATAAATCCATGGTCTCCCACTTTGGTTAGAGTGAAATTCTCTATTATAACCTTCTTTGGTTCTCAGTTGGAATGGGGCTGCTGATGGCTTTTAGCGGAGAATGGCTCAGCAGTAAACGGCTGCCCACAGGCTAATGGGTCTGTGAAAGTGGTTTCAGAAAGTGACAGCAGGGGATGAGTGGAAAGAACCAGATGCTCCAAGAAATAATGAGGCAGGCGCAACTATCCCTGCCCCAATTATACCTGCCCACAAGCCGAGAAGCTTATAAACAGGGCACAGGGAGATGATTGGGAGAAATGGTAGGATTTTCCAGCAGTTTGGAATGTGCCAAAGAATTCCATCTGACTTTTACAGTTTCTGTGCCTCATCTCCAGATCAAATTGTATTAACTGCCAAGCCAACCTCCAGAACCCACCTGTTGAAAAAAAAGTCATATTATGAACACTCTCAACCAGCTGATTCATGATCCTGCCAATTCAGCAAAAGAAATGTGTTCAATTTTTATCAGATTGTAAGATTCTTTTGAGCTCTGATTTCTGTAGCCATTCTATATCTCTAAATTCTTTAAACTCAGAAGAATGTCCTTATCAATAAATTAAGTTCAGAGGTTATTTCTTAGTATTCCTGCTGCTCTGTACAATAAAGTTAATAGATGACATTCTTCATTTTTCCTTTCTTTCCCCACTGGAAAAATAATGGCCCACAATTTGTCTTGAACTGCAAATCTATTCTTTTGGTCTTATGAGGCGGTTTCTGGAAATTTCATTGTAAAAATGAAAAAGTCGGGAGTGGGAGATACCAATTTCTAGTAAGTCACTGGTTCCAAACCATAAGTTAGATATTCTCACAAGTAATGTAAAGGCCAAGTGCAGGCCATCCCAAGATGGGTCATTTTGGTATAAAGATTATTTTGAATTAGAAGCAATCAAAATCTGGCAGATTCAGGAAAAGCTCTTTACCTCCTCCACAACTGGCTAAAAAGAATTTAGGTAGAGGACCTACTCCAGGAAGAGAGCTATCACCATAGATAGGTGATATCTAGGAAGCAGGTATGGTAGATAGGGAGGAATCTAGCGAGGCCTGTTCAATCGAAGTTCTCTCTTTGTCCCATGATTTCTGAGTGGCCCAGCAAACATGTGTTTACTAAATTCTTGCTCTTTTTCTTTTTCCTGTGAATTACATTCCTTCCCTTTCAAGTCCCAGACCCCTACCCCCTTCTCCTTAGTCCAGAATGACATATATGCCCATTTTGCCTGTCTTTGGAATTTTTCCATGTCTGTGTGAATTCCCCATACGTATGAAATTAAATTGCATTTTCTCCTGTTAATCTGTCTCATGTCAATTTGATTCTTAGTCCAGCTAGAAGGACCTTGAGGGGTAGAGGGAGTTCTTCCTCCCTGACAATAGTCATCCAATATAATATAAAAGAAAGCAAAAAAACCCAAACAAACCAGTGTGACACAATTGTTCATGGTCTATGTTAGGTATAGCACGGAAAAAGTGTTTTTTAATCACCAGCCATAATTTCTGCTCTTCTGACATGTCAGAATGGGGCAAATTGGCCAGAAATTTTTAATAAACACTGACTTATGCAAATCACACATATATAAAATATAAGATCTCACTGTAATATGCTAATATTTCTAGGATATTGTTATGAAGGCAGGCCAAATACATTTTGTTGTCATTAAAATGATAACAACACAAACCTGGCATTCATCATTTTATAATGTCTCTTTTCTAAAAAATGTGGGATCAGAATTAATAGGTTTTGAGTATTGTCTATTGCTCTTTAGTACATTATTCCAAGATGTACCTCTTTCCCAGAGGTTTTCTATAAAAAGAAAGAAATGTAAAGTCTGTAGAATCTCTTTTTTAGGAGACCATAGAAGCCTCTATTCTATGTTTTTATTAGAGAACAGTGAAAAATACAGTCTCTTGGTGCCTCATTAAGAGAGCTTCAATCAGATGTTATCTTTGTATGTGTCTCAGATTAAATAAGGGAGTGAATGGTTGGCTCCCATGACTGATCAATGAGATTAATGGTGTTGAATGGGGTCAGGTGTCCTTCCCCCAGCACACACTTTTGTAAGAGCGGTCATCTGGTCTTCTCCATAAAACTGAGCTGTGAGTTGTGGGCAAATCCCTGCACCTACCCCATTGACTGAATGAGTACACAGGTTTGTGGGTGGGGGTAAGGAGCAGCTCTCCTGAGGTGAGGAGAGAAAGCAGCAGGAATAACACCTAAAAGTTACCACAACTGCCTTAAAGAGGCACCATTTAACAAACTATGGAACTGACTCTTTGTCTCTTGGTATCCTGAAACACCCTTCTCAGAGACACTGCTGGTCAATCTGTGAGGAAGCTTCTCAATTTTGCCAAATCCTAGAACAGCGGACCTATAAATTCATTTCAAGTCTTACATTATTAGTTATGGATTTAGTGATGGAATCCTGTAGTAATGAACTGTTGATTGGCAAATTGATAAAGGGCATTCTGATGCTGAGATAGAGAGCCCCTTTAGGGCACTCCCCATCTGTGCAAAAGTGGCTTCTTATCATCTTGTTTCCTATAATTTTTTGCTTTTATCTCATACAGTAGCATTCACTCACCTTGTATTATGACTAAACACCAAACACTATGATCATCTTTGAGCGTTAAAATGGTGAAGGAGCAAAGTATCGATACTGGGGATTATTTAAAGAAATATAATTTGTTCCAAGAAAATTATCTGATGGGTGAAATTCTTTCTAAAACCTACATTTATAAACAATTTGTAATCATCTTTCTTTCTAATTTCATCGAGGTGTAACTGTAGTCACTCAGTACTACCACCTGGCACTTTTAAACTAGGTGGATTTATTTTATTGCTAAATCAATAATTATTATTCATGTGTGCTTTCATAGTGAAATTCATTCTGATGGGACTCAAAAATTTATGTAGAATGTTCTCAAGTCTTCAGGCAAAAAGTTAACAATTATTTCATTTCCTACTTTTAAAAATGAAATTCATACGCAGTTAATAGGGTAATTAGTACAGTGTCTGAAAGATGTCAGAAATTACTACAGTCCGTTGGAAGGCAAGAAGTTACCTCTTTTAAAGAATGGGTTAATATGTGGTAAGAAATAAAATCTCATCCAGCTTCAAATTCTATAAAAAACCACAAAGCCTGGAGCTTCAATATTAAATAATGATTTTATTGCTTTGCCTAAACCATTTTTCCCTTTTCTCCAATTTTTTTTGTATTTTATTTTTTTAATTCACTGAATCATAGAAAATAACCCCAGATCTGTAAGCCTAAGGTAGTAATTTTAAAACTAGTTGAAGGGAAAATTTAAATTACTCATTTTCTTTTTCTCTTGTTATTGTTCTTTGGAAAACAAAGGCAATGAGGGGATATTAGGGATCATCTGGTCTAATTTACTGTAGTGATGAGCAAATTTACGCCCAGAGAGATGAAGTGAATTATCTAAAATGAAGCAGATCAGTGGCAGAGTGGACGGAAGGCCTTCCAGTCTAGAGTAGGCCCTGAATCCCAGCCAGTACTCATCTTTCCCCCACTTTATGGTTCTTTAGTCGTGCTTTTCTCTCAACATAAATGTAAATTTTAAAAATGCAAATTTCTCTGTTAATACAAGGCCTGTTGATAAAAATCTGTCTTTTACTGTAAAAACTCTTGAGTTGGAAAATCTAATACAGAGGCATAATTGGTGTGCGGCATACCCATGGCTCCCTGGTCTGGTCCCTGACCCATTTCCAGTGATGTCTTATTCTCATGCACTCTGAAATCTACAGATCACTCAAAGGAACTTAAGTTGTGTACCTCTCAAGGGCATTTGCAATTCTGAGGATGCAATCTTCCTCAAGGAATATCTCTACAGTGATGCAGTGTGAGATGGTCATGTTTGTAATTTAGACAAAGCGTCCTGCCTCTAGCTTCTGCCATTAGGCCCCAGACATTTATTCAAATGTTTGTTTATGTCCCATCTTGTTTCCTCTGTGGACATCCCACAGCCCATAGCTGCTGCCCAGGTTTAAGCAAGCTTTCTACAACTGTTAGAGACTTAAGGACATCACTAATTATGAGGCATCTAGATACTTTTAGTCATTAAGTACTACTAAGGGCTACAGGACTGTCTGTAAGGATCAACATAGAAAAAAAGGATGAATAAATTATGAAAATCACAAGCAAAAAAAAAAAAAGAGCATAGTTGAAGAAAAATAACTCCAAAGACAAGGAGTAAGAAAAATGGCTAAGTATCCAAATAACCATAATAAAAAAGTTTTGCTTATACAAAAATCAGTTCAAAGCCATAAGTACCAACATTTTGTCCCTCTTAGTAAATGTTAATTCAATGCAAATGGTATTTCCCTATTTTAAATAAAGGTACTCCTCTTGACTATAAATTAATAGAAATAGATCCAATTATAAGAGTTTAAAATACCCCCCTTTTTAAAGCCAACTTCCAAATTATATAAATATTAAAATCTAGTAAGAAAACAGAATACATTATTGGGTCAATATCTTACCATAAACATCTCTAATTATTAACTTCCTACAATCAACTAATTTATTTCGATATACTAAAACATAAAGGGCTCCACATAAATTATTGTTAATTACCTCAATTTCATCTCTAATGCTGTATATTTTCCATTGCACTTTAATCAGAGCTATTTATATGTGTACTATTATAAACATATTACATATTGGTTTTTTTTTTCCAGAACTGCAGTCATGAAGGAGAAAAAAGCAATCAGAAATCAAGAAGTAGAATAAACATGGTATAATTCAACAGTGTTGGGAACGGCAATCAAGCGAAGTTGTTTGCAAATTGTTTTACTTTCCCTTTGGCCAATGTTCTGTCAGAGGTTTGGCCCCTGGTGTCCTCATGAACTGCCTGCAAGGAATGGTGCTTCTCAAACTTCCACAGGCAGAACAAATGACTGGGGGTATCTTACCAAAATCTTCTGGATTCTGTAGGTCTGGGATGGGACTTTTGAGTCTGGATTTTTAATAATCTCCCAAATGATGCCAACCACGGGCTTACAATCACAGTTTGGGTAGCAGGGTCAACAGGGTGATAGGCCTCAACTGTGGTCTCTCGGTGGCAAGCAAGATTAATTAGATAGCTTGTTTAAAATAAATGCAGAATGGGGGCCCATGGGGGGTGCCGCATTCGGTTGAGCGGCTGACTCTTGGTTTTGGCTCAGGCAGTGATCTCAAGGTTGTGAGATCGAGCCTCCCATCCAGCTTCAGGCTCAGCACGGAGTCTGCTTGAGGTTCTCTCTCTCTCTCCCTCTGCTCCCCTCCACTCCCCCTCAAATAAATGAATAAATCTTTTTAAAAAATACAATCAATGCGGAATGTTAGAGATCACCCCAGACCCTGTGGAGCTAAATTCCAAGTGAGAGCCAAGTTTTGAGCAAGCCAAGCACGTGAAAGTCTCTGCACACTGAGGATTGAGAAGCCCTGCTCCAAAGGGGACTCTGCACAGGCTGCAGCTGTACCTTTGTGTGACCTTGAGTGTTAAGCGTGGGGGTCAAGGGCAACTGTTCACAAAATAGTCAAGTGAGTACAAGGCTGTCAAAGAATACTGGTGCTAACAATTACTGCCTGAGACAAGCTACCTGATCATTAACTTTTTTAAAGATAACTCTGTTGTCTTGCCTCTTCAGGTGAGGACGCGGACTCCGGCTCCTGGACCAGCAGCCCTCACACCTTAGTGTGCATGGGAGTAGCTGGAGAGCTTGGTAAAACCCATGCCCAGAGCTTCCAGGTAAGTAGAATTTGTGCTTCTAAGCTCCCAAGTGATGCTGAGGCTGCTGGTCTGGGGACCACGCTGTGCCCCAGACGACTGCATGATCTTGATGCCTCCCGGCTCCTAGAAGGCTGATGTCCGGTTGCATTTGTCCAAGTATTCTTTACAAATGGGTAGGTTTATTGAACATGAACTGTTTGCCTGCATGCCGAGATGGTCCAGGGGGGTTAAAAACCAGCATAAGACAGAGTCCCTGTTTACTGGGGTTTTGCAGTCCAAGTAGATAGAACAAGCTAAGATAGAAAACCATTCCAGAATACTTCAAGGAAGCACACACAGCCAAGGGTTAAAATGAATGAATTATTCCCTCTTCAGAATTCAGTGTGGACTAAATTAGCTTTTATTGGTTTAATGAAAAACATGGCATTAAACATATTCCTGTTTGCACTGATAGCAAATTGAAAGAACATTAATTCAATATTTGCAGATTCTTTGGCCTTTTCAATAGAGGCAATTATATCTCTTACGAATAATGATTGCCTTGTCCTGCCTTTCCAATCCTTATGTTTTGAACTCATTTTATGATTATTTTCTATTCCCATGTGATTTTTTTTTTATTATGTAATATATCACATGGTTCTAAAACAGGCTTGCTGCCAGTGCGTGAGCTGAGGGTGCTCTTTCAGATCCTGGTCACATGGAGTTCTAAGGGGATGACTCCCCTTCCAGTTTTGCTCCGGGGTGCTGTCCACTCAGAATCTGCAAAGAGGGGCTGGAATTGCACAATGCACGACGCTGTTCAAAAATAATTAAGTACATGCATATCTGTTATGCCTTTGATATTTATGTTTAAAGATGCATTAAGGGAAGTCTTATGGTCACTGTCCCCAAGCCATCTGGCTCTTCCTCTGAGCACTCCCAGGCTAGCCCTCTAGTCCCCCTTCTGTGCCTCTTTAGGAACAGGTTCTTGTTCAAGCAGGTATGAATGTGCCGTGCTACATTTAAAAGGAGGCCTTGAAAAAAATGTTTTCATAAAAGACACATTGTCTGGTCCCTTGTTTTTTATTCACCTAGAAGTAGGCATCTTAGAGGTTTTCCCTTATAATACTGAGTCCTTTTTTATTCTTTCAGACTTTCCACTCTATAGTTCAGCACTGCATGGATTCATCGTAACTGACTTCGCCAACCTCCTGTTAATGAAAGTTGAGGTTGTTGACAATGTTTTGCGTGACTTTGCTTGCATGTCACAGGGCACGTATTTCAACTCATAAATGGAAATCCTAAGAGCTACACTGTGGGTTCAAAGACAGTTATGTGTTTGTGATTTCCACGGTGTTGTCCAAGTGCCTGCCTAGGGGGTTGAATGTGCTTGCAGACGCAAAGGCAGGGACGCACACATTCCTTCCACTGAACCTTACCATCAGGACTTAGCTCACACTTGGAACTGTGCCAAGAGTGAAAAACAGGGTTCCAGATAACCATGACTTTCCTTTGCTCATGGTATCTGGGGAGATCAGCATCTTTTCTTCTATTTAAAGGCCCCTGTTGTTCCCTTCCCATGGACTTCTTCATTCATGGCCTTTCCTCACTTTTGTTTAGACGTGTTCATCTTTAACTCATTAGGGGGATAACTATTCTTTTTTTCTGAAATATGAACCCGAACAATTTTTTTTTTCAGTTCTTGGGTTTTTTTTTTTATTATGTTATGTTAATCCCCATACATTACATCATTAGTTTTTTGATGTAGTGTTCCATGATTCATTGTTTGTGTATAACACCCAGTGCTCCATGCAGAACGTGCCCTCTAATACCCATCACCAGGTTAACCCATCCCCCCACCCCCCTCCCCTCTAGAACCCTCAGTTTGTTTTTCAGAGTCCATCGTCTCTCATGGTTCGTCTCTTGGGTTGTTTTAACTTTGGTTACGAAGAACTTCCTTTTTAATGTAGTAGGTTTTTATTTTTTTATTTTAATTTTTTTAAAGATTTTATTTATTTTTTGACAGAGAGAGACACGGCGAGAGAGGGAACACAAGCAGGGGGAGTGGGAGAGGGAGAAGCAGGCTTCCCTCGGAACAGAGAGCCCGATGTGGGGCTTGATCCCAGGACCCTGGGGTCATGACCTGAGCCGAAGGCAGACGCTTAACAACTGAGCCACCCAGGCCCCCCAATGTAGTAGGTTTTTAAATGTAATCAACTTTATCCACTTTTATTTATGTGCACTGAATTTCAGATTTTAGAAAAGACCTACTTCACATATATAAAGAAGCCCTATTTGTTTTTATACGTTGTTTTCATGGTTGCATTTTTTAAGAATTAAGTCTTTGTCCATCAGAAACTTAATCTGGTGTGCATTTGGAGATACACATCACGTTTACTTTTTTTTTTTTTTTTCAGATAGCAACTGGTTGTCCTAATACAATTTGAATGAACTTGTGCATTATCTCCTTGTCCATCACTGATGATGGTTATCCGAGTCATCTCCAGTTTTTTTCCTGATCTGCTTCACAAGGACTTTCTAAAACAAACACATTTTTGGCTCTGGTGATCCTCTCTGTGGTCCATTCATTTTCTGTTTTATTAATTATTCTTTTACTTTTCCTGTTTTTCGTTGTTCTATCTTTTGAGTTTTGCCTGCCATTGTTTAACTACTTTCTTAAAGTGAGTCTTTAGCTCACTGATCGCAAGCCTTTCTTTTTTCCCCCCTCTAATATATGCATTCACAATTTGAAAAAGAAAACAAAACCCTGTAAGCATGTCTTTAACTGTATCCACAAGTTTTGAAATGGTTGGATCATTTTAAAATTGCATTCAGTTCAAAACATTTTCCAAATTTCATTGTAATTTCTTCTTTGATCTGTGGGTTATTTAGAAGGATAGTGTGTATTTTCCAAATGTTTGGGGATTGTTTCATTGTCTGATTTCTAACTTAATTCAACTGTCTTCACAAAGCATGTTTTGTATTATTTTAATCCTTGGAAATAGTTGGAAACTTGATTTGTGGCCCAGAATATACTCTATTTTTGTAAATGTTTTATGTATACTAGAAAATAGCATGTATTTTTGCAGACATTGGAAAGAATATTTTAGGTATGTCAGTTGGGTCTCCTTGGCTCACATCTTTTAGGTCCTTCTGGGTCATCATTTTGGGTCTGGTTATTCTACCATTGATGTTGAAGGGTGTGTTAACATTTTCTGTGATGTGGATTTGTCTCTGTCCTCTTTTATAAAGTTCTTTATTTGTATCCTGTATTTTGAGGCTATGCTAGGACATGAATTTAATTTAGTAACTGTTGCCTCTTCTTAGTGAATTGCACCTTCTCACGTGAAATGTCCCCCTTTCTCTCTTGTACCACTCATTGCCTTGAGGTCTACTTGGTCTGAGATGCATCTAGCTACATGGCCTTTCTTTTGTTCAGTGTTGCCGTGATAGATCTTTCGCTAGTGTTTTACTTTAACCCTTATTTGATCTCATGTAATCGTTTGTAGAACCTTTACATAATCTCATGGCGAGTCAGAATTTTTGTGTGGGCGTGAGTGTGTAGTGTGTGTGTTTTAATTTAGTCTGACAATTTTTGGCGTGTTTCTTAGAGACCTTTTATATTTAAAGTAACAGCTAATTTATTTGTGTTTAGATTTACCACCAAGTAGACTATTCACTTTCTATTTTTATGCTCTTTCTTCTCCCTCAGAGTAAATATTTTGGGTTATTTCTATTATTCTATCCCCCCTCAGCTTTTTAATTGAACCATTTTTATTATCATTTTAAAGTTTATCAGAGACGCTATGGTATGCATTCTTGATTTATGAACACCGAACATAAGCGGGGCACTTTCACCTCATTCAACACAAGACAAAGATCTCATAACTCTTACTTCATTTGACTCTCTCCCAAACTCTTAAACTATTTTTGTTTCTCCTTTTGTGTCTAAATTCATTTTACATTCCAGAAGATATTATTTTTTAAAGTTTTATGTAGTTGGTATTTATTTGGCTTGCTCAAATCTTTACCTTTCCTTCCTCACACCTTCCTGCAACTCTACACCTTCATCTGGGACATTTTTCCTTCTGCCAGAAGGACATTCCTCACTATTTCCTTTTGTGCAAATTTAAGGGGGATGAACCCTGTTAGGTTTGTCTAAAAAACAATTATTATTTTACCTTCACTTTTGAAGGGTATCTTGGTTGGATATACGATTCTGGATTGGGAGTGTCTTTCAGCAGTACTTCAAATATATTGTGTTCTTGACTCTACTGCTTGTTCTCAGAAGCCAGCTATTTATTTGAAAGTAGTCTGTATTTTTTCTCTGGTTGCTTGTAGGGTTTCTTGTCCCCTTGGTTTTGATCGTGTCATCATGATGTCATAAAGCACTTCCTGAAAATTACATATTTATTTGCTTGTTGGTCATATACTCCTTTAATGAATGGGTAGCTTGATCCTCTTTCTCATTTTTGGAAAATTACTAGTCTTTGTTTTTTCAAGTATTGCTTCTGTGCCATTCTTTCTCTTCTGTGTTGTATTCTCCACATTTCTGCAGATCTATCTAGCAGTTTTTTTAATTCTCATTTTTTCCTGTCTCACCTACTTTTACCCATCCAGTGAGTCCTTAATTTCAGTTGCTATATTTTTTCATTTTTAGATCACCACTTGCTGCTTTTTATAAAGCCAACTTTTTTGGCGAAGTTCTTCATCTCGTCTTTCATTTCTCTGAACATATTAAGACTAATTATTTCCAGGTCCGTGAAGGTTACATCTCTTATCTGTATTCTCTGTTTCTGTTCTCTGTTGTTTCTTGTCGTATGCATGTGTATTTTCTTTTCAACTGCCTGATTATTGTGAATTAGGTGTGGTGAAACTCAGTGGAAACATGTAGAATAATTTGTTATCTCCTTTGGAGAGGATGGTTCTTAACTTCTTATAGAAGGCTGGTGACTCAACAAAATCCTGGGTCACATTTTGCAATTTGAAGGAGAGGCATGACCTCAAGCTAGCTTGGTATTTTTCTTAGTAACTCTCATTTCTCAGGTGTAATCTCTGGGGTCTGGATTCAAAGCCAGGATTTACCAGATATGACCTCCATTGTCGGGGTCCCACTCCACCATTCTGTGGTGAGCCAATGTACCTGCCTCTCTCTCCTGGGTGCATATTCTGCTTGTCAGAAGATGCTTCTAGCTGTAAAATTGCTCCCAATCCCTGATCACTTCCTGGAGATGCCTTATCTTCTCAGATCTTGGCATCATAATTTTTCATAGATCTCTGACGGCTTCAATCTGATTTCTAAGATGTTTTATCTGGCTTTGCTGTTCTGTTCATTGGAAGAGTTGCCCTGAATATCTGGGCCCACCACCACCAGAAACAGAATGGCCTTTTTCTGCCTACTTCAAATGCCATCTTTTAAAATTTATGACATTGTTATATAAACTTAACCCAATTTTTAGATTTTCCTTTCTGTTCCATAAGTTTTTCTGTCTATACATGTGGCAGCAACTCACTGTTTTATTCACTGAAGCTGTATAACATGTTCTGATACCTGTAAGGATGATCCCTTTCTACTGTTCTATGGTTTTTGAATCAGTCCTCCTTATTTTAGTTTTTTGTTTTCCTTTTGTTTCTCTCTCCATGAACTTTCATGTAAGGTTAGCTAATTCTCGCTAAAAATCTGTTGTTATTTAAGGAGAAGGGATAATCTTAAATTTCCACATTGAATTAAGACAGAAATCTCTGTGATGTTGGATCTTTTTATTTGAGAACATTGTTGATCAATTGATATGTTTGTCATTTTTCTGTCCTTCAATAGTTTGAATGGCTTTTTTCATAAGGATATTGATATTTTAGTTATGCTAATCTTATGTAGTTTATCATTCTAGTATTGTTGGGAAAGTGATATTTTCCCATTATTATTGGGTGTTGACATAAATTTGGGCTATTTATTCAGTATGTTAGCTATATGTTATACTGGATTTGTGTTACAGGGTAGTTGTTAATAAAATTATCTTGGTTTTTAATTTAACTAAAGCACTTTTCTTTTTAAAATAATCATAGATTCACAGGAAGTTGCAAAGATAGTACACTGAGGTCCTGTGTACTTCTGTTCAGTTTCCCTCCATAATCATAGTGTAATATCAAAACCAGGAGTTTGCTGTTGTGTATGTGTAGCTCTGTGTCATATTATAACACACATAGTTTGTGTGACCACCCCTGCAGTCAAAATACAGAATGTTCTATCCCTACAAATATCTTCCCCTGTGCTATGCCTCCATAGTCATAACCTCTCACCCATCTCCACCTTCCTTAACCCCTAGTAAACATTAATTTTCTCCCCATCTGTATAATTTTTGCCATTTTAAGAATGTTACATAAATGGAAACATATGATATATGACCTCCTGAGATTGACATTTTCTACTCAGCACAATGCCTTGAAATCCATAAGAATTGTTATGTGTGTCACAAGTGTGTTCCTTTTTATAGCTCGGTAGTATTCCATGGAACAAAGTAATGGTATTTTTTTTTCCATTCAGCTATTGCAGGACATTTTAGTTGTTTCCAGATTTTTGGATTATTTCAAACAGAGCTTCTTTGAAGATCTATGTACAGGTTTCTACGTGGACAAAGGTTTTCATTTCTCTGGGACAAATGCCCAGGGGTGGGATCAATGGGTTGTATGCTAAGTATATACTTAGTTTCAGAAAAAAAATTCCAGAGTGACTGAATCAGTTTGAGGGAAGCATAGAAAAAAGTATATCCATTTACCCTCCCGTTTATAATATAATTGTCTTCAATATTTCCTCTATCTACAGACAGTTGCAAGTTGTGCTCCACCTGTCAGGCATGATTTTGAAAGCATAACAGGAGAAGGAAAGGCAATTGCATCTACCCATAGTTTTTCTTTCTTCCTCTTTGATGTTCCAAGTTTCCTTCTCTTATCTTCTTTCTGTTTAGAGAACTTCCTTTCAGTCATAATGTTAGTGGAGGTATGCTGGTGACAACTGTCTTCATGGTCTTTGTCTGAGGACCCCAGGACTTCCTTCCCCTTTGGGCTGGAAAGAGATTTTCGCTGGGTGTGGGACTGCAGGCTGACTGTGCATTTCTTCCAGCTCATGAGAAATGTGTCCCTCCCTTCAGTTTCTAGTGAGAAAAGTCTGATTATTCTGACTGTATTTCATCTAGAATGAGGCATCTTTTTTCTCTTACTGCCTTCAAGATTTTTCCCTTTGTCTTTAGTTTTCAGAAATTTAAATAGGATGTGTGGTGGCATAGATTTCCTTGGTGCGTCCTGTTTTAGTTTACTGGTCTTTGGCCAAATTTGGGGAATTTTCAGCCATTATTTCTTTGAGCTCCTTCCCAGGGCTTCCTTCTTCCTCGTGTTCTGGAGCCCCAACAAGCGAGTGTCAGATCATTTGTTGAGTCCCTGAAGGTCCCAGGAGCTCAGTCCATTTGCTTTTCAGTCTGTTTTCTCTCTGTCATTCAGACTGGGGAATTTCTATTGTTTGGTCTGGAAACTCACTGATTCTCTCTTCTGTCCTCTCCATTCTGTTGTTGAATACATCCGCTGAATTTTTTATTTCAGTGTTTGTATTTTCAGGTCTAAAACTCATTGTGTCATGAGGCTGTGGATCTTACTTAAATATTCTGTTAGCAGGCCTCCTCCTACAGCTTTGGGAGGAGGGGGGGTCCTGCCTCATAGCTCTGGGGGACATGGCCAGGGTGAAGGGCGTTTGTTTTGTTGGGTGGTGGTGGGTGCCCCCCTCCTGTCCCCCATGTGGTTTCAGTGACATTACAAGACAAGGGAGACTTTGTGTCATGCACAGCGGTACAAATCCTGACTCCTTTTCCTCTTTGGTTGGAGTGGACCAGTTAGTATCTACATGTTTTCTTGCATGGCTGCCCATTTCCTCGCCCTCTGCTGAGGAGAGTATGCTTTCCTTGGGGCTTTTTGTCTGCACCTGCTGGTGTCTCCAGAATGCCAAATTCTCCATCACATTTTCCAGGATGCGCGAGGGAGCTCAAAGCCATCTTTCCCCCCGTCCTTAGGGATTCTGCCTTCTTCTCTCCATTTTTCAGAATCTCCTTACATTTGTTTCTTAAAACGTCCACAGTCTTTAGCTGTACCTTAGCAAGATGTAGAGGGAAAACTGTGCCTACTCCATTTTTTTGAGATCTTTCTTGACCTTTTGGGTATGGAGCTATATTAGTTAAAATTCATTTTCCCCAAATATTTAGGTTTAAAAGGCAACAGCAGTTGGAAGGTTATGGCACAAGAAAGATCCCCTAAACCTCAAAGTAAGTAAAATTGCTAAAGAAGTTTTGTAGATTTATGCATTTTTGTTGCAAAATGCTGATTTTCAGTAAACCAAGTTATGTTTGCTGCTGTCAGTTTTACTGCCTTCCTTGCACCTGGTCCTTGCACTGTTCAGTTCTCATGTTCCAAGCAGGAGTTGGGAAGAAGCAGCAGGACAGCTGGGGCCCTAACCCACAGCAAGCAGATTCGTACCAGAAGAAGGAAAGAGAGGCTGAGTGCCTGTCTGAGCCATTGGATTCCCTTCCCTGCCAGTGAGAACACATTTTCCTTTCCGTGTGGATTTAGGGGAAGGCAGTATGTGTCCTTTCATTTCAGGGCAAATTTACTGAACATCTTCATTGTGACAGACATTTTGCTTATTGTTTGGAGATGCAGGTAAAACAAGAGAGTGGAGCTTCTGATGTTCCCAAGTGAGCTCTCTGTAGCAGCAGGTCATACACTGCAGTGTGGAGAGTGAATGAGTAGAGCCTGGCCGAGACAGGATGCAACGTGCAGCAAGGAGAAAAATACATGTGACCTCACCCCTGAGAGGCCAGGCTCTCTTCCCAGTGGGGAGAGTCTAGAGAAAGGGAAAAGCATGTTCAAAGACGTGGGCATGATTTTAGGCAAAGGTTGTTTTGTTTTGCTTTCTTTTTTCTTTTCTTTTCCCTTCCTTCCTTCCTTTCTTTTTTTCTTTCTTTCTTCCTTTCTTGACTTTGTTCACTTTTTCTTTCAGGAAATACCAAATCAGCCCTGCTTTCAGTGACCTCATGTTGGCAGTGAGCACCTGTTAAGGGTTTAGCAGGCTTATAAATTTCATTCCGAGGCATGAATGATTAGATGTCTCTCATTTTGGTCATGGTTATAATTTGCAACCAGATGCAAATGCTGAACATGGCTAATTTCAAGACCTATAATAAAATTTCCAATGCCCTGGTGCTTAAGCATTAGATAAAAAATTGAATTATATCAGGAAGTTTTAGAACTTATTCAAATTCCCCATCTATCTGATTGCAATGACAATACACACTGAAAATCCCGAAGCCGAAAGAGGAAAGTGAAGAACAAACAAAGGGGTGGAATGAGGGAGTGAGGAAGAGAGGCACAGAGCAAGAACAGAGGGATGGAGGGCTCTGGATGCTGTGTCGCACGGTCACATGGGGTTCACTAGCCCACCAAGCTCTTGATGCACACCCACAGTAAGCTGGGTGCTAAGGGGATGCAGCCATTCAGAGCTGTGGGCATCTGCAATGTGTGCTGTGGTGTAGGACCCTGCTCTCAGAAGGTCCTGTGCTTGGTTTAATGTTCTGCTTTTGTCGTCTTGAAATTCATAGTCATTTTATCTTTGAATGGGGTTTTTTAAGTGTAGTTTGATGGGACACTGGAGCCTGCACCTGAGCTGAGGAGATAAGCATACAAGATGTATGTCCCCAAATGCCTGTAGAGTTTGCAAGGCCCCTATGCACAGAATCCTGGTGCACCTGCAGGAGTGGGAGTTCAGCAAGACCCCGACATTGAGGAAGTGGGGGCACTGACAGCTCCAGGAGGCCTGTTCACCATTCAAACTAGAACTTAGAATGCTCAAAGAAGGCAAAGAAACCTAAGAAATGCATGTGGCCAAGGAGCCATGTCATAGCCTTTCTGAACGACCATGTCTTTTCCCTCTTTTCGCCAACCACGTCCTCGGACAATGACAGCACGGAAAGAAAGAGAAAGTGGTAACCTACTGTCTCCCACCTGTCTGTCCTTCCTTCTGTGGCAGTCAGTGGAACACAGAGAGTGCTGGTAGACTGTGTGCATGTCACGAATGGAAATGAAGGCTCTGAGTTTGTTTTCTGCGGTGCTGACACTCTTCTGGTAAGAGAAAATACATACATGTGTCTGAACTACAAATTATACAACTGCCATGATTCCAAAGACACAGTTAAAGAGCCTACAAATTAAATGTCTTATATTTGTATCTAAAATTGGCATTGCACAAAAGATGAATGGTAAATTCCATGTTAACACTTTAAGTTCATGTATTTTATTTCTCAGAATGACATTAAATAACACACGAAAGACACCATGACAAGTTGAGTGACCACATAGGAAAAGAACAGCCTATATTGTAACCTCTTTAATGGCACATATTTCCTGCATTTTGAACAATGAGTTCTCAATTTTCCTTTTGTGCAGGGCCATGCAGATTATGGAGCTGGCCCTGGTCCCAGGTCTACATGGACCGGGAATCTAATGAAGGAACATCATCTAGCTCAGTCATTGGCCAAAGTTGTCAAACGTTCTGAAGGACTTCGCAGCAAAGACTGTGATCTTCTCGCCTTAATCATTGTACTTCTTTAACCAACAGATCAAGGAAGTAAGAATCATTTTATATTTAATAATGGATGAGGACAAGGATTGTTTAGAGCAATGACTGTCTTTCTTTCTCTCTCTCTCTCTTTTTTTACCTTTGTTACTGGATGGAAGTCACCGGTATACTCCAGCTATATGGTTTCCACAAGAAGCTATTTAAAGATGAATCCATTTACACGGAAGTACTCATATTTTTAACTAAGGGGCTGCAATCTGGGAGATAGTGAAATAGTGAAAAAAAGGTAGGGTCAGTATCCTCCAATGTCTCTTATTTGGTAAAAATCCCCAGGTTGGGGAGCAAGGAAGGGCCAAACAAATCTGTCTGCCTTGTGATGGTTGTTCTCTTCATCAATCTGACTGGGCTAAGGGATGCACCGATCACTGGTACGACATTACTTCTGGGTGTCTGTGAGAATGTTTCTGGAAGAGATTAGCAATAAAGTTGGTGGATTTATAGAAAAGGTCTTCTCCAAAGTGGTTAGGCATCATCCAACCCTTTGAGGACCCAAGTACAACAAAAAGGCAGAGAAAGGTTAACTTTGCTCTCTGTGCTTGAACTGAGATGTCCATCTTCTCCTGCCCTAGGACATCAGTGCTCCCTGTTCTCGGGCCTTTGGGTTTGGGCCAAACAACACCACCAGCTTTCCTAGGTTGGCAGATCATGGGACTTCTCAACCTACACCATCATGTGAGCTAATTCTCCATAATAAATCTCTCCCCCTTCCTCCTCTCACTCTCTCTTCTCTATCCTATTGGTTCTATTTCTTTGCAGAACTCTGGCCACTATAGCCTTCTTCTTCCATCTCCTGTCACTCTTGGTTGAAGGTGACACTGCTACATGGATGTTCCCTGTGTGTCCTGGCAGCATGACCTGCTTCTTCTGCATCTAGGGGGAAGAGTTTTGGCTGACTCCTGCTGTGCTGCACATGAACGAGGAATAGAAGCCCAGGCATCCCTGAAGACAGAGGCACCAGGAGACATAAGACATTTGCTAGCCATAGTGCAGGCATCCAGGGCAGGAACGGAGGCTGGTGGACCCACCATGACCCCAGACATAGATGGCCTGGAATTTCAAATTAGAGAATGCACTTTCCAACATCATTGAAAATAAAAAGTCTTGGAAAAATTGTAAGCAGGAAAGGCATGTGATTTTCAAGGCCTATTCTAGAAAAATATCTAGTAATAGACAGATATTTAAAGAATAAAATTCTGGAAGAGTAACATGCTTTCAGACGGATTAGAAGAAACTACAAGAGTTGGGATATAAAGTGATTGAGTCTAAACTACAGGGCTTCCTCTGTTTTTGTCTTTTTAATTCTTTATTTTGGTGTTTTTTTCTTGAGTTGTTTTCAGTATTTAAGCAATTATGTTTGTTTCAGTGCAAGGAGCTATTACCTGTGCCTTACTTTTACTAATTACAACCACCCGAGGTTCACCTGAATTCTATTAGCATTTTAAAGTATTTCTTTTATTTTTACATAAGCCCCAATGTTCATTAAAACCCTCTACAGCTCATGGTTAATACAGTCAGATAATGAGATGTACGTAATCAAGTCATTTGTACATTGTCACTAGTGACGGCTGGCAGCCAACTCTGGGAACAAGCATTCAGAGCACAGATGGGAAAGAATCTGTATAATAACTTAATGGAAAAATAAAGATTGCACTCAGCTCATTCAAGGGCACAGCTTCTGTCATGCCCTCTGATCACTGGTAGAAATTTGAGAATGGTATTTATAATCTCATCAGCACCGGCAGTGTTTGCAGTAACATAAAGAGTGAGGCATCATAGATTGTGCATTTCAGGACTTAAGCGTAGACAAATCAAACAGAACTGAAGGTAAGGTGACACGAAGCAGCTGTAAGAATTTCAAAGCACGGCTATTACAATGCTTCCAGTCCTTCCATTCCAGAAGAACTTATCATGCTTTATTGGTGTGGCAGCATTCACTAGTAGTCTGTTAAAGGTACATCTATGATGTTCTTGGAATTCACAAAATAATTATCATTTCTTCATGCCAATGAATCTAAGTTCCTCCAATCTTCTTGTCAACTTCCACTGAAAGAGAACTTGTTCATTTTTTTTCCAAAACATAACCTATTAAGGACAGTAGATAAATTGATTAAATTATAACACATTTAAATTTGTGTCTCATGGTGGCATTTTTCCCCACAGCCCCCACAACCAGATTTCATTTGTGATCAATGGGCATGCTATACCGTCTGCTCCTGCCTTGTTTACATTATGCTATAAAAGTTGTCAGTTATTATCACGATCACGTCATTGTTTTGGATGTTCAATTTCGCCACCAGTGCTGTTTTGGGAGACACACTTAAGTTTCTACACTCAGGTGAAAGTCCCTAGACTCCAGGAAGGATTTTTCATCAAATGAACATGTGTTCCAACCAGGCTTCCAAGCGAATTAAAAATTCCAATATTACTTCTAATTTATCTTGAATCATATCATTGACTTTATAATAATATTTTAGAATGATATTTCATATCTTTTTTTGCAACTACCCAAACTCTGCATCCACTTGCTGCCACCAAAGCTGCTAAAAGAAGGAAATTAAAGTAATTTTCATTTGTTTTTATGCAAACAACAGGGGTCAAGACTAACACCAGCTGAGAATGAAGGCAGACCCTTCATTCTTCCTGTCTCCTTTCCCCAGGGACCCGTCACTGCAAGAGGAATACACTTCCATATTTTTTGCTAAGATTTTGCTCCACAACAAAATTTTTCATTGGCGCTCTGCTTGCCACAAGGATAAATTCAGATTTCTTACTTGACTTTCAGGAACCCAGCAAGCCCTCATAATGCCCACCCCCTGTGCCCCATGTATGTGTTCTGTTCCAACAGAAGTGGTCTAGTCACTGTCCCTCAGCCAATCCTCACAACTTGCCTTACACTGATCCCCTGCCTGATAATCTTTCCCTCTAAATATGTCACTCCTGCCCACCTGGCTTAGTCTGATCAGGCTGTTGTAGCAGAACACCACAGAATGGGCAGCTTATAGACAACAGACATTAATTTCTCTTAGCTCTGGAGGCTGGAAGTACAAGATCAAGTTGCCAGCTCACATAGTGTCTGCTGAGGGCCATTTGCTCACAAATGGAGTCTTCTCTCTGTGTCCTCACATGAGGGATGGGGTGAGGGGGCTCTCTGGGGTCTATTATAAGGACACTAATCCCATCATGGGGGCTCTACCCTCATGACTTAATTGCATCCCAAAGGCCCCACCTCCTAACCATCACCTTGGGGGCTAAGGTTTGAATATGAATTGAGGGGGACGCAAACATTCAGTCTGTGGCAGCACCCCTTCTGAGTCTTCTCTGTGGGATGCTGAGCACACTTTTCACAGTGGAAGGGGTTGCTCTGAGACAACAGGTGGACATCTGAACCCCCTGGACTTTATCAGAGTTTGGATTTTCAGATTATTAGATTACATTATCTGTTTAAGAAAACATTTCAGTTTGCAGCAATTTTGTAGCTACCCAGCGCCAGCCCCTTGCAGCCCACCTTCAGTAGTGTTTGTGTCTGCCCATTTCTTGATTGGATTATTTGTTCTTTGGGTGTTGAGTTTGATAAGTTCTTCATAGATTTTGGATACTAGCCCTTTATCTGATCTGTCATTTGCAAATATTTTCTCCCATTCTGTCGGTTGTCTTTTGGTTTTGTGGACTGTTTCTTTTGCTGTGCAAAAGCTTTTTATCTTGATGAAATCCCAAGAGTTCATTTTTGCCCTGGCTTCCTGTGCCTTTGGCGATGTTTCTAGGAAGAAGTTGCTGCGGCTGAGGTCGAAGAGGTTGCTACCTGTGTTGTCCTTTAGGATTTTGATGGACTCCTGTCTCACGTTTAGGTCTTTCAACCATTTGGAGTCTATTCTTGTGTGTGGTGTAAGGAAATGGTCCAGTTTCATTCTTCTGCATGTGGCTGTCCAATTTTCCCAACACCATTTGTTGAAGAGACTGTCTTTTTTCCATTGGACATTCTTTCCTGCTTTGTCAAAGATAAGTTGACCATAGAGTTGAGGGTCCATTTCTGGGCTCTCGATTCTGTTCCATTGATCTATGTGTCTGTTTTTGTGCCAGTACCATACTGTCTTGATGATGACGGCTTTGTAATAGAGCTGGAAGTCCGGAATTGTGATGCCGCCAGCTTCGCTTTTCTTTTTCAAGATTCCTCTGGCTATTCGGGGTCTCTTCTGGTTCCATACACATTTTAGGATTATTTGTTCCATTTCTTTGAAAAAAGTGGATGGTATTTTGATGGGGATTGCACTGAATGTGTAGATTGCTCTAGGTAGCATTGACATCTTCACAATGTTGGTTCTTCCAATCCATGAGCATGGAACATTTTTCCATTTCTTTGTGTCTTCTTCCATTTCTTTCATGAGTATTTTATAGTTTTCTGAGTACAGATCCTTTGCCTCTTTGGTTAAATTTATTCCTAGGTATCTTATGGTTTTGGGTGCAATTGTAAATGGGATCGACTCCTTGATTTGTCTCTCTTCTGTCTTGTTGGTGTATAGGAATGCCACTGATTACTGTGCATTGATTTTATAGCCTGCTACCTTACTGAATTCCTGTATGAGTTCTAGCAGTTTTGGGGTGGAGTCTTTTGGGTATTCCACATACAGTATCATATCATCTGCAAAGAGTGAGAGTTTGACTTCCTCTTTGCCGATTTGGATGCCTTTGATTTCTTTTTGTTGTCTGATTGCTGTGGCTAGGACTTCTAATACTGTGTTGAATAGCAGTGGTGAGAGTGGACATCCCTGCCACGTTCCTGACCTTAGGGGAAAAGCTCTCAGCTTTCCCCCATTGAGAATGTTATTCGCTGTAGGTTTTTCATAGATGGCTTTTATGATATTGAGGTATGTACCCTCTATCCCTATACTCTGAAGAGTTTTGATCAAGAAAGGATGCTGTACTTAGTCAAATGCTTTTTCTGCATCTATTGAGAGGATCATATGATTCTTGTTCTTTCTTTTGTTAATGTATTGTATCACGTTGATTGATTTGCGGATGTTGAACCAGCCTTGCAGCCCAGGGATAAATCCCACTTTGTCGTGGTGAATAATCCTTTTAATGTACTGTTGGATCCTATTGGCTAGTATTTTGGTGAGAATTTTTGCATCCATGTTCATCAAGGATATTGGTCTGTAATTCTCCTTTTTGATGGGGTCTTTGTCTGGTTTTGGGATCAAGGTAATGCTGGCCTCATAAAATGAGTTTGGAAGTTTTCCTTCCATTTCTATTTTTTGGAACAGTTTCAGGAGAATAGGTATTAATTCTTCTTGAAATGTCTGATAGAATTCCCCTGGGAAGCCATCTGGCCCTGGGTAATTATTATTATTTTTTAATAAAGGAGCTCAGCCTCCTGTTTTCAGTAACATCCACAAAGTGCATTGTGTACCAGAAGGTAGCTCATTCTCTGTCTGTGTTGATCAGGCATGCGCTCGGATTCTGAACTGCACCGAGCATGGATTGCAGTGGTTGGTGCCCTAGCTCCCCTGCCAAGCCTCCAGAATGCTTAAATGTTTTCAACTCCCAGCACACTGGTGATGTATTTGAAACCAAGTCTGTTTCTTGTTTTGTATTTTCTTTTTGGGAATTCCAAGGGGGTAGGCTCATGAGAAGAAAACAAAAATAGGCAGCCCTCCTTCCAAAAAAAAAAGCCTCCCTCCCCATCCTCCACCTTCAACTCCTCACCAGGGTTAAAACCATTTATATATTTCTGGGAAAACACCTACTAAAGCCAAGGTATATTACCCAGGGGACATTTTCCCCTTCTTTTTGGAGCAGAAACACCCATCATGGAAGAATGGTTTAGGATAACTACTAGCTGGAAAAAAGTTCAGAAGACTTGATATCACATCTTTTTAACCTCTCCCTAACGCCTGATTAAGAATTGTTAGTTTTCTGTTCTTTTTCTTCCTTTTGCCTTCTTATATAGCATTTGCTAAAGTGTTTACATACTTTCAAGAATTCATGGGTTTTATCTTTTTGAGGTTCAGGCCAGCCTGTGTGATATAACAAATAATATGTTTACCTTTGGCAATGGACACATTTGATTTCATTATAGCAATTTGATGAAAAAAATGATTTTGCAACATGTAAGCTGGTTTTTGGTGCATGTGCCATGCTTCTGTCCAGCCCTTACCTTGCACTACAAAAGCTCTATAACTAAGACGCAGTTGGTAAGACTCAAGGTCAGAAAACCAATGGCCTCTCCTGTGTACAAATATAACATGGTTCTGATTTGTAGTTCAAAGAAATGATGGAATTTAAAAGATTGACATTTAAATTAAAATGGTAATCCATAATGTCTCAAATTCCATCTGCTACAGATAATTTATCTGCTCCTCAGAAATCAAGACACCATTTATTTAACCCATGTCAGAGTTCTCTGCCTTAATTCTAAAATAACGGGGGCTCACTTCTCATTTGCGTTGTGTGGCAGACACGGCTCTCTGCCTCAGGGGATCCTGCCCCACCATCATGGCCTCGCTCCAGGCTCACCTCCTCCTTGAAGGCCTCCAAAATCCCTCCAGGTCATTTAATTGCTATGATCTCTCATCTAGAGAG
The DNA here is from genome assembly GCF_003265705.2 of Callorhinus ursinus. Taxonomy (NCBI): domain Eukaryota; kingdom Metazoa; phylum Chordata; class Mammalia; order Carnivora; family Otariidae; genus Callorhinus; species Callorhinus ursinus. Next base: position 11,958,724 of record NW_027397098.1, read on the forward strand.
TAGCAGTTATTCAAGGATGGCATGTATATTATTTCACATTTCCTTTTGCAATGATCACCAACTGGCCCTATATGGCCCCAGAGTTCAGTCATGGTGTGGCTTACAAATGTATTTTTTTTTCCCACAAAGCTAACTACAGAACTACATTTACTAGTAAATACTCAATATTATTGTTGATTAATTTGTTTTATATAGTGATATACTTAAAAGATAGCACTATACGTGAGAAAAAATAATTGTCATGTGATAGAGGAGGCAAAATTGTAGCTCTCTCTTCAAAGGGCTTGAGAACTAAGTTGACACAACACAGATTGGCTGGAGAAAAGCACACAGGGCCATTTAGTGTAAGGTTTAGTGAGACACAGCCTTCACAAGGAATGAAGACCCAAAGAAGAAGCAAAACTAAATGCTTTTCTAACAGGCTGAACAAAGAGAGGAAATTTTGGAAAAAATAACGCAATATAAAAGGATGCTAAAGGAAGATGGGATTTTTTTTTAACAAGGTCTGTTTGCACAGAACTCTCTCGGCTTCCACTCCTCATCCTTGGTGATGGGAATGTTACTCCCGCCGCCCCCCCTGCCCCCCCCCCAGGCACAGGAGTACATTGTCCATGTGGGATCTTTCCTCCTGCTTCCAGGAGAAGAAGGGGAGGGCAGAGCACCTTTCTTGTACCTGATGTTTTTCAAGTGCCTTCAGCCAAAATATGAAATATTTGTGGAAACTGTCTCTTGTCACCCACCTCAACTTACGTTTGAACCTATTTAATTCTGACCAGTAGATTTAATTTGCTCTTGACTTGAAAGTTCATCCACTCTGTATCCAAGGGCAATGTGAAGACACTTCAGTCTAATTCCAAGGGCCATCGTCAAGTGCATATCACCCCCAGCAGGTTCTGACAAGATTTCTGGAATGAGGACAGATGTCCAGGCAGGAGGCTCTGCCTTAATTGGACATCTGGTCCCAAGTCTGCTGTGGGGCAGGAACCCTGTAAAAATCTCTCTAGGGATCTGGAAGCCAAACCCTGTCAGGATGCAGCCCTCCCAGAGGCCACTGGAATATACTGGATCCCAGGGCTGCAGTCTGCAAGCCCAAAATGGAACCACTGCCTGGATGATCCTTTTGACCACTGTGGGCACAAGGATGGCCTGTCCCCATTGGCTGTGCCTGCAGCTGCCCTGTCAGACACATCTTGTCTCCAGAACTTTCCTTCTTGACACATAGGACTAACATGAAAGTGCAGCTGCATGTGCCCTGCAGAAGCTCTTGGTTCTCCAGGCACGTCTGGTTTCTTGAGAAGGCAGACACACAGAGTTGGGTTCCCCAAGCCAGCATGGGCACAGCTGTGAGATCTGCAAAACCAGAGTTCCCCATGCCTTGTTTCTTACCTCTCCTGCATCCTAGGTCTTCATGCCAGGTACAGAGAGTGGGAGGTGACTAGTGAAACAGGCTCTCTTACTCTATTATGATCGTTCCTGGCTCTCTTATCTGACATCATACTGTCAACAACTCCTCTCTGGTGTTAATTTCTCTGGTCCTATTAATGCCTATTTTATGGAATAGCTGTGGAGAGTAACGTAAATTCTATGAAGCATTGAGTCCCAAGCCTGCCATCCAGTGAGACTCCAAATCTGTTTTCTTCCTTAAAAAACAGCAGTACAAAGGAACCGAGTTCACTTTTAAGGTAGCATTGTGGCTTGGTTTGTTCTTTATTTTCATTTAGATTTGTATTTATTATTTATGTTTTACAGCTTTATTGAAGCGTAATTGATATTCCACTAATTGCACATATTTTAGGTGTGAAATCATCCTCACAATCAAGACAATGAGCATATCTGGCTTCCGCCCAGATTTCCTTGTGCCTGTCGGTAGTGGCCTCCAAAATCTTCCCTGCTCCCCTTGAGTGCCCATCCTCAGATAGCCACCAGACTGTTTCCTGTCACTTTGCATTAGCTTGCACATCCTGTGTTTATAGAAATGCAATGACACAGCATGTACTCTTTCTCGGGCTCATTTCTTTCACTCAACATAATTATTCTGAGATTCATCTATTTTGTTGTGTATACCAGTGATTTTCATTTCTGAATAGGATTTCATTTTATGGATATGGGATGTATTTATGTATTAATCTGTTGATGGACATTTGGGGGGGTGGTTACAGGTTGGGCTCTCACAAGTAAAGCTGTTACAAACACTTCAGGATCTAAATGTAAGAGCTCAAAGCATAAACATTCTAAAAGAAAACATAGGGGAGAATTAGTGAATTTTAATTTGGCAAATATTTCTTAATGATAAGTAAAAATCAAGGATTTTGAAAGAAAACATATCAATTAAGTCTCCTTATCAAAAATAAGACACTTTTGCTCCTCAGATGACACTTAGGAAAATGAAAAGGTAAGCCACTTAGTAGAAGAAAATATGAGTGAACTAGATTTTCAAGAGCAAATCTGTATCTAGAATATATAAAGAACTCTTACAACTCAATAACCAGAAGACAAAATAACTTGGAAAAAAAAAAGATTTGAAAAGACCCTTCACAAAGATGGTGCAGGGATGACTAATTAACACAAGAAAAATGTTCATCACATTTCATCATTATGGAAATACATGTTAAAACCACAATAACATGCCCCTACATGCCCACTGGAATGGCTAAATTCAAGAGTGATCACACCACATGTTGATGAGGATGTGGGCAGTGGGAGCTCTCTGCTGCTGGTGGGCACACAAAATGGTACATCTGCCTTGAAAAACGTGTGGCAGTCCCTTAGAAGTTAAACATAAACCTACCATATGATGAGGCCATTCCATTCCTAGGCATGTTCCCAAGAGAAGAGAAAGCATATGTCTCCACTAAGACCTGTAACTCTATGTTAAAAGGAACTAAACCAAGCTCAGTTTACAGAAACCAACAATTCAAAGAGTGATTTAGGCTTCATAATATAGACCAGTCCCTCAAAGTGTCATTTAAAATTCTGTAACAAAAGAGCACCTTAAAGTCCTCCTTATTTTCATCTGTAGTAGAAATCAAGGGCTATTAGAAGTTGTGCTATAAAGGAAAGAAATGATACAAAAGTAGAGGGAAAAAACCCAAGACACTCTCTAGCACCAAAAAATAGAGGAAGATATATGCTGATAAACACACCAACAAACAAAATAATGTTGAGACATATATATTAAGCATATAGTGTTATTCCACTCAGTTGTCCTAAAATCTCCAAGGGTAGTTTGCAGGGAAATACACTGTGGCAGGGCAAGACTGACTTCCAAATAAGGTCTGGGTTGTAGGTCCAGGTGTGCATCCTTGGGCTAGTCACTGGCATCCCCAGCATTCAGTCTGATGTTAGGCTGATAGGAGTCCTACAGTGTCTTCTAGCTCGACAATACTGGTTTTTCAGTGAACTAGTGCTCTCCTTGTAAAACCTACCATTTTGGATATCATGTTTCTAAGGAGTGAAATCTTTTGTCCTTGGTGAGGAAGACTGGAATTGCCACTGATGCATGGAATGGCCATTTCAAGGACCAACTTTTTAAAGACAATCTTAAATACATCAATGCTTAAATAGCAGTCCTACATGATTTATAGAAGTAAACTCTGATTTGGCCTCTGCTTTAAAAACTTTGGACGAAGTGTGTTAATTCAAGATAATAATGGATAGTGTATAAAATATACAAACATAGCAAATCCCTTTGCTTGTTTTCAGTCATTCATGCACTGTACTAAGCTGTGTGATTCACACCCCAATTGACAGCTCCTAAGTAAACTGTTCCAGAAATATGAAATCTTTGTCTAATAATTCCCCACATATGTTTCTGGCAAATAAATAATTGAGGCTTAAGAGAAATGGTATCTCTGCTCTCATTTCAAAAGAACAAAGACACAGTATCCATTTCTACTCTTAAAAAATTATTCACATCATAGATCATTTAGTTTGAAGGAAGCCAATATTAATATTTCCTTTTCATCTTATGGTGCTCATAAAGTAGTTCAGACGCTTTCCACACATCTGCAACTTAGATGTAGATGGGCCACGTCCTCTGATGATGTACTCCGAACATTCTCATCTTTCAAAATTCTCCAAAGGACTGCCAAGCCACTGTTTGGCCTAAATCCTCTGGCTAATCAGCCGGTGGTATCAACCCAAGTCAATGGAAAGAGAAGGGAAAATGCGTCTTTGCTGTTGAATAGCAAGCAGCACTGGAATGGGGCACTGCCATGTGCTCGGCCATTTTGTCAGAGGCTCACTTGGGTAATCAGGAATTTAGGTGAACCATTTGAAGCATAGTTTCTTCTTCTTCAACTGAAACTATGGTGGAACAAAGGGCACAGCATGTGAGGGAGAGGCTGTGAGGCAGGTGGCGCTTCTACCTACCCTCCCCGTCGCACCTTCTCCACCTTCTCAAGAGTCCCAGCCAAGACACCAGCGTGCCTCCCTGACTGAGAAACAGTACAGCCAAACTAAGCCCAAACATGAACTGATCTGAGTTTCAGTTCTCCTGATATAAAAAGAAGAAAATAAAGATGCATTAAACACATGGGAATTTTCTTCATGTGGAAGGAGTATCTGCTTCAGTGACTCTGGAGAGCCCAGCCCAGCAAGCCTGGTTTCTTCCTAAGCTCACCTCCGTGTCTCCCCCGGTTACTTCCGTGAGCATTCTTTGTTAGCAGGTAGCATTTCCCATTTGGCAGTAATAATCTTTCTAAGTTTGACAAGATTTAAGTAATTTCAAATTGTTTTCAAGGCTCACTTTCAATTCATGTTTTAAATTGCAGTATACGAAGCATGTAAAACATTTGTTTCAATGAGAACATGATGCTTGCACTTAGTATTTACACAACATGAAATAAATCATGTCAGAATTAATAAGGTCTAATTCTATTAATGTCAGAAAAGATTAACATAGGTTCTCTCTTCTAAGCAGACTTGCCCGATTCTCTTTGAATTATTCTTGACAGTGTTAAAATTCGACTAAGCCTACAAATAAAATAGGCCAGCAAATAAATTGAAGTAATAAATTAAGACACTCTATAAATAAAGGTATCTGTGCTAAAAGGAGCAGATTTGATTGAAAACCCTTAGTAGGTTTGTCGTCAAGGATATACTTCCTAGTCTCTCTCCTGATGCTTCTAGCTGTCTCTGAATTGGGTTTGTTTCCTTTGTGTGTATTTTAGTAGATGAAAATTTCATACTCTGGATGTAAAAGTTAATGATAATTAGAAGACGCTATACCAAAGCAAGTGAGCGTGATTTAATAACATGACAAAAGGGGTTTCACTGGTCAGGTGGATTCGCCTGATTGGAGGTAGCTAAAATGTGCATGTAACCTCATGGGTTTGTGCGGTTAGAGAGAACATGCATGGAGCATTTACCTGGACTCATCCCTTTCATTTCCAAGTTTGCTCCCTCCTACTAACTAGTGCTCATGGAGAGGTGTTCTTGTAAGAAGAGGGAAAAATAAGAGGTGTTTGATTTAAGCTTTTGCTGAGCTTTTTCTATCCAGCCTTGTGAAAGTGTTGCTTTCAAAAAAAAAAAAAAAGGTATTTAAAAATATGGTTAGCATTCCAGCTGGTAGTAAGTGATATATTATTCCTATAATTCATTAAGAGAAATACAGATCAGGCTGGGGGGAAGTGGCAAGGAGAGAGAAGACGTAAAGTTGTCTGAAATAGTGTAGAACAACATAAGAACAATATATGAACTTACAATACTGTGTTTTTTAATGGGCAGAGTCAAGGCAAGTTTGCTCTGGTTTGCTCTCAGGAGCTTTTGTTCCCTGCAAGCTCTCGGTACAGCTTTGGAGGACCAGGGTGAAAATGGTTGCAAGTCAAGGCAACATCCTTGACAAAGGATGTTATGGATATAAGCAAATGATCAAATTGTAGAAAATATGAAATATTATGGCTTTAGAGGATGAATTAGTTGTTTCTTTAAATTGATCCCTACCCAACACTGGATTCTTCAAACATCAGGCATATTCGGAATGATACCTTTGCTCTCTGTCTCATAAATTTTGTACCAATTGTAGTTGTTAAGACAAATGTGATCGAGGGCGGAGCAAGATGGCGGAGGAGTAGGAGACCTGGATTTCGTCTGGTCTCAGGAATTCAGCTGGATAGGGATCAAACCATTCTGAACACCTACGAACTCAACAGGAGATCGAAGATAAGAAGAGTAACAACACTCTGAACAGAAAAGC
>NW_027397098.1:11965319-12016470 GCF_003265705.2 Callorhinus ursinus
AAATCAAAAAGGCTATTAATGAGGTGCAATCAAAAATGGGGGCACTAACTGCTAGGATAAATGAGGCAGAAGACAGAATCAGCGATATAGAAGACCAAATGATGGAAAATAAAGAGGCTGAGAAAAAGAGAGATAAACAACTACAGGGTCACGAGGGCAGAATTCGAGAGATAAGCGATACAATAAGATGAAACAACGTTAGAATAATTGGGATCCCAGAAGAAGAAGAAAGAGAGAGAGGGGCAGAAGGTATATTGGAACAAATAATAGCAGAGAACTTCCCTAATGTGGGAAAGGAAACAGGCATCAAAATCCAGGAGGCACAGAGAACCCCTCTCAAAATCAATAAAAATAGGTCAACACCCTGACATCTAATAGTAAAACTTACAAGTCTCAGAGACAAAGAGAAAATCCTGAAAGCAGCCCGGGAGAAGAGATATGTAACCTACAATGGTGGAAACATTAGATTGGCAACAGACCTATCCACAGAGACCTGGCAGGCCAGAAAGGACTGGCATGATATCTTCAGAGCACTAAACGAGAAAAATATGCAGCCAAGAATACTATATCCAGGTAGGCTATCATTGAAAATAGAAGGAGAGATAAAAAGCTTCCAGGACAAACAAAAACTAAAGGAATTTGCAAACACAAAACCAGCCCTACAAGAAATATTGAAAGAGGTCCTCTAAGCAAAGAGAGAGCCTAAAAGCAGCACAGATCAGTACAGCATCCTTTCTTGATCAAAACTCTTCAGAGTATAGGGATAGAGGGTACATACCTCAATATCATAAAAGCCATCTATGAAAAACCTACAGCGAATATCATTCTCAATGGGGACTCTCAGCTTTTCCCCTAAGGTCAGGAACGCGGCAGGGATGTCCACTCTCACCACTGCTATTCAACATAGTATTAGAAGTCCTAGCCACAGCAATCAGACAACAAAAAGAAATCAAAGGCATCGAAATCGGTAAAGAGGAAGTCAAACTCTCACTCTTTGCAGATGATATGATACTGTATGTGGAAAACCCAAAAGACTCCACCCCAAAACTGCTAGAACTCATATAGGAATTCAGTAAAGTAGCAGGATATAAAATCAATGCACAGAAATCAGTGGCATTCCTCTACACCAACAACAAGACAGAAGAGAGACAAATCAAGGAGTTGATCCCATTTACAATTGCACCCAAAACCATAAGATACCTAGGAATAAATTTAACCAAAGAGGCAAAGGATCTGTACTCAGAAAACTATAAAATACTCAGGAAAGAAATTGAAAAAGACACAAAGAAATGGAAAAACGTTCCATGCTCATGGATTGGAAGAACAAACATTGTGAAGATGTCAGTGCTACGTAGGGCAATCTATGCATTCAATGCAATCCCCATCAAAATACCATCCATCTTTTTCAAAGAAATGGAACAAATAATCCTAAAATTTGTATGGAACCAGAAGAGACCCCGAATAGCCAGAGGAATGTTGAAAAAGCAAAGCAAAGCTGACGGCATCAAAATTCCGGACTTCCAGCTCTATTACAAAGCCGTCATCATCAAGTCAGTATGGTGCTGGCACAAAAACAGACACATAGATCAATGGAACAGAACAGAGAGCCCAGAAATGGAGCCTCAACTCTATGGTCAACTCATCTTTGACAAAGCAGGAAAGAATGTCCAATGGCAAAAAGACAGTCTCTTCAACAAATGGCGTTGGGAAAATTGGACAGCCACATGCAGAAGAATGAAACTGGACCATTTCCTTACACCACACACAAAAATAGACTCCAAATGGTTGAAAGACCTAAACGTGAGACAGGAGTGCATCAAAATCCTAAAGGAGGACACAGGTAGCAATCTCTTCGACTTCAGCCGCAGCATCTTCTTCCTAGAAACATCGCCAAAGGCAAGGGAAGCCAGGGCAAAAATGAACTCTTGGGACTTCAACAAGATAAAAAGCTTTTGCCCAGCAAAAGAAACAGTCCACAAAACCAAAAGACAACCGACAGAATGGGAGAAAATATTTGCAAATGACATATCAGATAAAGGGCTAGTATCCAAAATCTATAAAGAACTTATGAAACTCAACACCCAAAGAACAAATAATCTAATCAAGAAATGGGCAGAAGACATGAATAGACATTTTTCCAAGGAAGACATCCAAATGGCCAACAGACACATGAAAAGTGCTCAACATCGCTCAGCATCAGGGAAATCCAAATCAAAACCTCCATGAGATACCACCTCACACCCGTCAGAATGGCTAAAATGAACAAGTCAGGAAATGACACATGTTGGCGGGGATGTGGGAAAGGGGAACGTTCCTACACTGTTGGTGGGAACGCAAGCTGGTGCAGCCACTCTGGAAAACAGTATGGAGGTTCCTCAAACAGTTGAAAATAGAGCTACCATATGATCCAGCAATTGCACTACTGGGTATTTACCCCAAAGATACAAATGTAGGGATCCGAAGGGGTACGTGCACCCCAATGTTTAGAGCAGCAATGTCCACCATAGCCAAACGGTAGAAAGAGCCAAGATGTCCATCGACAGATGAATGGATAAAGAAGAGGTGGTATATATACACAATGGAATATTATGCAGCCATCAAAAGGAATGAGATCTTGCCATTTGCAACGACGTGGATGGAACTGGAGGGTTTTATGCTGAGTGAAATAAGTCAATCAGAGAAAGACATGTATCATATGACCTCACTGATATGAGGAATTCTTAATCTCAGGAAACAAACTGAGGGTTGCCAGAGTGGTGGGGGGTGGGAGGGATGGGGTGGCTGGGTGATAGACATTGGGGAGGGTATGTGCTATGGTGAGCACTGTGAATTGTACAAGACTGATGAGTCACGGATCTGTTCTTCTGAAACAAATAATGCAATATACGTTAAGGAAAAAAAAAGAAGAAGAAGATAGTGGAGGGGAAGAATGAAGGGGAGTAAGTCGGAGGGGGAGATGAACCATTAGAGACGATGGACTCTGAAAAACAAACCGAGGGTTCTAGAAGGGAGGGGGTTGGGGGATGCGTTAGCCTGGTGATGGGTATTAAAGAGGGCACATTCTGCGTGGAGCACTGGGTGTTATGCACAAACAATGAATCATGGAACACAACATCCAAAACTAATGATGTAATATATGGTGATTAACATAACAATAAAAAATTATTAAAAAAAGACAAATATCAACATTTTGCTGTAAGAAAGCCAAAGACTCTTACATCACCAAAGGCGCGGGATGGGGCGTGGTGTGGTCAAGAACTAACCATACCCAGAGAGCATTGGCCTTTGCCCCTGGCCTCCTGGAAGTTCATATCTAAGCCCCTGGAAGGTCCTGTCTGATGGGAGTATCTCTGTTTACCTGGGGCCTGGGGCACTGATCGTCTACAGTGTAATTTCTGGTGGGGGCTGTGGGATATGTGATATCAGCTCAACTTCAAGAGGGTCTGGAGATGAACGATCAGACAGGTGGGCAATCAATTATGACAGAATCCTAATAACAACTCTGAACACCAAGGTTCTGGAAGCTTCCCTGGTTGGCAAAACTCCATGCGTATTTCTACACATCATTGCCAGGAGAAGCCAGCGCTGCCCACCGTTGCACGGGACGGGACAACTGGAGGCTCTGTGCCTGGCGTGTCCTGGTCACTGCCCGCTGGCCCCAGTGCCCTTGGATGACTTTCCTCTCTATCCTTCTGCTGTAACGAACCACAACTGTGAGTAAAACAGCTTTCAATGTGAGTTCTAGCAAATTATCAAGCCTCACTGCTGTCTTGTGGGGACCTGGAACTTTAAAATTGGTGTCACAGGTGAGGGAAGGGTAGTCTCATTTCTGCAGAGTAATGCACACAATCATTTATGGAGTATTTTTACCAAAAATACATTAAAATTGAACATAATCATGAGAAACAACTAGACAAATCCAGAATATGGAACAGTTAAAACCAACCAGTTGAACTTTCAATTATGTCAACAGTCTGAAATCAGGTACCAAAAAAGTGCAAAGAAATCTTCTAGTACAAAGCATTATAGCACTCATGAAAGAGAGAAAACATTTCTCCTAACCATGGAACAAAGGTCTTTTGTTTTAGACCCTTTAGGCCAATGTAAGTGACATGCCCATCCCTGTACCCCTGAGAGGGAACAAGGGATTTCCAGCATTGCCTGGTGTAGAGCTGGATTTGAAAGCAGTCCTGGCAGAGTTCAGAAGGCTGCTCTGATTTGCTTAGACTATTCAGAGACCAGCCCCAAACTGAGGATAGAGTTGTGTTTCCTTATCACATACGTTCTATGCAGGAAAAGTAATAACACCGTCCAAGGCATACACATACTTTGTCCAGATTTTGGGTTCAAACACAGCAGAACAGTAAATTTAGTCCCCTATCTCCTGAAACTAAAGAAGGACTACAAGCATGAAGATATGTAGAAAATTTGTACTCCCAACTGCAGAGACCTAATTTTGTTTTAATACAGCTCAACATAAACCAACTATCTTCAAGAGATAACTGACAAATAGTAGCTACTTGTAAACCACTAATTAGCACTGCTTGGAATATCCTTTTCCTATATTTCATAGGTACTCCTGCCTGAGATATTGCTAGTATGGGTGGAAAATATCTCTAGCCATTAGTACCATGCTTCATCATGAGAGATGCCCCCCAGTCCAACCACGGGTGGTTGAGAACAAGATTCAGATGTGTTTTTAATTTCTAGATCTAATCTAAACAATTGGAAACATCTCATTTATATTCTGGTATCCAATTTTTTAAAAGTTCTACTCCCTTGAATTGCTTTCTATTTTGTTCTGTTATTTTTGGAATCAGAATTGTAGCTTCAGAGGTGATCTTCGTGACCATAGTCAATCAGGGGACAACACACAAATCAAACCAGTTACATACTGTCCCGCAGACCCAGGTGGCTAAAGGACAGCCTTCTCCTTGAGCAGGGGTGGGAGGTACTTCTGAGAGCAAGTTTTGTGCTAGACCGTGTTCGGCCAGGGAGCCTACAAGTTAACATACACCTCACTGGTAGTTTTGACCTGGTCATGATGTTCTCTCGAGTTATCCCCTCTTCTTGATAATTGCTGGTTTTTCTCTACTTTCTCTTCATGCTACATGGAGCTCCAGAGGTTAATTGATTTGTCTGTATTTCTTAAGTCGTGGAGACATTCCATCGCTAGGGCATTTCCTAGAATTTCAAATATACATTTCTGTCTTTTCTTACTTTGTATTCTGCTCTACAGTCCTTCCTTTTGTACAAGTAAATGAATATATGAATTAAGAGTCTGATTAAACAAACAAAAAGTAAAAAATTAGTTTTCCTTAGAAAAATTTTATTGCACGCCTCCTAAGATTGCATGCTAGGACTGCCAGCTCAGGACTCACCTGTGTGCAAGCCAGGCTTCTGACTGTACAGTTCTTTGCTGCGGAATGCCATGTCATGTGAGGAACAGTCTTTCTTGCCATTCTTGGTTGAGTATGTGATGTGGTATCATTCACATTCCAAAGCCTCCTTATTTCTATATAGCCTGAAAAACATTTTCTTTAGACGTTATCTTCAAAATTCACATAATAAAGCTGTGTGGCCCAAGGAAACAGATAGGAGGCCTGATCTGACCTATGTGTTGTCACATATAAGAAGACCTAGTCTAATTTGTTATGGATGCTAAGATGACCTTGCGATCTAAAATCTTGTGATTCGGGGCACCTGGGTGGCTCAGTTGTTAAGCGTCTGCCTTCGGCTCAGGTCATGATCCCAGCCAGGGTCCTGGGATCGAGCTCCACATCAGGCTCCCTGCTCTGTGGGGAGTCTGCTTCTCCCTCTGTCTGCTGCTTCCCCTTGCTTGTGTTTCCTGTCTTGCTGTCTCTCTCTCTCTGTCAAATAAATAAATAAAATCTTAAAAAAATTAAATAAAATCTCATGATTCAAAAATAATAGAAGAAAGTAAAAGTGACAGAAAAGAGTAGAACTTTAACAAAAATGAATGAGTTGAGCAAATTACATGTTTCTAATATGTTAGATAGAACCTAGAAATTAAAAAACACATCTGAAACAAAAATAATATTAAAAACAAAAGTGAAACTAAGAAAGAAGGAAATCACATTTAAAAAAAAAAACCCAGGAATATCTCAATTTAGGTTCGTCAAATACATGACCAGACAATACCAGTGAAAGAATGTGCAGATGATTAGCAGATGAATATAAAGTTTTGAATTACATGAACTTAGGACTGCTGCTAGGAATGTTGTGGTTAGGATGTTGAAATCAGAAATGATAGGTTTGTTGCCAGCACATACAAGTCGAATAGCTTTTTAAAAAATCCATGGTATTTACTTCATAATATAATATAAAGTTAAAATAAAATGGCCATTAATTTGAAGCATTTTGTTAGAGAAGAAATCCTGATTTCCATCATATCAGTTTGAGTAATTTTGTCTCTGATTAGCCTAGAAGAAAATATACATACTAAACAGGCTTTATTTTTAATTTTGGAAGATAGGCTTATTTTTCTTTGTTTTGATAAAGGAAAAAAAATCAACACCATCAAGCCTTAAAATATTATTTGAAATTCAATACTAGGATAAATACACTGACAGAAATAAATCATCAAAGTGGTCCATTTTCTTTTATTGGCAAATTATACATTCCCTATAAATTCTCAAAAGACAAGTAAATACCAATTTGTAATAGTTCATAGCTACAAAATGGAAAACTGGTCATAAAAGCCCATGAAGCAGAGATACCTAGCATTTCCATGGGAGCATAGAGCGGTAGGATGAACAATGGGAACAAAATCAGTTCTGGAAAAGGTTTCCTAACCTGACTACATAAACATAAAACAGTGACTTCTGCATCTGACAAACCTCATATCCATAGAAGGACCACACAGTGGACTGCCAATCATTTCCCTCCTGACATGACACAAAATATAAAATATGAAAATTGTTTCAATCTTTACGGGAAAGAATCAATTTTACTTTTAACCTGCTCAATCCTCTCACTGATGTTCAATAACAATTTATCCTTTAAATGGTACTTAATTTAGCCTTAATTTATTGTCTGGCAAATGCCTCTGGGCAAAATTGAATTCAATAAGAACCCATTTTGCCTTCTTAAACTTCATCCTTTCAAAGATATTACAGCACAAATTATTGTAGAGTTTTTAACTTTATTTTTGGTGTAATTTATTTAATGAAGACTAATAGAAAATCAAACAAAAAATTATCTTCATTTGTTTTCAAAACCACATCAGGCTCTGGTTGAAGGTAGAAGAATGAAGTGATCATGTGAATGGTTACCAAACGGAACAATTAAAAATGCACACATTTAAAGATGCTGGGAAGAATCTGAAAGCAAAGAGGAGAAGGGGGAGGGTTGAAACTTGAACAATAAAATTGGAAGAAGGACAGAAAGACGTGACTTGGCCTCTGCAGAATGATGGTGGTGGGAGAGACCCCAGCCCCACTCGTGAACGTGCCAGGGAGTAAGCATTCAGGGCCGGGAGTGAAGCTGGAAAAAAGTAAAGGGGAAATCAGGGCACTGTGAGAACCACAGGAGTAAAAGAATCTATAATTAATTAATGGGCCCTGAGGATGAAGAGGAGACATTGCATCCACTAAATAAAACCAGGAGAGCAAGAATAAGGGAAAATCAAGACACATGAAAGATGGGAGTTGAGAATAAGAGAAGAAAACTGATGGTTCCATACAAGGGTGGGGTGACAAAATCAGAACAACTTCTCTGAATTAGTACAAAAGAAGAAGAGACGTCACTTTAAAATATATGTATATAATAAAATAGGAGCATGAAGAAATTATGTCCAAAGCCCTACTTGTATGTGCCTCTGTGAGTGTACACATAGGTGTGTGTGGGTGTAGTGATGGAGACAAATGTATTAAGAAAATATACAGGAAAAAGTGTTGAATGGAAAAATTACAAACTGCCCCATTGAAACTGTGTGCAGTACCCAGTGAAATGAATGCAATGATATAAACAAAGCCATGTTTTTGTGAAATCTGAAAACACTAGGGATGAAAAGATTCTCATAGATTATAGAAAGAAAAATATGTTTTCCTACAGAGACACAATTCAAACAAATTCATATCATTTAAAGTCAATGTACAATGGGAGGGAAATTAAAACTGATTCGTCTCTTGCTTCAAAAATACTGGTGGCCAGAAACACAATGGAATATGCCCTTCAAGTTGGGAAAATAAATTAATTCCGTCCTGGAAGTTTATGTTCATCAGATCTGTCAAGTGAGGAGAGAATCAAGACATCTTCAGACTTGCAGTGACTCAAGATCCTTACCCCTTCTGCACCCTTTCTTTCAGATCTGGTTTTGTTTTCACCCCCGTATATCCCCCATTTTACCCTTTCATTGAAGTTCTCTCTTTTTGAAACAGATTGCCATTTCACTGGCTTGTCCCAAACATTTTCAAGGCTTCTCACTGCACTTAAGATAGAATCACAACAGTTAATGTAGCTAATAATGCTATGGCACTGTGGCTGGAACTGAGCCTTTTTTATTTTATTTTTTTAAAGACATTCATTTATTTGAGAGAGAGAGAGAAAACATGAGTGAGGGGAGAGAAGGGGCAGAGGGAGAGGGAGAGAAGCAGACTCCCCACTGAGCTCGGATCCCGATGTGGGGCCTGATCCCACAACTCTGAGATCATGACCTGAGCTGAAATCAAGAGTCGGGTGCTCAACCAGCTGAGCCACCCAGGTGCCTCAGGACATGTGTTTTTATATGAATTGAAACCCAGATCATCTTGCGAAGGTTGGGGCTAATTTGAACAGCACATTGGCAAGAATCAAAGCAGTCAAATGGTATTATAAAAATACTTGAACTTTATTTCCTTTTATGGTCATTTCTACATTATCTTTCTCTTCTTCTTTTGGTAGTTTTTAGGCATTTTTAAATTTAATCATGATACATCGATTTGGCACTGCCTCCGTGATTTAGATAGCCATGTTCATCAGAACTCTTCAGAGAAACAGAACCAATAGGATGTGTATATATGTAAAAAGGTATTTATTTTAAGGAATGTAAGGCTCACATGATTGTGGAGTCTTGGTGAGCCCAAAATCTTCTGGGGGAGCAGGCTGGAGAGCCAGGAAAAAGCTATAGTTCGAGTCCTAAGGCAGCCTGCTAGAGAATTAAGAAGAGCTGATGTCACTTTACTCAAAATCCACCACCCTAAAAGAAAATCTCATAGAACAACACCCTCACAGAAACATCCTCAATAATGTTTGACCAGATAGCTGGGCGTTGAGGCCCAGCCAAGTTGACCCATAGTATCATTCTCATTGTCAATACCACCAACCACTGGGGTTGGTGAAGCATGAGCTGTAGACATCACAGTCCTTCAACCCCAGAAGACTTCCTCATCTACTCCCAAGAACAAAGAATCACCTTACTCATCTACGGTGCCGTTATCAAATTCAGAAAATTGATCATGATAGTCCTAGTACATAACACAGGATTACATTCATACATCATTAATTGTTCTAGTGAAGTTCTTTCCCAGCATTTTGTTCAAGTCGACAAGCAGTCTGGTTGGCTGGTTTCCTTCAGCCACCATGCCTCTCTAGTCTTCTTCTGGAACAACTCCTCAATCTCTGGCTTTTATGACATTTACATCTTTTGAAGCATATTTTCAAATTGTCCCCTGATTAGTAATTTTTTTTTATTATGTTATGTTAGTCACCATACAGTACATCATTAGTTTTTGATGTAGTGTTCCATGATTCCTTGTTCGCGTATAACACCCAGTGCTCCATGCAGTACGTGCCCTCTTTAATACCCATCCCCCCAGCCCCTCCCCTCTAGAACCCTCAGTTTGTTTCTCAGAGTCCATCGTCTCTCATGGTTCATCTCCCCCTCTGATCTCCCCACCCCTTTCATTTTTCCCTTCCTTCTCCTAATGTCCTCCAGGCTATTTTCTGATTGTTTCCTTATGACTAGACTCAGGTACCATTTGTTTGTTGGCAGACACGCTCCCTGAGGTGCATGTGCTCAGTCCATCATGCTGGAGACACCTCCACATCTCATCTGTGCATGGAATGTTAGCTTTAAGCTCTGGGCTGTGGTGGTATCTGCCAGTTTTCTCCAGTGCAGTGACCTTTTCCTGGTGTTGTGAATAAGCAATCTCTGGGGAGATATCTTCAGGTTCTTTGAATATCCTGTCCCCAGTGAATTTTATCAAATGGTTTTAAAGATTTTATTTATTTATTTGAGAGAGAATGAGAGAGAGCATGAGAGGGAAGAGGGTCAGAGGGAGAAGCAGACTCCCTGCTGAGCAGGGAGCCCGATGTGGGACTCGATCCCGGGACTCCAGGATCATGACCTGAGCCGAAGGCAGTCACTTAACCAACTGAGCCACCCAGGTGCCCTCAAATGGTTTTAGCATTCATTGTTACTCTTGCCTGGATCATTTATTACTACCATGTTTGCTAAGTGGCTATTTGACTACCTCCATCATTCCTTCTGTGTTTACTAGTGGGCATTCCACTGTGAATAAGGCTTTCTCTCCCCACCTCCACTTTTCTGAAGTTAATTTAATCGTGTACTTTGAAATCAGCTTTATAAATATTAAGCTATGGCTAAAATAGGATAGACAGTAGATATATGTCTGGTATAGAGCATGTCATGTGGACCTCAGATGGAAAACTCAACCTGAATTTCATCCTGGTTTTACTGATAATGTGCAGGGGATGTTAGTTAGGAAAACCACTCGCATCTCTAAGTTTTGATATTTGTATCTATCCAATCTGCGTTTTAGACTATTTAATATGAACACTTTTTTTTTTAGTTTTAATAGCTCTTAAAAAAATTCAGTCAGTCTTTGTGTGGCCTAAAGTATCTCTAAGAGAGGAAACTCCCCCTTCTCAGTCTTAATAACAGCCAGCTTGATTAACTGCAATTAGCCAAGAATTGGCAAAGAATTCCTAACCCTGTTAAACTTATTTTGGTTCTCATTAAACTTTTAAATCCACTTACTTTCCCGTTCCCGTGTCTATTTCAAGCTTATTTCCATCAGTGTTTCTCTTTGGCAACCATATTTGGAAAATGCACAGATTGAGCACCAGTGTGGGAGGAATTACACAGCTAAAAAACATTCCATGAAATGATCACGGGTATTTCAGTTTGCTTCAGGATTAATTATAGCCTTATAATTCCCACATCAAGGCAGTCTGTGGGTTAGAAGGTTGGGCCGACAGAGTTGTCATCCTAGTAATGACATTCAAGGGGAGTGATTTACTCAAACAAAATCTGTACCAATTTCAACCTAAACTTTTAAAAAAGCCATATAAGCATTAAGAAAAATGGCCCTAGATATGTTCCTAGCAAATTCTGCCCTATAAATTCTAAAACTGTGAGAAAAATGTGTTTGAAAGCTGAAGGCTGACAAAATGTATAACCTTAGGAACCACAGGAACGGTAATTTTAATATCGTTACTAATACTTAAGAATCTAGAGAGCAAAATGAAATATCGTTCTGGGGATAACATGGGGAGTGTAAAATAGTTAAGCATATATCAAAGGTTTAAAGTTTCAATTTCATAAACAAAAATATATTCGGTTGTTCCTCTTCATATTGTTTGGAGAATGAATTACACATGCGATAAAACAATTTGTTACTTTCATACCTGTCATTTTTAAACTGTAAATTTTAAATTGAAATGTTTTCAGGAAGGTTTATAATTCCACTGTGATTTTCCTAGAAATAAAATATTAAAAAAATTACATGATAAACGGTCACTTTATCTTTATCTATCATCTGATACGCATATGTATATGTGTACATAAATATATCTTTATAAATACATGAGTGTAATCGACCATTTTTATTGAGTACTTCCCTGGAAAGGGGTGCTAAGCACTTCACATGAATTATGAGCTTATATGAATTATATCATTTAGTCTTTTTTCATTATGTTATATTAATCACCATACATTACATCATTAGTTTTTGATGTATCATTTAGTCTTTTTAATAATTCTAAGAGATATCTTCTACCATTGTCCCATTTTGCAGTCAAGGAAATCAAGTCGTAAGTGATTAAGTTGTCCAGAACCAGACTATTACTAAATGGTAGGACAGATCATATGCAACTAAGTACTGTGTTTTTTTTACAGTTGACTCTTCAAGAACATAGGGGTTGGGGGTGCCCACCCCACACAGTCAAAAATCCACGTATAGCTTTTGACTCTGCAGAAACTTACCTTCTAATAACCTACTGTTGACCGGAAGCCTTAGAGATAATATAGGTGATTAACACATATTCTGTATGTTATATGCATTATGTACTGCATTGTTATAATAAAGTAAGTTAGAGAAAAGAAAATGTTATTAAGAAAGTCATAAGAGAACACACATTTACAGTATTGTGCTGTTTATCGAAAAAAAAAATCTGCATTGTAAGTGGACCCTTGCAATTCAAAACCAGGTTGTTCAAGGGTCAACTGTGTTCTTAAATTTATTTATTTAATCAAATGACTTGATATGGCTGCATTTCACTTTTTCTTTCAAGGCATATTTAATACCCATATACCATGTGCATGTTTTTATATTTACATATATATGTATATATTTACACTGACAGAAAGCACTGTGTACAAATCCATTTCCCATCTGTTTTTCAGCAGTATGAGGAGACCAGCCTGCCCATGTGGGCTGTCCTAGTTTACACTCTGATGGACTGTGACTGCATTCTCTGGTGAAATGTGGTTCTCTTGGTCAATATTAACCTTCAAAGCCTATAGGCCCATGACTGTGGGACTGGGAAGCTAAACTCCTCCTAGGGGTCTGTTAATGTAACCGTGCGGGGACTGTTCTCACTCTACTCCACCGTTCCCAGTTCTTATGATGGTGTTGACGGCACAATACATTGTCTGTGAACTTGAGAGTCAAACGGAATTCTGTGGGACTGAAATCCAAACTCAGAGGAGTTGTCTCCCAGCTCTGAGCCTTCTGCATACACTCTATCATTCTACCAGCTGTCGTAAGATGATGAGGGATCAGGTAACACCAGCCAATGCCATGGTGTGAGCCCCCTGCCTCCTCTCTCTGATTAACAAGACATTCTGAAAGTCTATGAGGGGTGATTCTAGAAGAAGCCTTGTGGCAAGTGAAGGGAAATTCCTATCAATATTGTGGAATAAAGTTTCCCTCCTCATTATGAAGAGTCCAATGTAATCAACTTGCCACAGAGTAGGGGGCTGGTCCTTCACAGAATGGTGTAATGGAAGGGCACTCAGAATTGGTCTCTCTTTTAAATCTCATCAACCCAGGTGAGTGAAATGGAATAAATCTATGGCCACTATTTCAGAAATTTATATGAGGAACTCAATTGCTTCCCTCATTTGGGTGCTTCCTCTTCCTCTCCCTTTCATTTAATGATTAAAGCATGTCTCCGAAGGCTGGCTACCATTGTTAGAAAGCTTCCATAGCAAGTTAAAGATTAGCAGGAAAATCAGAGCTCCTGGATTTTTGAGCTGGTCATGGTAGCACCCGCTTTTTGTTAGTCCAATCTTCCCCAGGAGTTATGAAGGTGCAATAAGTTTGAGAAGTAGAAACCCAGGAAGGAAGATTTGAGGACAACCAAGGAGTAAGTCGGAGGGGGAGATGAACCATGAGAGACAATGGACTCTAAAAAACAAACTGAGGGTTCTGGAGGGGAGGGGGTGGATGGGTTAGCCTGGTGATGGGTATTAAAGAGGGCACGTATTGAATGGAGCACTGGGTGTTATACACAAACAATGAATCATGGAACACTACATCAAAAACTAATAACGTAATGTATGGTGATTAACATAACAATAAAAAATTAAAAAAAAGAAAAAGAAAAAGACTTGAAGAGTACTGCATCAAACAAGCATGCAAAAATGAAAGCAGTGTGGAGCCAACTGGGTGCAGTTAATTTTTAATTATATTCTTCCTTCTCTGACTGTATTTATTGCCAAGCAGCTGTAAGGGTAGAACCCACCAGAGGGTAAATCACTGGTTCTGTGTGAACAGGAAGATTGTTATAGTACATGGTTCAGAAATAGATTACAAGTGAGACACACAATTCAGAACAGCTTACTTTTTCCTTCTGAAATGTCACAGTAATACAATCACGTCTCAACAAAGCCAAGGTGCACAGCCACGTGCGGAAGCGGAAGCAGAGGCTCTCAAATTCCCCTCCTTCCCACTTAAGGAGAGGTCCTGTTCAAATCAAAAGAAAAACATCAGTGCCTGAATGGAGAGGGAAACAGCACAAATTAGAAAAACAATCTATGAGCGCCTTTATATTCGGTTCAAGAATCATCTTTTCCTTTATCATTTGGGGACTTAAAAAATAAAAGGGAAATTTATGCTGTTATGAGAGCTGAGATAGGGTCAAATCCTTCATATACTCAAAACTTCACTGCTTTTTGCCCAAACCCCATGATCCTGCCTTGGAACAGTACCAGTCTGTGACCAAACACACCGCGCTGGCTGCATCCTTCTGAGGTGACGCCTCCTGAGGTGAACACACCCAGGGTCTGTCAAAGATGCTAGCATACACACATTTGAGGTTGCTGACTCATGAGTGAGAACTGTGGCATCTGATTTTTTTCAGCTCTATTGGTCATGGATAAAATGATACATAAAAATAAAAGCAAAGAGAACAATAGCTGTTGTCCCTCCAAATCCTCTGAAAATACAGATTCCAGGATAAATCTTTCGGAATTACTTGAGTTCTCAAATACAAATGAAAACAATTACAATCAGTTCCCAATAACATGGAAATAAATCAAGAGTGCAAATTCCTTGGGAGATGTGTTGATTGGTTGATAAAGTGTTGATATTGAAATGCAACAGCATTATAAGATGCTTAATGTGTTTGTGCAGTGTTATATCCTATTTATCAGGAGTAAGTTAATTTTTTTTTCAGTTTTTCAAAGACACATAAAATCTTGATCGTCACTTTTAATATAGAAACTAACCCAGCACACCTCACTTTTCAGATAAGCCTAATGGAAGTGCCTACATGAAAGGTATGATTTTTCTCCATGTTCACATTGTTTTGTTTTGTTTTGTCCCATTCTGGGGTGGCTTTGCTGTCACAAGGGAATGTTTTATTTTAACTTATCTTTAGACTCGTTTTTAAGAAAAATTCATAACATGGTACCAAGCATTAGAATTGGTGAACAGATGCAACTTCTACTACCATGAAAGTGTTAGATTATTCATTTTTAACTCTGTTGGGTGTGTACCTAAGTCCCCAGACTGCGTATTTATCAGGAGAGCACTTGAGTGTTTCCTTTGTAACCATTAGATCCAGGGACAATTTGGTACATATGTTTCTAATTGACTCGTGCTTAGCTCATCCAAATCTGGTTTTGTGGAGGAAATGTGATGTCCAAGAAGCTGCTGGGAGGCACTTTTCTTGGAAAAAGGAAGTCGTGTTCTTTTATTTTATAGTTTACAAACGGACTTCTAAAGATTGGCATTTATTTCTAATGTATGAATTCACAAATTTCAAGTACGTTCTAAATTTGGCAGGGCACTCTTCCATTTCTGATTAGGATGATGTCACAGTATGAAGCTGTAAGGAGAAGAAACTCTAACACTGGTGGACCAAGGAAGGAAAGACTGCATTTCCAGCATTCCTTTCTCTTGAAATTCCCTGCAACTGTGGCCAAATCACTTGTGCACAGACATGGTCAACCCACGTTGTCATATTTCCCGGTAAATCTAGAACAAACTTATATGGCTCCCGGACCAAGTTTGTTTAATATTTTTAAAATAAATTTTATTTTTTTTCTAAAGATTGTATTACTCCATGGAATCCTTCCAACCTTCAATACATAATATGCTTAGATTTTGATAGTTCCATTTTAGAAAATAAGTCATCCATTCCTTTCAGTATTACTGGAGAGCGACTGAGTTGTGGTGTAAAGTTCAAACCTTTCAGAGCCATAGACCTTGGTTCTTCCTGCTTTCTCAGCTATGTGATCTTGTATGAAATATTTTATGTTTGCATTTCAATTTCTTCATATACAAAATGGGGGCATTAATATTCGCCTGCAATTTTGGCAAAAAAATAAAAAATAAACGAAACCCTCTTGCACTGTTGGTGAGAATGCAAACTGGTGCAGCCACTCTGGGGTACAGTATGGAGGTTCCTCAAAATATTAAAAACAGAGTTACCTTATGATTCAGCAATTGCACTAATAGGTATTTATCCAAAGGGTACAAACATAATGGTTTGAAGGGGCACACGCACCCCAATGTTTATAACAGCAATGTCCATAAGAGCCAAACTATGGAAAGAGCCCAGATGTCCATCGACAGATGAATGGATAAAGAAGATGTGGTATATATACACAATGGAATATTATTCAGCCATCAAAAAGAACGAAATCTTGCCATTTGCAAAAACATGGGTGGAGCTAGAGAGTATTAGGCTGAGTGAAATAAGTCAGTCAGAGAAAGACAAACACCATATGATCTCACTTATATGGGGAATTTAAGAAACAAAACAGATGAACATAGGGAAAAGAAAAAGAAGGAGAGAGGGAAACAAGCCATAAGAGACCCGTAAGGATAGAGAACAAACTGAGGGTTGAGGGAGGGAGGTGGATGGGGGATGGGCTAGATGGGGGATGGGGATTAAGGAGGGCACTTATTGTGATGAGCACTGGGTGTTGTATGTAAGTGAAGAATCACTGAATTCTATTCCAAAAACCAATAGTGCACTGTATGTTCACTAACTGAAATTGAAAAAAATAAAAGTAAACAAGATCATGCCTGAAAACAAGTAACAGCGGTTGGCATTTGTAGTGACTTAACAAAAGCTAATTTCCTTCCTTCTTAATAGGAAATCTCCCTACCATTATTGACAGCCAGTCCCTATAATGAGTTCTGCTAGATAACAAAAACCCACTTTTAATCACATTTAATCACATTTCAGGGAGTGAAATTCCTATGGCAACTGAGATTTATTATCTTCTTGGAGAATTCAAAGTGTTCGATGGATGGTGAAACTACATTTTAAACCAGAATTTAAACGTATTTAATTAAAATCTTAATCATGCATGATAGACTTTTTGACCTCCCTACAAAGAAGAGAAAAATTGGAGAGCTTCTAGCCAACTGTTTTGTTTCTGTCCCCCTCAGCATTTCTTTTTTCCCCACTGTGTCTTCCGAGCATCTTATCAGCTCTGACTACACCTCCCAGGTCTTTGTGCCCATCCGCCAGAGCACTGTTGAGAAGGAACGCCACAATGTGGATATGCTTATTCCACCACAAATCACTTCTTGGAAAAAAGGCAAGACTGAAAATATAGATGTGGGTGTGTCCAAAACTTTAAAGAATCCTTAAAGTCCACCTCCAGTGTTTAAATTTTTAAAATGTTCTTAATTTACTATTTCATCCGAGCATGTTAATAATCTATGCAATATTTTGTTATGTCAAATTACAGTGGAATTGGGCAAGTGTTCCGAGTCCATAAAACTCAGGGAACTTATCCTATGTACATGTTGTTGTATCTGTCTCTTTGTTGCCTGCTCTCTGAGGGAGACCATCACTAACGGTGCTGCTCTGACCTTGCTTGGACCCCACTGCTCTATCACACAGCCCTCTCTCTGCACCTTAGGGATTGCTCTCAGCACTATGTCTGTTCCAGGTTTACACCCCTGTCTTCCTATGCCTATGACCCTTTGAGATGACCACATCTTGCTCTTTAAAATCAAGGTGACTTCAGAAGGGTCCCTCTTATTCCCTTCCTTCTAGCCTCTGACCTAGCATATATCCTAGGAACTATCTCTTTGTGTGCTTGGAGATAGCAGCATGGCCCAGGAATAAAGAACATGGCTTTGGGCAAATATCATCTGAAATCCACCCCTTATTAGCTGTGTGACCTTGGATGAGTTTCTTGAATTTTCTGAGCCTCACTTTACTCATCTATAAGATGAAGAAGTTGGCCTACACCCTGCCAAGGGTGGCCATGAAAATCATGGCCAAAAATTATAAATCATTTAAGGTTGTTTCTCATTTAAGTTTTCCTCCTGGTTCTTGACTTCTACTTCATGAACAGCATTCACTAAAAATACTTTTCATTTGCAGCTAATAATACTCAGCTTTATAAATGAGTGTGAATGATCCAGCCAAGACAGCTGTCTGTACACCCAACCTGGAGAAGACCTTGACACAGATCTTGCAAACTTAACATTCTGTAGAGAGTGCCTTTTCCAGCGTGTTTCTACTCATGCTGGGAGGCAAAGCCATAATGGCCAGGTGGTACCCACATAGCAGAGAATGACCTCTAGCAATATTTATACGAATTTATTTACTCAAGCAGGAAGACTGAGAATTATTGAATACTCCGTGAGCAAATTTACAATCTAGTAATAAGTAATTATATAAACAAGAATATAAAGAGGGATTCTGGTATTAATTTCTACTTTCTCTTCATTATGGCATTGATTACAGTGCATGATATAAAGTGAATGTTTATGTTCCCCTAAATTCATATGTTGAAGCCCTAACCCCTAGGAGGTGAGGCCTTCAGGAAGTGATGAGGTCATGAGGGTGGGACCCTCATGATGAGATTAGTGCTCTTGTAAGAAAAGACAGGAGAGAGAGGATCTCTTTTTGCCATGTGAGGACGCAGCAAGAAGTGTCTTCTGCAGACTGGGAAGTGGGTTCTTACCAGACGTGGAACCTGCCGGCACTTTGACCTTGGGACGTCCAGCTTCCAGAGCTGTGAGCAGCAAATACACATTGTTTAACCACCTGGTCTCTGATGTTCTATTCTAGCAGCCTGAATGGACCAAGTCAGTACACGTCAGAAGTAGTTAAAACTTAATCACCTTTGTGGTCTGGTTTGTATTTCTATTTGTGTGTTTTCCAATTATGTGTGTACATTTCTGTGTGTTCCATATTCTCACAGACCCCTTCTGGCCAGTATTGAGAGATTGTATCTGTGTGGAGCCTTATTATTATGGCTGATTTTTGCTTTTCGATGGTTTTAGTTCACTTTCAGCCCATTCTCTCACCATGGGAGTTTGGAGGAAGACATACTAATCAAATTTTCTTGGCAAGCCAACTTGTTTATTCATTAGCTTCTCTTCCAGTTGCTTCTCTCTCTCAGCACTCGCTTACCACACCCTCTGGCCTAGTCTGCCTGGAACATCAGCGAGGGGTCGGATAAGAATTGAAGTGGTGTGTGCCGGTTTTCATGACGACTGTTTTCTTAGTTCTCACAACAGCTAAGGAAATCACAGAGGGTTAGAGCAAGATTCTCCAACCTCTCACTACTGACACCTTGCACTGGATGATTCTCTGTGGTGGGGCAGTCCCATGCATTGTAGGGCATTTAGCAGCATCCCGGACCTCTGCCATTAAATGTCTATAATAGCCCCCTCCCCATCACGAAAACTGAAAATGTCTCCAGATGCTGTCAAATAGCATGTGTGGGACAAAAAGCCATCCTCCGTTGAGAACCACTGGTTTAGAGACAGTACTTTTTAGTACAGAAATTACATTCAGAAAGGGTAAGTTCATATGTAGTTACTTGACTAGCTCAGTATTAAATGGCATGCAAAATAACTTATAATTACTAGTAACTATAATAGCTCACTTACCTTGAGCACCTGCCACACAAGAGACCCTATGCCACATTCTGTATGTATGTAACCTAATTTTATCCTTAAAACAACACTAAATGTCTGTTACAGGCATATATAAACCTAGGCAGGGTGTACAAACACACTGAGGACTTCAAATATTGTTGCCTTAGGAGTTTCTTGAGGCATTCACTGGCAGAGCCTATGAGGAAAACTATAAAGTTTTCCTCACTTTATTCACGATCAATTGATCTGTGTGTGTGTGTTTTTTAAAAATCTTTTCCACCATTGATTTCTATTAGAATGTGTAGCCATTAAATGATACTTACCTTAAATTCCTTCTTTGAAAGAAATCCTGCCATTTTATTTTCCTGTGTTCTTATCAGTGTCGGGCAATACAATTATTTGGTTTTCTTTTCCGTGTATGTCAACTTGTGTATTTAAATGTATTCTTGCCATTTAAACTGTCACTTTGGGAAGTACAATGACAATGGAGTTTGCCTCTGGCCCTTGGGAATTGTTAGTAGAATGATACCCAGATTTTCTTCTTCACTGATGAAAATTGATTTTCAGTATGCAGTTCAGGATTTTCAAAAGACAGAATTGCATGGTGAATATAGTTACCATTTTATATGTCTCACGACTCATTCTACACTCACAATCTTCATGTAGTACAGAAGAAGAGAGATTTTTATTTTTATTAAGAAAGCCACATTTATCTAAGAATATTCCTCCAGAATACGGTCGCGTTATCAGAAAATCTGCAAGCAACGTGTCCAGTGGAGAGGGTGAGAATTCATAACTCACTGTCAAGTCACCGAGGCACTAGTAGAGGCTGAAATTAAAACTGTGTCTGAAGACAGATTGACAGTCAAGGCCAAGTTTCTACCAACTCCTACAATTGATGATAGAATTTTACCGGACAGGCTCATCTGGACAACTTGAAAAATTATTTCATATCCTGAACTCAAATGATGAATAAGTATTTTATTCCTCTCAATAAATCATGGACTTATTGAAGATAAATGAACAGCCTTCTCTATGTCCAAAGTGCATCAATAAAGAATTCTGTATGTTAAAGAAAAAGTGACTCCTAAGTTATAAATGTTAAACATGCTATTGAATTCCTAAGGCAAGATGCCTTTCTCCATCACGGCCCCTGGGCCTCACTGCGCCACAACAACCACGCGTAACTGAGGCCTCTTCCCAATGTCCTGCATTTCTCTGGCTTCTCAGTCTCTGCCTAAAACTTGGAAGAAACAAGAAATATTCTCAGCCGTGGGTTCCCTACAGCATTTCAAACTATGTGCAAAAGCCTGCAGTGCACCTGGTGGGCTTTGGTCTTACATAATCCAAGAACGAGGAGAGAGTGCTATGGACATGTTTCTGTTTTGACTATGACATATACCAGACAGATTTTCATCACTGGGCAACAAATGAAGTAATAGCGCACAAAGGGCTAGAGAACATGACAAGCAACAGAAAACAGGGAAGTTGTTAATCAGAAGAACAGAAATTCGGGTGGTTGTTCTGAGCAAATACAACTTCAAGTGCTCATTGGTCAAGAATTCTATAGTATGCTGAAAAAGTAATATTTAATAGTTTATAATGCATTTCATGTTTATTCACATAACATTTTCCACATATTGGAGAATGTGCTAAGCATCTGCTGACAAATCACTACATACAGTGGGCATAATATTTCATTACTCACTAGCTCTGCACTAATCAGCTTAATAAAGACCCAAAATATTGGACTTTTTTTTTTCTATTCCAGAAAATATAATAGACAACATAAAAGATAAAACCGGGTCTTTCTTCAGCAAATATATTGGAAGGATAATGGGAAGTTAGTTTTACAAAAGTCCTAACAATTAAGTATTATATATTTACTTAACAAAAAACAATTTCATAAGACTTTAGGACATACCTGGGCTGTTTCCTGTGGCTGTCACTGGGTTTAGAATAATACAGAAGTCGGATGAGCTCTTCTCTGCTTTTATGAATTATCTATTCCAGACTGCAAAGACAAGCCTAGACACATTTACAAGCAAGCAGGATGGCCATCACATAACATGGATGCGATGCAATGAAGGGACCCAGTGGGCTCGAAATTAGTACAAAGTGTCCTGAAGGACAAACTCCAGATATGATATTGTTTCCAGAGGAGCCTCTTGGAAAAGCAAACAAGTGAACTGAAACTTGACCTATGATGAGAAGTTGGGCATGTGAACATTCCAGATAGAAGGAACAGAAAGTACAAAGGCCTTAAAGCAAAAAATTGCTAAGAGTTTTGAGAAACTGATAGTAAACCAGCATGTCTAGATTCAAGTTATTTGGGGTCCTCAAAGATTCTATTCTCAATGTATTACAGGCCACAGAAAAATAGAAAATTTTCTTTTGGCGAGCTCACATCATCTGCCATGTGAAAAATGAGTTGTAAAGAAGCAGACTCTTAGCAGGTACATCATTTAGCAGCTATTTTATGTAGCACCAGTAAGAGACGACAGTGGCTAAATTTAGCATTAGCAGAGATTCGTACCAGAGTGGATTTATTTGATATAAATGACTGAGAAAACTTGACACTCAAGGGGCCTACTTCAATTTTTTTTAAATAGTTCTTTTACTTAAATGAGCTACCTTGAGTCATCCAACATTTGCCTAGTTTTGGTTTATCTATCCTCTTGAAGAAACATGTTGATAAGTGGTCCAGGTTCAAGCGAGAGTAACAAACACTTACAAGATTACAGACCAGCACTTAAGAATTAGGAGCTGAATGTACTTAGTGCTTGTGCATTAAAAGAGCTAAGTTTATAGTTCAGTTTTAACAATATCTACAAAACTAAGCAAGAATGTTAGATATGGTGTTCTTACCACATCCTGACCACATAAAGAAAGAAAAGAATAATTCTACTGTAGGGATAGAAATTTTTTTCTTATATCTTTCTAGGTTCTTTGGCAGACCTGATAATTAAATTGACATAAGACAGATTAATAGGAGAAAAACCAATTTAATTTATTATGTGTGGGCGTACCATAAAAATAGACCCATTGGCAAGTCAGGCAGTTGAGGCTTATATACAATTCTGAGCTAAGGAGAAGGGGGTAGGGATCTGTGGCTTCAAAAGGAAGGAAGACAATTCACACAAGATGGGAAGAGTGGATGTTTGGTAAACAGATGTTTCTCATGGCATTCAGAGGCAGTGGGTCAAAGAGAGGAATTTGAACTCTGCACCAGCTGCCCCCAGATTACCACACTTAGTCCAGATTCTTTGTAGACATTTCTGGTCATATCTCTCTTCTTGAGCCAGGCTCCCTGTCTCAATTCTTTGAGGCAGTTAAGGAGGAGGTAAAAGGTCTTCCCGAGTCTTTTGGGCTTTGATGATCTTCAGCTCAAAATAATCCACACACCAAAGTGGCATGTCTTGGGGAGGCTCATTCTGAACCCCCTCACTACTCTAAGAAGTAGGTGATATTTATTTTAATGAAAATTTTGACTTGGTCTTAAATATTGAATATAATTTCACCAAATAAAGAGAAAGAGAAGGGAATGTTGCAAACAAAAACAAAAACAAAAACAAAACCCAAACAGCACCTGAGAAGACATGAAGATACAACATACTGTGGCATATCAGGGAATACAAGAAAGTGTAGGTAACTAGTTTATATGGTAAAGGAGGAGGGGAGCAGGATTTAAAGCTTAAGAATTGGTTGGGCCCAGGCTATGACAATCCTTACATTCCATGCTGAGGAGTTGGATTCACTGGGGAAGGGCAGTATTTGAATGTTTTTAGATAGGAGAGTAAAATAATTGAATCCATATTTCAAGAAGATAACACCAAGACAAAATGGGGAATTAGCACAGACTGTTAGACTAGTTCTTTCCTCAAAATCAAGCTTGAAGAAGCTAGAAAGATAGAGGAAAACATCATCTGGGCAACACACACAAACACACAGAGACACAGAGACACAGACACACACAGAGGGAAAACAAACCCTGAGAGACCACAAGGCCCAGCATAAACTGTTGTGTGTATGGATTGCAGGGAACAAGGTGTTAATATTTGTTGGCTACACATAGCATATGAATTGCAGGAGAAAAAAACCCCACTCTTACTTGTTCTGAGTCTCGCACTGGGATGATTATCGCTGTCCAATTATTACAGAAATTGGAAAGGAATCATCCTAGGTTAAGCTGCTGATGCACACAGGTTGACCAGCTGCCTTTGGACACGCACTCCTAAAGAACGCCCCCTCCCAAGGCAAAAAGCTGAAGGAATATAAACTAAAAATAGTTGCCTGCCAATTCTGCATCCACTTAAAAGTTTAAAAATAAAACACTGGCTAGACGAGTACACCATAACAGAGATAAGTTATCAGCAGTGGCTCTGTGTTCTTTGGCACACACCGCTTTGGCCACATTCTCTCCATTCCAGTGGACCTCACCTGGAGACACACAGACAGGGGCCTGCCTTTGCCCCTCCCTCGAATACTTTACCAGACACGGTGACGAGAGCCCCAGAAAAATGGCGAGTACAACCATGATGAAGGTGACAACGGATGAGCCAACATACACCTAGAAGCCTGAAAGTTTGTAAAAGATAAGGAGTTTAGAATAAGAAAATCCTTACAAAGGCAAGGATGGATAGTTTTCATCTGAAAAAGAAATAAGAACTTATCAAATACCAAAAAATACTATTAAGCACAACGTATAGGAGTTGGAATAAAAGAAACAAGCCCTGGGGGAGAAAAGCAAGACTGATAAAGCTGCAGAATGAATGATGTGAAGCACGCCATCAAGGAAGTCTTGGATAAAGCAGCAAAAAGAGATAAACATTCACAAGCAGGAATGTCAGCATCTGGTAACAGGGAGTCTGGTAAAAAAAGAAAAACTACAGAAGAGGAATGGCTAAGCTCTACTGTCCCATGAGCTAGTCTCCAGGCTGCACACTTCATCCGGGACTTCTGCACATTATAGCTGGAAGCTTGCGCCCTTTGCCAACTTCTTCCCGTCTCCCTCTCTTTCCCTCAGCTCCCGATAACCACCATTCTACTCTGGGCTTCTGTGACTTCCACTGTTTATTTATTTATTTATTTATTTATGATTTTATTTATTTGAGAGAGAGCGAGTCCAAGCTGGGGGAGGGAGAGCGACAAGCAGACTGTGAATTGCGTGCAGAGCCGCGACGTGGGGCTCAATCTCAGGACCCTGAGACCATGACCTGACCTGAAATCAGGGGTCGACACTTCACTGACTGAGCCACCAGGTGCCCCATCCACATTTTTAGATTCCACATACAAGGGAGGTCAAAGAGTATTTGTCTTTCTGCGTCTTATTTATTTACCTCACATAGAGCTCTCCAGATTCATCCATACTGTCTCAAATGGCACCATGCCCTTGTCTCTTAGGGCTGTGTTAACTGATTAGCTTGTGGTAATTGTTTCACTCTGTGTGTATGTAACATACACATACATCTCAGATCATCACATTCTACACCTTATATATATGTAACTTTGTCATTTATCTGTCAGTAAAGCTGGAAAAAAAAAAGGAAGAAAGGAAATATTTGAGGAAAATAGGATGACCGACTTCTTGTCTTTTCCCAAATAGTGGGTTTCGAATTGACAAGGCATCAGAATCACCTGCCACAGTGACCACCAGAGCCTCAGTTTCTGATTCAGTAGGTCTGGTGTTGGGCCCAAGAATTTGTATTTCTAGCAAAGGTGAATCCTTCTGGAGGGCATACTTTGAAAACCACTGTTTCAAAAAGGTGAAAGTTATCCGATTTAAATGGCCTATAGAATACTAAAGAGAACTGAAAAAAAATCTTCATAAGAACACATTAAAAGAAAATTGAAGAATATATTCTCTGATGATCATTTAGATGCTTCAGAGATAAAGAGGGACCATTGACAAAGGTAAAATTCAGACTGACCAAATTGGACCAAGAAAGTAATGAAGTAATATTTTAAAACTTGGAAGGAAAAGGCAAAACTTTATCTGTAATTTTATAGCAACCCAAATTGTTTTGTAAAATAAGGGCATAATACTTATTATCTCAGCCACATGAGGTCTTTGAAATCTTGCTTCAGAAAGACCATCTTAAAAAACTCTTTTGGACCCAGAAGGCTTCTGTGAAATTGCAGCCAGCTAACATTTCAGCTTGTGAGTAGAGTAGAATCTCAACCCTTGTGCTTCTTGACACATAGAAGTTTATTTTTGTAGAATGTCCCTCAATTTCATCATGCCAGAGCAGTAAATATTATGTATTATGCAAAACTTCTGATTCATCTGCTTTATTATTAGAAACTGGTCAGAACTGTTCACTATCCCTGCTTCTGTTATAGGAGGGAAGAGTTAGGACGGCCACTATTCGTGGGTGATACGGCCATCCACATTCAAAGGCCAGAGACTCAAACAAAATTTAGAATAAATAAGAGATGTAGTGAAAAAAAAGGGCCATGTGCACCCCAATGTTCATAGCAGCAATGTCCACACTAGCCAAACTGTGGAAAGAGCCGAGATGCCCTTCAACAGATGAATGGATAAAGAAGATGTGGTCCATATATACAATGGAATATTACTCGGCCATCAGAAAGGATGAATACCCAGCTTTTACATCAACATGGATGGGACTGGAGGAGATGATGCTAAGTGAAATAAGTCAAGCAGAGAAAGTCAATTATCATATGATTTCACTTATTTGTGGAACATAAGGAACAGCATGGAGGACATTAGGAGAAGGAAGGGAAAAATGAAGGGGGGAGATCAGAGGGAGAGATGAACCATGAGAGACTCTGGACTCTGAAAAACAAACCGAGGGTTCTAGAGGGGAGGGGGTGGGGGGATGGGTTAGCCTGATGATGGGTATTAAGGAGGGCACGTACTGCATGGAGCACTGGGTGTTATACGCAAACAATGAATCGTGGATTGCTACATCAAAAACTAATGATGTATTGTATGGTGACTAACATAACACAATAAAATAAAATAAAATAAAAATATAGAATAAATAAGAGAGTTTATCAATGTCGCCTAACAACAAAGCTACAAAAAAATATGGTATGATCTACACCAGCAGTAAAATGTAGAAAATGCAATACCGAGTAAGATATTTCCATTACCCCTCAAAAAAATATAACATTTCAAAGCACTGACTGAAGAAAGAAGACAAAGATCTCTCTGGAGAAAAAAATTATACTTACTGAAGGAACTTTAAGATGGAGACATCCCATGATTAGTTGGTATTATTATTAGTTTCTAAGTATTGTTAAATGATGATTGTCCACATATTACATGATCAGTTCTATGATGTCCTATCAAAATTCCAGATGGATTTTTTCCCCCACATTCAACATTTATCAATTTATTATTTAACATCCTAGTCAATGCAAATGCTGTTAATGCTAAGATTTGACAAAGCTACCTGGTGGATATGCAGCTGGGTGTATTTTTGTTTAAAATATTCAAATTTAAAAAAATTAAGGTTTTATTTTTTTTTTAGAGCAGTTCCAAGTTCACAGCAAAATTGAAGGTTATGTACAGAGAATTCCCATATTTCTCCTTCCCCCCCAATACATGCATGGCCTCCCCCGCTGTCAACGCCCCCAGCAGAGTGGCACTTCTGTTACACCTGATGAACCTACAGTGATATGTCATCATCACCCAGAGTCCACAGGTTACATTAGGGTTCGTTCTTGGTGTTGCACATTGTAGGGAGTTGGACAAATGTATAATGACAGGGATTTATTTTAATATCATTCAAAGTATTTCCAGTGCACTAAAAACCCTCTGTGTCTTCCTGCTTATCACCCTCCTCCCCCTAGCCCCTGCCGACCACTGCTCTTTTTACCGCCTGCCCAGTTATACCTTTTCCAGAATGTTATGGGCTTGGAAACATGCAGTATGTACCTCTTCCAGATTGGCTTCTTTCAGTTAGTAATATGTGTTTAAGTTTACTTCATGTCTTTTCATGGCTTCATGGCTCATTTCTTTTTAGTGCTGAATAATATTCCATTGTCTATTTATTTATCCATACATCTACTGAAGGACATCTTCACTGCTTCTAAGTTTTGGGGATTATAAATAAACTTGCAATAAACATGTGTATGTAGGTTTTTGTGTGGACATACGTTTTCAACTCTTTTGGGTGAATACCAAGAAGCATAATTGCTGGATTATATGGTAAGATCATGTATAGTGAGAACCCACCAAACTGTCTCCCAAAGTGGCTGCCTGCAGCCTTTTGCATTCCCACCAGCAAGAAATGAGAGTTCCTGTTGCACCACATCCTCACCCCACCTTGCCAGCATTGGGTGTTGTCAGTGTTCTGGATTTTGTTCATTCTAATAACTGATTTTTCAATGTTGAGCCAGTCTTGCATATGTGAAAAAGTCCCACTTGGTCATAGCATATAATTCTTTTTATACACTGATGGATTCAATTTGATAACATTTTGTTGAGGATTTTCACATCTATGTTCATGAGAGATATTGGTCTACAGTTTCCTTTTCTTTAATATCTTTGTCTGATTTTGGTTATAAGTTTGATATAGTCTCTGCATCTATCCTCTGATAGAGACTACAGAGAATTGGTATATTTTTCCCTTAAATGTTTCATAGAATTCACCAGTAAGCCCACCTGAGTGGGCTTTCTGTTTTGGATGATTTATTAATTATTGATTCAATTTCTTTAACAGATACTTAACCTATTATATACTGATATTACTATTGATTTATTGGTAAGACTTTTCAGATTGTCTTTTTCTTCTTTGAGTTTTGGGAGATTATGCCTTTCAAGAAATTGGTCCATTTCATCTAAGTCATTAAATGTGTGGTCAAAGAGTTATTCATAATATTCCTTTATTATCCTTTTACCATCTCTGGAACCTACAATGATGTCTCCTTTTTCATTTATGACATCCTCTTTTTTATTTTCCCCTTAGATAGCCTGGTAAAATCTTTATCAATTTTACTGTATTTTCAAAGAACCAGGTTTTGGCTTTATTCATTGTCTCTCGATTTCATTGATTTCTGCTCAAATTCATATTATTTCTTCCTTCTGTTTGCTGTGGATTTAATTCTTCTTTTTCTGGTTTCCTAAACATAGAATCAGGTTACAGATTTTATATATCTCTTCTTTTCTAATATGTGCATTCAACACTTTAAATTTTCCTCTGGTCATTGTTTTCCACAAGTTTTGATAAATCGTGTTTTAATTTCCATTTAGTTCAAAATACTTTTTATTTTCTCTTGTGATTTTTTTCTTTGACCCATGTGTTATTGAGAAGTGTAATCTCCATATATTTTTGGTTTTTCCAGATATCTTGCTATTACTGATTTCTGGTTTAATTGTGTTGTAGTTTAAGAGCAGACATTGTGTGAGTTCTGTTCTTTTGAATTTGTGAAGGTACGTTTATGGCCTAGAATGTGGCCTATTTTGGTGAACGTCCCTTATAGGCTTGAGAAGAGTGTGGATTATGCTGTTGTTTGGTGAAGCAGTCCATAGGTGTTAATTTTATCTGGTTATTTGATGATGATGTTGAACTCCAGGTGGATTTTTTTGAGGAAAAAGTACCATACGTAAGTGTTCTTTTTCCTCATACCCATCTCTAGGTATCATTTCTATTCCTGCTTTACAATGGTGGTCCCTAATCCCCACCATAACCATCTTCTTCCTAACATATTAATGATATCTAAAACACAATCACCAATGCATTTTTGAGTGAGCATAATGTGAAAAAGTGTTTGTCAATGTAGGCTTGTAAATTAGGTTCTAATATGAGGGCAACCCATTTCCAGTGGAGTCATTAAGGAAATATTGGGAGGAAAGAAAGAGTGAATGGTTTGATACTGACATCCCAGTGTAGTATCAGCTGTTATTTAGATTGTAATGTCAACTGAACATCATTTTACCCAACTACTCCTGATCTGAGGGTACTCTAGCTGGTTCTCCAGGTAGAAGTGTGGTTGGTCTCTCACTTCATCATTGTTCCTAGTGATAAGTCTGATGGCGCCATTTTCTACCTGTTGATAAATATGAAGGGAGAACCTGCAGGTGGATTATGATAAGAACACTGTTGAGGTTTGGCATTCCCTATAAGCAACTTTTTTTTTAAATAAAAATTTTAAATAAATATTTAAACTCTTTAAAATTTATATTTAACATTATTTATAATTCATAAAATATAC
Source organism: Callorhinus ursinus (assembly GCF_003265705.2). NCBI lineage: Eukaryota > Metazoa > Chordata > Mammalia > Carnivora > Otariidae > Callorhinus > Callorhinus ursinus. Next base: position 11,995,115 of record NW_027397098.1, read on the forward strand.
AAAACTTGTGACAAACTATTTTTATAATTTATTCTGATATTAATGGAGAGGAAATATTTGGGAAAGTATATTCTACACTGAATTGTTTTCTTTAAAGTTATTGAATGCTTTTAGGCAATGTAGTTTAGAGAATTTTGAACTATGTAGTTATTTTTTAAGAGTGCTGTGAGAATTTATGCCTAATAACAGACTTTTTGAGCAGGGGTAGTGACATGTCTGTTACTTTTGAGATTTATCTCTGTCAAGACTGAGTTCCTTGAGAATAGAAATTTAAAGGTAGCAATCTGTTTACCTTTACTTATCTTTAAACCTGGCAGTTGTTCAGTAAAGCTTTGTTGAAATAAAATGACGTCTTGTCATTGGTCACTGCCTCATTCTGGGGGATCTTGCCATGGAAAAAAGTACAGCTGTTGATTTAAATCAAGATGCTCTTAAGAATTTGTGAACTAATCATGGAACACTACATCAAAAACTAATGATGTAATGTATGGTGATTAACATAACATAATAATGGAAAAATCAAATAAAAAAAAAGAATTTGTGAACTGAATCACCTCTGCCAAGTAAGAACTATTCTACCAAACTAAAAGCATCAGTTGCACACCTATTGTGTATTTAGCATCATTAGATTGGCACACCTACTCAATAATTGTGAGCAGAAGGAATTAGCTGATATAAAAGAGCATGTGTGTTTTTCCCTCTCCACCCACCCCTCACACAAAGTAGCAAAATAGAATTCTCCATCATTTTTTTTCTAACAAGGACATGTTCAGATGTATTAGTCAAACTTGGAGTCCCTCCAACACTAAAGCTTACATCTAAATTTAGAACTAATGAGCTCTCTGTATGTACCAGACTGGAAAGCACATATTCTCTCCATTAGCATCAAGGCACTTTTATTTGACATAAATCTATTGCCAAAGAGAATATTAATGTTCCTTAGTGTTACTGGCTCACAAAACTCACTCTTTTCTTAACGTGCTTGGGAAAAACACAAATATATCCATCAGAGAAGAACAGCCAGTGTATAGAGAAAACAGAATGCAGAGAATCATAGAGATCTCCATAAAATGGGCTGTGAAGGTCTTCTAGCCCAACACTCTTTGACTGCTAGAATTCCTTTCCAAAATAACTTTCCTGGGTGATTACCCAGCCTCTAAATACCTCCCCTGCTAAGGTTCTCTGATTCCCCTTCCCCTTTTGCTAGCCCTGATCGATAGTCTCCCTGGCATAAAATCAAAATCCTTTTTGCTACTGCCTCCCAATTAGTTTCAGATATGCTCCTTTGGACACACAGATTGATAACTCTTTCATATGACTTTTTAAAAAATGCTTGGTGACAACTACCACATATTCTCCCTCTCTAGTTTCCTATCCCCATGCTTTCCAATCCTCTCTTCTCCAGGCTAAAATCTTCAGTTCATTTACTCTTCCTCATATGCTCCCATTTCAAGCTGCTTCGTCCTCCTGGCCACACTCTTGTTATGTTCCAAATAACACAACTTTCCTAACAAAGGCATCATGACTTTTAAAGGAAGTTAACTGTGGCAGAAATGTGATAAGTGGCTGCTGGGGAAGGTACTCAGTCCCCAACAAATGGTTATGGTTGAAATAAATGACTATTAAAATAGTACATTTGACTTGGGAGAGGAGAGAGTAAACCCATGACTATCCTGCTTACAGAATCAAATGAAGTAATGGTCGCTTTGATGGGATGAGGCTGGGGAGATGAAAAACTTGAGGACAGCCTTAAGTCTCCCTTGGGAGGTTAGTACAGATGATATCATCACTTTGCATCAGAATATAAAGGGTAGAGGGTAAGTTTACCTATAGGAAGAAATGCATAGTATATTGAATATGTTAGCTTAGAGACATTTAATAAAATTGCTGCATAGATAAGTTAAGAGCAATTACAATATGTATATGCTGGTTATATGCTCCCTTTTAGATGATGGTGATTCTTAAATTAGTAGCAGAGTTCTTTCATCTGTGTGTTCTCTAAAACCAATTTGTTCTTTTGAAGTAAAAATCCTTATTTTATACTCTGGGATCTCTGATCTAGGGGAGGTGAAAAAAAATCTCTGGCAAATTGATTTGCACAAAACCATAAAGTAATATAGATTTTTTAAAACTTGCAGTGCTAATTCTCATATTTCTGAAATGAAGACATTGGGTTGGCTGACATTCTGTGTTTTCATCCAGTTTTCTTTAGGTGGCTGGATACCCTGAGAATTCAGGCTCCAGAACCCCAGGTAGCCAGACCATTTCTATTTGAACTCTCTGCTAGTTTAAACCATTGGTCCATTGTTAATTTTACCTATATATGTATCACTTATTAAAAGTTGCTCTTATAATTTAATCTGGTCTGCTTGAAATTTCTATTTCCCCCTCCCAGGCCATCTAACTAATTTTTATTTGCACTCTATTAGAAGTGAATTTTTGACCTTTCTCTTATAGCTTATAATCATATTAGCACTAGCACATTTTGGCCTACAGAATTTCACACCTTTCACTGCCTTAAAAACTTCGCTGATTTCTTCTTATTCAAAGTAATTTTTGTTTCAAAACTTTAAATGAAAATGCATGAAAAACTCTGCTTTATTTTGCGTGTGGAAGTTTGAAAACCATGGGCCTACCGAGCAGGATAGCAGTCACCCTGCACAGTAGGAGATACTACTGTCCTTTATTATCCAACGCTTTCATCTTAACTACCCTTAAAGTCCCACCATGTCCAACTACATTCTTCCTACATTTTTGAACATCAAATTTCTCAATTTGTTCAGTGCCCTATAGTCTCTAGACCTATTAGATGTTTTTACATTTTCATAAATTCTTATCTCTGAGAGACCTTTCTCTGCATATATGAAAAACCCACAGCGAACACTGTACCCAATGGTGAAACATTAGAAGCTTTTCCTCCACGGTCAGGAACAAGACAAGGAAACAAGCTTTTCCCTCTTCTTTTCAACATAGTTCTGGGGGTTTTGGCCAGAACAAGAAAAGGAAATTAAAGACATCCAAATTGGAGAGAAGAAGTAAAACTGTCTCTACTCACAGATGATGTGATCATATCTGTAGAAAACCCTGAAGACTCCACAAACATCATTAGGAGCTTATAAGCGAATTCAAAAGTACAGGATTCAAACTCAACACACAATTCAGTTGCATTTCTATACACTGACAGTGAACAATTGAAAAGAGAAATTATGAAACAATTCAAATTATAATAGCATCAAAAAGAATAAGATACTTAGGAATTAGCCAAGGAGCTGGAAGACTGCAATGCAAACTGCAGAAGACCACTGAGACATTAAGGAAGAGAGAAATAAAGAAAAACACACCCGTCATGGACTGGAAGACTCTATATTGTCAAGAGGTCAATACTATCTAAGGCAATCTGCAGGTTCAATGCAATCTCTATCAGAATCTCATGACTTTTTTTTTTTTGCAGAAATAGAAAAATCCATTCTAAAATTCATGGGGAATCACAAGGGATGCCAAGCAGCCAAAACAATCTTAAAAAAGAATAATAGGGGTGCCTGGGTGGCTCAGTTGGTTCTGCACCTGACCCTTGATTTCTGCTCAGGTCATGATCTTGGGGTTGTGAGATGGATCCACTAGACGAGCTCCACCCTTGGCAGAGAGTCTGCATGGAATACTTTCCTTCTGCTCCTCCCCTGGCTCATGATCACTTTTTCTGTCTTTCTAAAATGGATAAATAAATCTTAAAAAAAAAGAAAAGAAGAACAAAGCTGAAGGACACATACTTTCTGACTTCAAAAATTACTCCAGTAATTTGATTTTTGATTACTACACAATCAAAACAGTATAGTCCTGGCAAAGGCAGATACACAAGTCAATCTAACAGAACGGGGGTCCAAGAAATAAATCCTCACATGTGTAGTCAAGTGATTTTTGACAAGGCTGCCAGTACCATTTAATAGGAAAAGGGCAATCTTTGTAACAAGAGGTTCTGGGAAAACTGAATATCCACTTATAAAATAATGAAATTGGATCCTTACCTCACACCAAATACAAAAATTAACTTTAAATGCATAAAAGCTAGGGCGCCTGGGTGGCTCAGTTGGTTAAGCGACTGCCTTCAGCTCGGGTCATGATCCTGGAGTCCCAGGATGGAGTCCCACATCAGGCTCCCTGCTCAGCAGGGAGTCTGCTTCTCCCTCTGCCCCTCCCCCCCTCATGTGCTCGCTCTCTCTCTCTCTCTCTCATTCTCTCTCTCAAATAAATAAAATCTTTAAAAAAAATAAATATAAGAGCTAAAACCATAAAGCTCTTAGAAGAAAACATAGGGCAAAAGTTCCTTGACACTGGATTTGGTTGCTTCTAGTTTTCATCAGTTGTGATAAGAAAATGCCAAAGTAGGGCAAAAGCCTCATGACACTGGATCTGGCTGCACTTCTTGGATATGACACCACAAGAAAAAACAGACAAATTGAACTCCATGAAAATTTTAAAAATTTCTGCCTCAAAAGACAAAATGAACAGAGTAACAAGACAACCCAAAGAATGGGAGAAAACATTTGCAATTCATATATCTGATAAGGGATTAATATTCTCTCTCTATATATTACATTTTGCTAATCTATTCCTCTATAGATGGACACTGGGTTTCTTCCATGTTTTGGCTATATATTAATTGACTCAATCTTTTATTTAATCTGCCCTAAGGTCACCAAAAATTTAAAAATAGCTACCAAATTAAACTATAAGCAGTCTTTGACAAAATGATGGAGTAGATAGATAAGGTGTCTGCTTTGTCCACTCCACTTCCTAATACCTTTTCTCTCTGCCCAGATACCCTGAAATCTCAGGAAGTGAGTGGGCACATCATACTTGCTCAGTCTAGAGGCCCATCCTATCTCTTGTTAGCAATTCTTTTCTTTGTTACCTTGCTTTGCCATTACCGCAGAGTAGGGGTTCACAAAATACCTTTCCTGTGTCTAATTTCTGTAATGTGTGGTCATTCTATTCATTATAATAAAATATTAATACAAAAACTGAGCACATTTTTTTAAAGGCTTTTTTTTTTTAAAATTTTATTTATTTTTTGACAGAGAGAGACAGCGAGAGAGGGGAACACAAGCAGGGGGAGTGGGAGAGGGAGAAGCAGGCTTCCCACTGAGCAGGGAGCCTGATGTGGGGCTCGATCCCAGGACCCTGGGATCATGACCTGAGCCGAAGGCAGACGCTTAACGACTGAGCCACCCAGGTGCCCCACTGAGCACGTTTTTATTGAGTAATTGCACTATATGCTTATCTTATTTAATCCTGACAATAACTAGATGAGATGGATTACAGTGTTCCATCATTTTATGGATGAGGACCCTGATGTTGAAAAAAGTATGTAATTTACCTAAGGTTACCTCTGCTCCAGTCTGGCTAGCTCCAAAGTTCTTGGTCATAAGCTCTGAAATAAGATTAAGGAGAAGGGGGGAAACCTGGGTGGCTCAGTTGGTTAGGCATCTGCCTTTGGCTCAGGTCATGATCTTGGGGTCCTGGGATCGAGCCTCATGTCGGGCTCCCCGTTCAGCGGGGAGCCTGCTTCTCCCTGTCTCTCTGCCACTCCCCCTGCTTGTGCTCTCTCTCTCTCTTTATCTCAAATAAATAAAATCTTAAAAAAAAGATTATGGAGAAGGGAGGGCCTTCTAAGAACAGCTTTCCACCCAAAAAGGCCCATTTTAATTCTGAGAATTCTACAATTTTGGCAAGCCTATGAAAGAGAGTATTATGATGATCATCCACTCTATTTCTGTGAACTAATCACCTGAGGTACTTTCAAAAGAAGGAGGGGTGGTTGTGAAGTGGGTTTAAATGGGAAGGAAAAAACAAGTTTATCATTTTGCAGCTCTGAAAAATAATGATGATCTTCAGGATTAGATTGCATTACAAGTCTGTTGTGAGTTAGCCTGCATGCCAAGAGTGATGTGTTTGTTAATAGGAATATGTTGTTTAACATAGGCAGTGATTATAATCACACTCTTTAAAATGTCCTCTTACTTACAAAAATAAAAGATTTAAAAAGTAATAATGACTTTTAATCTTCCCTTGAATTTTTTGAAGCCACTCTTTACTGTTTTATAATTAGTGAAAAATCTTATGAAATTATGTGTAACTCAATACTTTAAAAATCATTGTTTGCCTAAACTTTGAAATGTTCAGTACTGTCATTTCAAAAATGGCTTTGTGTTTAAATACGAAAATTTGCAAGCAATTAGTTCTTTTAGTGGACTAATTGCTGTTGCTATTTAAAACTAAAATTAAACAGTGCAGCTATTTCAATTTGAATAGGAAGACTTACTCTCTAACATAAATAAATTCATAGGACGTTTCCTGGGGATATTCTAGCTGTTTTCCCCTATGCACACATTACCTCGGTCAACTTATACAAAGGGCTATTGGGCTGATGATTAATAACCTGAGATTTCTCTAAAAAAGCTTCAGTGCAATTGATCTGGAAGACACAGTGCTGTCGATTGGGTCATTGATTTTTAAACTTCAAATTCCCTTCCACACTACCAAGTTATTAATCAGTTGCAATGGTTCCACTGGAGATATGTTAATTAATAAACCCTTCTGATTAACTTCTTGATATACCCTTGACCCAATTATCATTACTGCAAACATTTTAAAGTCCTTTATCATATTGTACAAGTAATCTATAGAGTTCGATAGCCACCAAGAAACACGCAATACCATTATTTTTCAGACATGAGGGGAATGACCTCCATTTGGATAATATCCAACTTGGTCCCCGGAGGTCACGAAAACGAACAAGAAAGTCATTTCAGTTTGTGTGTTTACAGAGGTAAAGAAATAGCACCTAAAGTGACGGGCCCCTGGCTTGGGCATTAGGAGATATGGGTTCTTTTACTAAGACCTTGTGTACTCATGCGAACTTGAGCAAGCAGTTAATCTCTCTGGGAGACTCATTCCTTAGTGTGAAAAATGAGCACAGTGCACAATATGATTTCTAACCCACCGGCAAACTTTGACCCAATCCTGGAGCGGCTTGTGTTCCTGCACCCCTAGAAAACTTCTGTAGCAACAGAGCTGGGGTAATCATTACCGTTGCTCAATGTTTTGATTATTTGCAACAGATACCAACTGTGATGGTCTAAGCTGTGAAGGAATTTGTTGTACAAACATTGGACAGTCCATGGAGTTTTCCAGAGGGTTAGAATCTCCACAGCCAGAAACCCAGACAAACGTGCCACAGCATGGCTTAGTAAGGACACGACTACAGCTGTTAGCCCTGCCCCCCCAGGACAGAACTTCCAGAGTTCTCGTTCCACTTCTACTGCACCCAGAAATCACAGGTTCTCCATTGCAGAAAGTAGACCAGGCTCCAAGACCCTGGAGGTCTACGCTGTAACCCTCTGACTGAGGCTTAGCAGCAGTCTACACAGACCGCTAATGACCACAGGTACCTCCAGCACAGCAGGATCTGCTGTTTCATATGGCTCGAGCTGGAGGGTTCCTTTAACTCATGTTAAACCTGCTTCAAAGTTATTGCTGTGCCACGCCGTTCTCAAAAACAGCAACCCTCCCAGGCACCCGATACTGGGTTGGAGTAGTTTGAATTTCTGGATTCAGACTATACCGGCTCTCAAACCAAAGAGCCACATACAGAGAGCAGTGTGCTTCCTTCTTTGTGTCAGGAGATGCAAGGTATAAATGTGTTCTTTACTTTCAAGAGGATGTCACGCCTGAAGCTAATGTAACATTGTGTGTCAACTATGCTGAAATTAAAAAAAAATAAATTCAATTTAATAAAAAAAAGCGATGTCACAGAATGTTCCTGAACTCTTTACCAACACCATACTCCTTAATCTTTAGTGGAACTTGCTTCCCACTGAAGGGTAGCAGACTATATCACACCAAAGCATGCCACTTGGACAGAAGGATTATTTTAAGCCGAACAGAACTGAAAAGAAACAGACAGAAGGAAAAGCTCTCTGTCCTCCCCTGTAAATCTGTAAAGGTGTCCCCCTCTCCCCTTCTCTACCAGGAAGGACAGAAGTTAACCACTGGAGACATCTTTAGATCCTGATCAGACCAGAGATGGCACAGAGGAGTCCACACAGCAAACCTCACTAACTAGGCTTTATCTCCCACTAGCTCCCCAGAGACCCGCCTCGCTATAATTTGCTGCCCTAGGAACTCAAACTTCTTTTCCTTTGTCTTGTCACCTCTCTACAAATGTGTTGTTCTTTTGCCAAGATGCTCTATAAGCTCAAGTTCTAACCCCCCATTACTCATCTCTGAGTGCCTCCGTGTGTATGCACAATGCATGTGTTAATAATCTCTTCGTTTTTCGCCTTTTAGTCTTCTGTCAGTCTAATTTATGGCTGCCCCAGTCAGAGAACTTAGGACGGCAGAGGGAACAAGATGTCCTAACTTGTCTACCTCATTATTTGTCTTTGTGGTAACTGTTCACTTGCTCTGTACCATCTTTCTCTAGACAGGTCAAGCAATACCCTCATGGCTGCCCATCTACCTCCCACGTGTGCTTCTCTTGTCTGTCACCAGGGCCACAGATCCCCTTGTTGCTCCCTGGTGTCTGCCATTTCAGAATCCTGACACTTCACGGGTGCTGGGGAGCTCATCCTCTGCTCTTGAGCTGGCCCCCCAGAACTCCCCACCAGCCTCATTAGGTAACAGACAAAAAATGTACATCTTTAAGGTATAAAATGTTACATTTCATATACATATAGGTTGTGAAATGATGACTTCTATCCAGCTAAATAATACATTCATCACCTCACGTAGTTAGTACTTTCTTTTTGTGGTGAGAACACTTCGGATCTGTCCTCTTAGCAAATGTCAAGGGCGCAACACAATATTGTTCCATGCCGTCCTTGCATCCTACATTCGATCTCCGGAGCTTATCCGTTTAATAACTGAAACCTCATACCCTTGGACCAACATCTCCCTCTCTCAGCAACCACCATCCTATGTGCTGTATAGACATGCACACAAGAGAATATCATGAACTTTAAAAAGCTGGTCAAGAAGGACAGCGTCAGCAAGGGCCATGGTGAAAGAGACTCCATATGGCCGGCGCAGATTTGAAAAGAAAAGTCTTTTATCCAGGAAGATGGTCTTCTGCTTTCCTGTTCCTTCTGTCTTATCAGCAGGAATCGTAAATGCCTTGCATCCATCATACAGGTCTTGCTTTTAGCCCCTCCCCCCTCTGCCAGCTCCTTTGTGTGGCTCTAAGGCCAGGGGGTCAGCCTGCTGGGGTAAGTGGCTCTGGGGCCATTAGACTCAGGCTTCAAAACCTCAAAACCAAGGCCCCCGCTGCTCCCCTGCCGCCACTCTCTGTCACTAATTTGGCCTTGGGTACTTGATTTACAGGACAATGCATTCATTGACACTCAACAAAGAGAACCCATTAAACCAAAGCTCCAAGAGTGTTGGGGCATTTGATGGGAAGTAACCAGCCACTCCTCGGATTTAGGAGTCTCATCTGAACCCTTTCAAAAATCTAAAAAGCAGCTGAGGATCCTTTGAAAAGCAAAATGGAATTCCCAAGGAAATACAAAAAGAAACCCAGAGGGCACTCATTTACCTTGTTTTCTGAAGACACATCTGAATGGCCTGGCCTGTCTGCAGCCCTCCAGTTTATGGCTGCTCAGGATAGGTGATACACCAGAAGCAGAAAGGAGCCGTCTATAAACATATATAATTCGTATCACATTTACTCCAGAAAAACAAAGCACCTCTGCCAGGCATTGAACACGACGACCCCTGGGACTGGGCAGCCCTGGCTTAGCCCCTCAGAGGGGTCTTCCCGGGAGCACACGGTGTCCCCCACCCCCCCCATGCCTTTACTCACGCGGCCCCTCACTCAGACTTCCTCACGCTGTGGACCCTCTTTGATTGCAGAAACCTTATCCTCATAACCTCATGGGGCTGGACACAAAACCTTCTACCTGCAACACTAAGGAAGGGTTTTTCTGTTTTAAGACTGTTTTTTAAATTACTTTTTTAAAACAAAGATTTATTTATTTATCTGAGAGAGAGAGAGAGAGAGAGCAGGAACAGGAGGGGCAGAGGGAGAGGGAGAGAGAAACTCTCCAGCGCAGAGCCCAATGTGGGGCTCAATCTCACTTCATGACCTGAGCCGAAACCTAGAGTCAGACACTCAACTGACTGTGCCCGCCAGGCGTCCCTATTTTATGACTGTTTTTAATGGTCACTCCGCAAAATAAATAAATAAAAAGAAAAAAAGAAAAAAAATTTTTAAATGCATATGAAATCAGTCTCAAAATGGCACAAGCCAATCCTATGCCTCTTGTAAAGGTAGAGCCCAAGAAGGTGTTCTCTTTGACGTGCTGAAATGTCTTTGTACAGAAACTTTTTCCTGATAATAAAATTGCTGACAAATGCTTATGCTCATTTATAAACCATGTTTTACGGAAACTGAAATTCATTTCCTTTTCTTCTTCCCTCCAAAGGACTTTGGCAAAGTTAATAGAAAAAAAAATACCTTGTAAGACAGAACCGATTATTCATTATTAATAAGACCTGAAAGCCAATGCCCCACGTGTTAATCTTTTAGTAAACTGCAAACGTTTCCACAAGCGCATATATGAACTGTAAGTGCTTTGATTTTTGGCAAATGTTACAGAAGAGATGAGAACAGAAAAGAAAGAATCAAGATAACAGGAATATAAAGACTTTTGGGGGGAAAAGCATGGTGTTTCTTCATGTCATCTCCTTTTGCAGTAAACACTGACAGCTTTGTGGATGATCACTGCACTTTGACTGAAACATTACCAGAAAGAAGGTATGTTAAGAAAATTTTATAATCTGAAGTATCAAACCAGTCAATTGTCCATCCACTTAAGGACAATGATAAAGGCTCACAAATATCAGAATGGTAATTTTCAAGGCATTAAGAAATGAATCCGTCCCTCTTATTACTATGGAAACAAGAGGCTCTTTTGTTTATTAACGTCATAAACTTAGACATGTACGCAAAATGAGAGTCACACCAGAGGCCTAAATATAGCCAGATATTGAATTAAAGTTCAAGAGCTCTGAGCAGGATTTCACGTCACTCACTGGAAGGTAGATATGGTTCAATTTAATTGTAGGTCATTCATTTTAATTACATTGTCATGGGAAATTAAAGGATAGTTTGTGCATTAGCGCATATGCCGCTCCAAGACTTCAAATGAAATTAGGATTCTTCTGGCACGCGGGGGAAATGTTTCCTGACATAAAAGGTCAAAATTAGTGTCATATGGACTTTAGAGCAATTGGTAACCAATAACTTTAACCATTATGATGATCACTGAAGATCAATTATGGGTAGAGAGAAAAACGGCTAAATGTTGTTCTACTTTTATTTCATGTTGTCCATGTTAGAATCGGTTTCCTTTCAATTTCCTAAAGCCTTTGTCCCTGGAATTAACTCCATCCGGTGATTTCCTAGGTTTTCTTTTTCATGACAAATTCTAAAATAGCTTTTGTTTTTAATTCGAAAAAAGTATATATTTCACTCTGAACCTGTTCTGTGGTTGTTAAAAGATAAACTGAGGCATATTAACACATATTTTTTTTTAAGTATATTGGAGTGAAAGTTGATTCTAATCGGGCAGTGCCAAATAGGACGTGGAGCCAGGGAGAGATGGGAAGAAAGTGTGCAGCAGAGCAAGAAAATTACTGATGGGCTGTGGCTGAAAACCTAGCTGGTGGCTCGTGACGGGGTCGTGGGTGCTCTGACTGCGTAACCTTGGGGCATCGGTAAGCCTAGAGTCGGGTTTGCTTACCTCGGCCGCCACAGCTGGAGAGCCAACTTTTAAAGGAAAGTGTTGACCAGTATGTATTTGAAGATCCCACCAGCGGGACAAAATAATAGAAACACGTTACTAAGAATCAAAATAGTAAATATAAAAAATTTGAATCCAGGAACTCTGCAGCGTGCAGAGGATTATCTCATTGACTGGGAAATCTCCCATTTTCATCCTGGCTCGTATAAACCATTTGATCAATGATATATTTTATCTATTTACTTGCTCAAAATGTCCTTCCGGCGGTTATGCCTGATGGCTAAATGTGACAAAGAATTATTGTGACTTCATTTGGAATCTACACACATTCCTCACCCAAAATGTTGAACGGATTGCTGCAGAGGCCTGGACTCTTCCTTCCCATAAGCTAGTCATTTAAATAAACACTAGTATGGCTTCTTTTTAAGTCCTCATGCACTTATTTTGGAAATGAACTTGAGGCTGCACTTCGACAATTACACTTTCTAAGTCAGCAACGTGTATCCTTTTTTGGCTGTGGCATGGGCTCAGCCTGAGAACCTCCGTTGAAAGTCTTAATAGAAACGAACAGAGTAATAATTTTATTATTTAAAAATGAGTGGAGTGATTCTTAGCTGATTACTTCCTACAAGCATAGCTAATCTAATGTTTCGCTTCCCATGCAATAATGGTTAAAATGCTAATTGTTAAGGTCTTATTAAGACTTAATTTTTATTTGCCTCAGCTGGGCTCATTAATCATTAGCCATCTATCTGACTTCCCATTTTTGAATAGAGAATCTTTCCTTAGTGGGACTGAGGAGGACCTCATGCCAGTGTCTGCTCCCCTTCCCTGGTTCTCTTTCCGTCCTATGGTCTCAGATCTCAGGGCGCAAAGGAGGATGGGAGACGTCATGGATAGGGAAAATAAAGACCGTGTTGTTAGTACACTGTGTGCTAACACACATAGACCTTCCAATATTGCGCCTCATGTCCCTGGGTGAGAAAAGTGAGCGTGCCAAACACAGCCCTTTCTACAAACCTGCTGACCCGAGCAGAGCCCTTCCCCACATTTCTTCCAAGGAATACAGAAGGAGACACAGGTGAACGATGCGGCTGGCACAGAATTAAGACGGAGAAGTTCTGAGTCCCTGCTTGTTTTCTACACGAGACATGGACAGGGCTGCACTTTCGAGCACTTGGGCTCCGCTCCCCTGCAACCACGCTGAGAGCCTGCCTGGCCGGCTCACTTGCACACATTTGTAGCAGTTTATTTCCTCAGCCCTGACTCTATAGTCTGAGCGCTTCTAATCACAGTATCGAGCTTTTTCACTGATGGACACTTTTCAGGGGAATAAAATGACCACAATTTCTTTTCATATAAACTCCCCCAATTCTGTCTCATTATGCTTTATCATATCCTTCTGCAACTCATCTATCTCTCTTTGCAGGGTTCACACCCAACAGATATTTGTAGACATTTATTATGTCTTTCCCCGGTCGTCACTTAGGAGAGTTATTCATATTGCATTCATTTAAAATGTCTTCATAAATCAATGCAAACAGCTCCTTCATCATCTTCATTGCTTTTCCCTAAACTCCCATCAGGTCTTTGCATGCCTTGCACACACAATTAGGAATCCAAAGGCCAAATAAATACCCTAATAGATGGGCACACCAGATTCACTGGGAAGCTGCTTTGATTTTTTTTTCCTTGTTCAAGGTGACAGTCTTGTGGTTGCAGTTTTTAAATTTCATGATCTCCCTGAAAAGAATCTACCATCCTGTCATATATGAGACTTTTAATTCCCACAATCACACGGTTGGTTAGACAGGCAAGTGCTTTTTTCCCCAGTTTAGAGATAAAGATGTTCAAACATAAGCCAAGGCTTGGGTATTATGGTTGGAGATAATTTCTATTGTACTTGAGTTCATTTCAATATATAAAAATATATACATTAACCTTTTTCTAGTAAGTTGAATCATTTGAAAATATCTAGATAAATTTAATAGAACCAGAAGATTATGAAAAAGATAAGTTTTTATATTACTTTTTGGAGCCAGTAATATTTTTGATAAAAAACAGTTCAAAGCCACATAAAAGCCAGATTAATTCTAAACCCAAGAGTCTGCCACAGCTTAAGGAAACGCCTTTCTTACCATTTCTTGACATATACTATTCCTTTTATTTTGAAGCATGCCTTATCTCTTAAAGTTCTTGCTCTCATCCTGCTGTGGACTGAAGGTTTGTGTCCCCCCCAAATTCATGTGTTGGAACTTAATCCCCAAGGTTATGGTGATAGGAAGAGGGACCTTTGGGGAGGTGCTGAGGACATGAGGGTGGGTCCTCATGAATGGGATTAGTGCCCCCATGAAAGTGATCCCAGGGAGCCCCCGACCCCTTGTACCATGGGAAGACACAAAGAGAAGACAGCTGTCTGCACCCCTAAAGAGGGCCATCCCCAGAACCCAAACATGCTGGCACCCTGATCTCAGACTTCTGGCCTCCAGACTGGGCTGTTCTGTGACAGCAGCCCAAAGAACTCCCACAGCATCCCTGTCCCCAGACACACACACACACACACACACACACACACACACACACACACGCTTGTACACACATATAAGCATGCATGCAGCCTAAGATACATCACACTTCCTTTAAATAGTGCAACCCCAGCTCGGGACGTGTTAGGAAGAACTGGGGGATGGAGAAACCAACATGAAGCAGGAGAAGATGAGGTTTGTAGAAAGGGCTGTGTTTAGCACACTCTGCCACCCACTGTGCCACAACATTCATTATTTTTTTTCTGGAAAATATTTAATCACATGGTTATGGTATAAGGTTAAGTAGAAGGGAATTCAAAGAGGAACTTTCAAATCTCTGAATACCATGAGACAAATTTTATTAAAAATTATAAAATTTTGAAAATAAACTGGGAGATATCCCTCTATAATTCTGTGAACAATATGTCAAAACATTACTGTGGGGACCAACTAGAATGTCCATACATCACTGGTGAGAGTGTCATTGGTACAGCCATACTGGGAGATTATTTCAAAATATCTATAAATGTGCACATATGCATGTTCTAAACCCCAGCGATCCCATTCCTAGGAACGTGCCTGACAGGTATGTATTCTGTCCATCAAAAGACATATGCAAGAAGGTTTAGATCAATCCTATTTTTAATAACCCAATGCTAGAAATAACTCAATAACCATTCTACTGTGCCAACATTCATTATTATTTTTTTTATTTGACTGAGGCATTAGTATCCAATGATCTTAATTCAACAGCAAATCCTAAACTGTGGGAAGAGCCCACTGGTACAGACACAGAAAGGACAAGCAAGTCAGGGACTCAGTGAGACTTTTCCATGCTGTGTGAGCAATACAATATTGTTGTTGATGGTATCCAGACATCCTTCCTTTTCTTACTCTGGAAGATGCTATTCAACTGAATTTACATGTATCAAAGCAGAGCATTTGCCTTTCCCGAACTTTAAGGCTGAGCAGCCTTCAGGTAAGGATAAATGAAATTCTCCTGGACATTCTGCTAGCCCTTTGGATTTAGGTTGGACAGGTCCTCACTGGTAAAAAGAAGCAGTAAAAAAGACAAGAAAAAGGAAAAAAAAAAGAGAAAGCTCTGTGTTTATTTACCTTGACGAATACCAGTGGCTATGGATCTTCTAAACAATGACAAAAATACCTCCTGTGGTGAGAAAAATATTTTCTCTCTATACGTAAGGAATAAAAACACAACCTATTTGATATTTTCATTCAAAAGTAACAGAAGCACGTTTTAATTCCTCTAGGAGAAACCATTTTCAAACTAACATCTAAATGCTAAATTTATCCACTGAAATTTTAGCCAATAATAGTTACTCTATACAAATATCTTTACATCTTCAAAATGAGGACCTAAAACCCCCTCCAGTTGAAATGCTAGTTTTTCTGAACAGTCTCAAATTTTAAATTGTTAACCCACAGTTACAGTTGTGATGAAAATTCCACATTGAAATTCTGACAAATTAGTTTCTGTAAATATGGTCCATTTTATTCTCTCTTCAAGTAAATACTAACACATAAACAAATAAAAATCCATTTTATTTAAAATGTGTGTGTGTGCATGTGTGTGTTTACACAGAGGAAAAGGTGGCAGAAAAAAATTTAAAATATTTGTATTTACACTGCAAGGGCATAAAAAGTTATTAAAACATCAACTTAGGCAAGGACATACTAGCTAACATAAAATAAATTAAAAATACTAACAGCTCATTCTTATTGAACACCAGGCATAATGTTGTATCCGTACCACGGTCACCTGGCCATCTGTGGACCAGAGGACTGGAAATGTGGCTTGTTCAAACTGAAACGTGCTAGAAGTGTAAAATGCACAGTGGGTTTGGAAAACACAGTATGAAGAAAAAGTAAACTCTATCAATAATTTTTTTCATCACATATCAAATGATAATACATATTGAGTTAAAGAAGCCAAAAACCTTAATTGCATTTGGTGTTTTTTTTCTCTTGGTTTTAGCGTGGCTCCTAGAAAGTCTGAACTGTGTGTGGCCGCCATCCTGTTTCTTTGGCTGAGGGCAGATGCTTAACCAGCTGAGCCACCCAGGCGCCCCCATCTTATTTTTTTGGGACAGTGCTATTCACACTTCCCTCATTGTCTCAGATAACAAGCTCCTGGGACAGGTCGTGGAGACACTGTGGCCACGCTTGTCCTGAGGGCTGGGCGAGGCCCCCTACCTTTGGCCCCTGTGGCTCCCGGGCTCCCACACCAAGTAACGCCGCGGTAGTATAATCAATGCTGTGATTCCTTTAATCATGTAATTGTTGTAGAGCAGCGTATTTCTTGTACTAGAATAATTGTGTCTGATTGCTGAAATCAGAATCAGACAACATAGACTCTAGTCATGCTTTGCATGAGATACCTGTGTCGTTTCATAATATCCCGAGTACAGCTCCACACTGGTGATGTGGTTATAAATGTGTCCACCAACACATCATCCTTAAAAGCAGCTCCCAGTGTCTCCCAGATTAACCTCTTCCTAGGACGACCGGTGACAGGACATCACTTCCCTTTGGAGGAATCCTTGTGTTGACAAGTGTGGCCTGGCTCACTGGGCTCGAGTAGACTGTTCCTCCCAGATCTGCCTCGTCTGAGGTTGGCACTCCCCAGGGGAAGGAGTGCTGCCTGCTGAGTGCTCCCTGCCAAGGCCCTTCCCGGGAAGGCCCTGGCTGCAAGCCTACGTTCCTTTGCCTCTTTGAGGGACACTCAAAGGTGTTTTGAGCTCCAGAGCATGGGTTGTTCTGGCCAAGGTCATGTTGAGGTTGTCCTGCAGAGTTCACTTATTCTCTCTGCTCAAATCTTCTTCATTGATTTCCTCACACGTGTTACTTCTAATAGTCCTTCCTGATAAAATCCTGTAAACAAATTTCAGTCTTTGTTTCCTGTGGAAACAAATCTAAAGCAGACAAACTCAGAGTCACATAGCAGTAGGAGATTGCTCAGGTGCATTGTTGAATGACTTAAATACTGTCATACCTGGGACACTGACCTCCCAGTACAGGTTGACTCCTCAAGGTCACCCTAAGATGAGATTGGTCTTATCTACAGTCACACTGTTAACAGACTCCAACTAAAAGCTGAGCCGTGCAGTTGCTTGGGAATGCCATTGTTCCAATTCTTCCTTCAAAGACAGTGGGAAGAAGGGAGGATTTATCTGCTTCTGTGGACACATTATGCCAGCGTGCTCCACGTGGACGACATCTTCCCATGGCATTCCAGAAACTTCAAGAATCTGGATATTTGGCCTATTTCTCTTCAGTTGGCCTCTTCTGAGAATCACTGTTCAATCAGGTGCTTTGGGCCAGTTTTCCACTACTGGAACCTGGTCATTTCTTTCACATACTTTCAGCATCTTATTTGGGGAATTGCAAGCTCATAGTTATTGCAGAAGAGGTAATGCCTGTCACCCCAGCTTAAATTGTTGATTGCCATGTTTCCTCATCTTATGAAGTGGAAATTGACCCCCTTACTGACTTCTGAGGGTCAGAAGTGCAGCCTCTCACATCCTGCCTGGGAGCGCCATCTCTGTCATTCCTGATTGGCCTCAACTGAGCTCTGGGGTGGAGAGGCGTTTCATCCCATGAGATCCTTATTTGCAGTAAGTTATTTTGGTGAATCATCTGATTTGTCCTGTCTCATTTTCAGAATGCAATTTATACTCAGGCAGTAACATTTAGGCTTCCCAAAATATTTTTCAAGAGGAGAAAGGGAAAGAGCTTTCCCACCAGAGCTGTTTTATACTGACAGGGCAAGACCCATTTCACAACAGAGACAAGTTCTCATCTCTGTCCCTGAGACCCTTCCCGAGCAGCGTCAGTCTGTGTGGCTTTCTGCAGTCCTCCAAGCTCACCAATGCCTACCCAGTGAGTTTATTTGAGTTGTGTCCAATCTCAACTGAAGACTAATGGGACATTGAAAAGCCCTCTCTTTTTCATAATAAAAAAACCTAGAGATCACTGGTCCAAGCATCTGATAATGAAGAGAAAATCAACAGAGTGGTTTCCACTTGTGTTTAGACACATGCTTACAAAAGAAGTACATGTTGATCCCGCTAAATCTTCCACAGGCTTCAGGGTCTGGATTTTTTTTTTAAAGCCTCACTTTGTCTCCTAGGAAGTTGGTCCCCTAAGGAGTGCTTAAGGCTAGGTCTAGAATGGAAAGAAGATAGATGACTGGAATACTTTGTGCAGCACAGATGGGGTGAGTCCAGCAAAACCCGTCCATTCTCTGAGACCTTCTCTGATCCTTACCTGATGAGCTTTCACACTGTGGCTCATGCAATTGCTCTCAGAGTGTGGTCCCAAGGCTTTTTAGACATATCTATGTATGCTTACCATCTACTTTGCCCAGTAAATCATCCAGGGTTCAGAAGGTCTTTGAGTCTAGTTGGTCAAGGCCACTGACATCAGCTGTGGGGAATCCCTGATAACAGCTCTGTCCTTCATTCTTTTCCATAGGCTAGAAACCTAGAATCATCCTAACCTGTTCCTTTTCCCTTGCTTACCACATGAATAAAAGCTCTCCTGATTTATTTCTCCTATACAACTCTCAATCCATCAACTTTTCTCCATTTCTTCCACAGCTACCTGAGTTTGATCCTTCAGCTCTAGTTTCTCCATTCCTAATCCATGACCCTTTCCAAAACTTTCCTCACTTACAATCAGAGCATCTGTCCCAAAGATGTTCAAGATACTCTTCTCCACCGTTTACAACCTTTCATGGCTCTTCATTGCTTTTAGAGGAAAATTCCTATCTTCTGTCCCCTGTTTGCTCTTTAGCCTCACCTGGTGTCTTTGCTCCCCATCCCTCACTCTTGCAGAGCTGGCCTCCTTGGTGCACACCTGGGCATACTATGCTCGCTTCCACTGGTGGCCATTCTTCCTTCTGCAGGTGCCATCCTGAAACCCTTAGCTAGCTCTTCCCCACTTGTCCTTTAGACTTTAGGACATATATACACCCATGGAAGCCTTTCCTGTCTTGGTGCGTTTTCTTCACCACCATACAATTACACATAATAATTGTTCTTTCCTTTTACAATATTTATTTCACCTTGTAATTCTAAAGCCTGGACAGGAACTGTAGGAATAATGTCAGTCTTCTCCTTTAGACTGTTCTTCATGAGAGCAGGTAACAAGTCTATCCTTATAAAGTAAGTATAACTACTGAGCCTCCAGAAGAATCCCTGGAGGTTTCTTCTCCAAAATTCTATTATTCTGCCTTAAACAAACATCTTAATACAAATGATGTCTATGGTATACATTTTGAAAGACAAAACAGAGAAGAGGAATTATTGGTCTCAAGCATTACCGATACACTGATTTCTCTCATGTGTGTAGAACCTGAGTGTAGCAGAACTTAAAATGCCTCCACCATATTTCTTTTTTTTTAATTTCTAATCTTTTTTAAAATAATTTTTATTGTTACGTTAATCACCATACATTACATCATTAGTTTTGGATGTAGTGTTCCATGATTCATTGTTTGTGCATAACACCCAGTGCTCCACGCAGAATGTGCCCTCTTTAATACCCATCACCAGGCTAACCCATCCGCCCACCCCCCACCCCTCTAGAACCCTCAGTTTGCTTTTCAGAGTCCATCGTCTCTAATGGTTCGTCTCCCCCTCCGACTTACTCCCCTTCATTCTTCCCCTCCTGCTATCTTCTTCTTCTTTTTCTTTTCTTAACATATATTGCATTATTTGTTTCAGAAGTACAGATCCGTGATTCATCAGTCTTCTACAATTCTCAGGGCTCACCATAGCACATACCCTCCCCAATGTCTATCACCCAGCCACCCAATCCCTCCCACCCCCCACCACTCCAGCAACCCTCAGTTTGTTTCCTGAGATTAAGAATTCCTCATATCAGTGAGGTCATATGATACATGTCTTTCTCTGATTGACTTATTTCACTCAGCATAACACCCTCCAGTTCCATCCACGTCGTTGCAAATGGCAAGATCTCATTCCTTTTGATGGCTGCATAATATTCCATTGTGTATATATACCACCTCTTCTTTATCCATTCATCTGTCGATGGACATCTTGGCTCTTTCCACAGTTTGGCTATTGTGGACATTGCTGCTCTAAACATTGGGGTGCACGTACCCCTTCGGATCCCTACATTTGTATCTTTGGGGTAAATACCCAGTAGTGCAATTGCTGGAACATATGGTAGCTCTATTTTCAACTGTTTGAGGAACCTCCATACTATTTTCCAGAGGGGTTGCCCCAGCTTGCATTCCCACCAACAGTGTAGGAAGGTTCCCCTTTCTCCACATCCCCGCCAACATCTGTCATTTCCTGACTTGTTCATTTTAGCCATTCTGACGGGTGTGAGGTGGTATCTCATTGAGGTTTTGATTTGGATTTCCCTGATGCTGAGCGATGTTGAGCACTTTTTCATGTGTCTGTTGGCCATTTGGATGTCTTCTGTGGAAAAATATGTGTTCATGTCTTCTGCCCATTTCTTGATTGGATTATTTGTTCTTTGGGTGTTGAGTTTGATAAGTTCTTCATAGATTTTGGATACTAGCCCTTTATCTGATCTGTCATTTGCAAATATTTTCTCCCATTCTGTCGGTTGTCTTTTGGTTTTGTGGACTGTTTCTTTTGCTGTACAAAAGCTTTTTATCTTGATGAAATCCCAATAGTTTATTTTTGTCCTGGCTTCCCTTGCCTTTGGCAATATTTCTAGGAAGAAGTTGCTATGGCTGAGGGGGAAGAGGTTGCTGCCTGTGTTCTCCTTTAGGATTTTGATGGACTCCTGTCTCACGTTTAGGTCTTTCAACCATTTGGAGTCTATTTTTGTGTGTGGTGTAAGCAAATGGTCCAGTTTCATTCTTCTGCATGTGGCTGTCCAATTTTCCCAACACCATTTGTTGAAGAGACTGTCTTTTTTCCATTGGACATTCTTTCCTGCTTTGTCAAAGATGAGTTGACCATAGAGTTGAGGGTCCATTTCTGGGCTCTCGATTCTGTTCCATTGATCT
>NW_027397098.1:12016870-12072612 GCF_003265705.2 Callorhinus ursinus
CCTGTGTTCTCCTTTAGGATTTTGATGGACTCCTGTCTCACGTTTAGGTCTTTCAACCATTTGGAGTCTATTTTTGTGTGTGGTGTAAGCAAATGGTCCAGTTTCATTCTTCTGCATGTGGCTGTCCAATTTTCCCAACACCATTTGTTGAAGAGACTGTCTTTTTTCCATTGGACATTCTTTCCTGCTTTGTCAAAGATGAGTTGACCATAGAGTTGAGGGTCCATTTCTGGGCTCTCGATTCTGTTCCATTGATCTGTGTGTCTGTTTTTGTGCCAGCACCATACTGTCTTGATGATGACAGCTTTGTAATAGAGCTGGAAGTCCGGAATTGTGATGCCACCAGCTTTGCTTTTCTTTTTCAATATTCCTCTGGCTATTCGGGGTCTCTTCTGGTTCCATACACATTTTAGGATTATTTGTTCCATTTCTTTAAAAAAGGTGGACGGTATTTTGATGGGGATTGCATTGAATGTGTAGATTGCTCTAGGTAGCACTGACATCTTCACAATGTTTGTTCTTCCAATCCATGAGCATGGAATGTTTTTCCATTTCTTTGTGTCTTCTTCAATTTCTTTCCTGAGTATTTTATAGTTTTCTGAGTACAGATCCTTTGCCTCTTTGGTTAAATTTATTCCTCGGTATCTCATGGTTTTGGGTGCAATTGTAAATGGATCGACTCCTTGATTTGTCCCTCTTCTGTCTTATTGTTGGTGTATAGAATGCCACTGATTTCTGTGCATTGATTTTATAGCCTGCTACTTGACTGAATTCCTGTAGGAGTTCTAGCAGTTTTGGGGTGGAGTCTTTTGGGTTTTCCACATACAGTATCATATCATCTGCAAAGAGTGAGAGTTTGACTTCCTCTTTACCGATTTCGATGTCTTTGATTTCTTTTTGTTGTCTGATTGCTGTGGCTAGGACTTCTAATACTATGTTGAATAGCAGTGGTGAGAGTGGACATCCCTGCCGCGTTCCTGACCTTAGGGGAAAAGCTCTCAACTTTTCCCCATTGAGAATGATATTCGCTGTAGGTTTTTCATAGATGGCTTTTATGATATTGAGGTATGTACCCTCTATCCCTATACCCTGAAGAGTTTGATCAAGAAAGGATGCTGTACTTTGTCAAATGCTTTTTCTGCATCTATTGAGAGAATCATATGATTGTTGTTCTTTCTTTTGTTAATGTATTGTATCACGTTGATTGATTTGTGGATGTTGAACCAGCCTTGCGGCCCAGGGATAAATCCCATTTGGTCATGGTGAATAATCCTTTTAATGTACTGTTGGATCCTATTGGCTAGTATTTTGGTGAGAATTTTTGCATCCATGTTCATCAAGGATATTGGTCTGTAATTCTCCTTTTTGATGGGGTCTTTGTCTTGTTTTGGGATCAAGGTAATGGTGGCCTCATAAAATGAGTTTGGAAGTTTCCCTTCCATTTCAATGTTTTGGAACAGTTTCAGGAGAATAGGTATTAATTCTTCTTGAAATGTGTGATAGAATTCCCCTGGGAAGCCATCTGGTCCTGGGCTTTTTTTTGTTGAGAGATTTTTGATGATTGCTTCAATTTCCTTAGTGGTTATAGGTCTGTTCAGGTTTTCTATTTCTTCCTGGTTCAATTTTGGTAGTTGATACATCTCTAGGAATGCACCCATTTCTTCCAGGTTATCTAATTTGCTGGCATAGAGTTACTCATAATATGTTCTTAGAATTATTTGTATTTCTTTGGTGTTGGTTGTGATCTCTCCACTTTCATTCATGATTTTGTTGATTTGGGTCATTTCTCTTTTCTTTTTGATAAGTCTGGCCAGGGGTTTATCAATCTTGTTAATTCTTTCAAAGAACCAGCTCCTAGTTTCGTTGATCTGTTCTATTGTTCTCTTGGTTTCTATTTCATTGATTTTTGCTCTGATCTTTATGATTTCTCTTCTCCTGCTGGGTTTAGGCTTTATTTGCTGTTCTTTCTCCAGCTCCTTTAGGTGTAGGGTTAGGTCGTGTATTTGAGACCTTTCTTGTTTCTTGAGAAAGGCTTGTATTGCTATATACTTTCCTCTCAGGACTGCCTTTGCTGTATCCCAAAGATTTTGAACAGTTGTGTTTTCATGTTTATTGGTTTCCATGAATTTTTTTAATTCTTCTTTAATTTCCTGGTTGACCCATTCATTCTTTAGTAGGACGCTCTTTAGCCTCCATGTATTTGAGTTCTTTCCGACTTTCCTCTTGTGATTGAGTTCTAGTTTCAAAGCATTGTGGTCTGAAAATATGCAGGGAATAATCCCAATCTTTTGGTACCGGTTGAGACCTGATTTGTGACCTAGGATGTGATCAATTCTGGAGGATGTTCCATGGGCACTAGAGAAGAATGTGTATTCTGTTGCTTTGGGAGGGAATGTTCTGAATATGTCTGTAAAATCCATTTGGTCCAGTGTTTCATTTAAAGTTTTTATTTCCTTGTTGATCTTTTGCTTAGATGATCTGTCCATTTCAGTGAGGGGGGTGTTAAAATCCCCCACTATTATTGTATTGTTGTCAATGTGTTTCTTTGCTTTTGTTATTATTTGCCTTATATAATTGGCTGCTCCCACGTTAGGGGCATAGATATTTACAATTGTTAGATCTTCTTGTTGGATAGACCCTTTAAGTAGGATAGAGTGTCCTTCCTCATCTCTTATTACAGTCTTTGTTTTAAAATCTAATTCGTCTGATATAAGGATTGCCACCCCAGCTTTCTTTTGGTGTCCATTAGCATGGTAAATGGTTTTCCACCCCTTCACTTTCATTGTGGGGGTGTCTTTGGGTCTAAAATGAATCTCTTGCAGACAGCATATTGATGGATCTTGTTTTTTAATCCAGTCTGATAGCCTGTGTCTTTTGATTGGAGCATTCAGCCCATTTACATTCAGGGTAACTATTGAAAGGTATGAATTCAGTGCCATTGTATTGCCTGTAAGGTGACTGTTACTGTATATTGTCTGTGTTCCTTTCTGAACTTGCTGCTTTCAGGCTCTCTCTTTGCTTAGAGGACCTCTTTCAATATTTCTTGGAGGGCTGGTTTTATGTTTGCAAATTCCTTTAGTTTTTGTTTATCCTGGAAGCTTTTTATCTCTCCTTCTATTTTCAATGATAGCCTACCTGGATATAGTATTCTTGGGTGCATATTTTTCTCGTTTAGTGCTCTGAAGATATCATGCCAGTCCTTTCTGGCCTGCCAGGTCTCTGTGGATAGGTCTGTTGCCAATCTAATGTTTCCACCATTTTAGGTTACAGAGCTCTTCTCCTGAGCTGCTATCAGGATTTTCTCTTTGTCTCTGAGACTCGTAAGTTTTACTATTAGATGTCGGGGTGTTGACCTATTTTTATCGATTTTGAGAGGGGTTCTCTGTGCCTCCTGGATTTTGATGCCTGTTTCCTTCCCCACATTAGGGAAGTTCTCTGCTATTATTTGCTCCAATATACCTTCTGCCCCTCTCTCTCTTTCTTCTTCTTCTGGGATCCCAATTATTCTAATGTTGTTTTGTCTTATCATATCGCTTATCTCTCGAATTCTGCCCTCGTGATCCTGTAGTTGTTTATCTCTCTTTTTCTCAGCCTCTTTATTTTCCATCATTTGGTCTTCTATATCGCCGATTCTCTCTTCTGCCTCATTTATCCTTGCAGTTAGTGCCCCCATTTTTGATTGCACCTCATCAATAGCCTTTTTGATTTCTATTTGGTTAGATTTTAGTTCTTTTATTTCTCCAGAAAGGGTTTCTCTAATAACTTCCACACTTTTTCAAGCCCAGCTAGTATCTTTAAAGTCATGATTCTGAACTCTAGGTCTGACATCGTACTAATGTCCGTATTGAGTAGGTCCCTGGCAGACGGTACTACCTCTTGTTCTTTTTGCTGAGGTGATTTTTTTTGTCTTGTCATTTTGTCCAGAGGAGAACAGATGAATGAGAGAACAGAATGCTAACAGGTTAACAATGTCTCCAGCAAATATACTCTATACAAATCAGAAAAGACCTGAAACCAGGGGACAAGAAATGGAAGGAAAGAAGAGGAAAAAAAAGGAAAAAGAAAAAGATAAAAAGAAACAAAAACAGAACAAAACAAAAAAACAGAATATAATCAAATATGATCAGGCTAGTGCATAGATCAGTGCCACACACTAGCTTTTGGGCATATTTTGGTCTGTTAGAAGAAAGTGCCTGCTAAAATTTTAAAGAAAGAAAGACATATATGTACAAAATAAGGGTTGGTATAATGAAGGGATGGCAGATGACTGTAAAGATGAAAATTATAAAAGATTTTATAAAAGGAATTGATAAGATAAGAAGTTGTTTTTAAAAAGAAAGAAGAAGATTTCAAAAGAGAAAGAAAAAAGAAAAAAAAGAATTAAAAAGGGAGAGAATGTGATTAGGCAGGAGAATAGAACAAAGCCATACACTAGTGGTTTAGGGTATATTTTGATCTCTTAGAAGAAATTGTATCTCAAAATTTTAAAGAGAGAACAACTTATATATATATGCCAAAAATAAGGGTAACTACTATGAAGGGATAAAAATATGACTCTAAAAATGAAAAATAAAAAATGTTTTTTTTAAAAAAGGGATTGATAAGATGTTGTTTGACAAAGGGAAAAAGAAAAATTCAAAGAAAAAACAGTTAAAAAATTAACTTTGAAAAACTAATGAATTATGGTAAAAAAGCCATGAATTCTATGTGCAGTATTCCCCTAGCGCTGGAGTTCTCCCGGTTTCCTTGATCGGTAAACTTGGTCTTGGCTTGCTGGCTGTTCGTGCTGATCTTCTGGGGGAGGGGCCTGTTGCCGTGGTTCCCAAATGTCTTTGCTGGAGGTGGGATTCCCCCGCCCTTGTCGGTCAAGGCTAAGCAAGCTGCTCGGGTTTGCTCTTGGGAGCTTTTGTTCCCTGCAAGCTCTTGGTACAGCTTGGGAGGACCAGGGTGAAAATGGTGGCCTCCCAATCTCCACCCGGAGGAGCTGAGAACTCGGGGCCCCGCTCCTCAGTGCGCCCCCAGAGAAAAGCAGTCACTCCCGTGTCCCCGGTCTCCGGCCGCACTCCGTGCTCACCCGGCCTGTGACCGAGCGTTTCTATCTCTGGCACACGACCCCGTGCGGAGTCTCCAAACCCAGCCGATCCCTGCGGTGTGCTCCTGCGCCGCTCCTCCTCGGGGAGGAAGGGGAGTCTCCCCGGATCTGCTGCTTGTTGGGTCCCTGCTGGAGCATCAGTGGCCCGACTGGGCCGCGGATCACAGTTTATGGCCACCCCGAGCTGAGAGCCCGTGCCTCGGCTCCGTCTCTGCATCTGGCTTCCCCGCTCCGATACCTGGGAGCTCTGGCGCACTCAGGCACCCCCGGTCTTTCTGTGACCCTGAGGGTCCTGAGACCACACTGTCCCCCGAGGGTTCCACCCCCCGCTTAGCCACTGGAGCGACGTCCCTCCGCGGAGCCGACTTTTAAAAGGTCCGATTTTGTGCTCCGCGGCTCTAGCACTTGCCAGAAGCGGCCGACGGAGGCCCCTCCCCCGCCGTCTATCCTCCTGAATATCGCCTCAGATTCACTTCTTCGCACCTCCTACCTTCCAGAAAGTGGTCGCTTTTCTGTTCAGAGTGTTGTTACTCTTCTTATCTTCGATCTCCTGTTGAGTTCGTAGGTGTTCAGAATGGTTTGATCCCTATTCAGCTGAATTCCTGAGACCAGACGAAATCCAGGTCTCCTACTCCTCCGCCATCTTCCTCCACCCCCTCCACCATATTTCTTAGACATCATTTTATATTCCACTCGCAGATCTCAGATCTATTTTAACTAACTCTTAGATCTATTTTCCTAATCAAATTCAATTTCCAAAAATTAAATTTTGGTACTGTTGTGCTTTCTATAGATTTCTAGTGGGCTTCTCACTAGACTGTACATGACATAAACATGTTAGAGTAACTTGGATACCATATGTGCTAACTGCACTTTGCTCTGTGTCTTTCCCCCAGGATATCCAGCTGGCAGATCCCTTGCCTTTCAAAGCCTGGCTCAAGTCTCACCTTCTCAGTAAGACCGTTCTCTTCAACACCGTCACCACCAAAGAATATTAATCTCCTCATCATGCTTTACCATTTTTTCTTTAACTTCTAACATACTACATAATTTACTTACTTCCATATTTATTATTTATCATCTGTCTCCCTCAGCTAGATTTGTATTTTATTTTGTGATCTATCCAGGTATTGCAACAGTGCATAACTGGTGCTTAATAAATATTGATTAAATGAATGATAAATGATTCTTTTTCAAAGATGAGTCTACAGTTAATATATGAAATAAAACTATTTTAAAAAAATGTATTCTCCCTTCCTAATTTATTCAGGACTTTCCCTGAAACTCATATCATCTTTCACTCTATACTTCCTGGCACACTAATGGATCAACATACTTTTATTTCAACCACGTGTCTATCTATACAGCATGCCCCAGCCATCACAGCTGGCTTCCTCATCTAGTAACTTTTCTTTCATTAGGCTTGAAGGTTAGAGCCCAAACTAACAGATGCTTCACTTTTACACTATTATATGTAAAGTCACATATATTTGCTTTTTAAACACTTGACTAAAAGAACAAGAGCAACCACAACAAAAAACCCTTCAGAATAAACCATAATGGTTTTTACGTGTCCTCTTAGAGAGCATCTAATGGAGCCTATATTAGCCAGCTGAAGCCGCCCTAACAGAATACCATTAGATGGATGTCCTAAAACAACAGAACGTTATTCCTTACAGTTCTGGAGCCTGGCAGTCCGAAATCAAGGTATCTGCACTAATGCTATCTTGAGGGCCCCACCCTCATGACTTCATCATCTCCCAAAGGCCTCACCTCCTAACACCATCACATTGAGGGTTAGGGCTTCAACAGGTGCATTTTGAGAGGACACCAACATTCATCCATAATATAGTCTAAAAACACTTCTGGTGACTTCATTAGCTTATTCTGAGTTTTCTATATTACTTTATAAATATTTAAGCAACATATAATCACAGTGAGGTTCATTAGAGAGTCAGAGTAATTAAGATAAAGTCTGAAGTCTGTACCTGAAATTGCTGATTTTGCGGTTTTGCTTTCCAGTAGGAAAATTGGACACAAATCTTGGGTCACCAGGTTAACTTAGTCGTGTATCCTGTACTCCTGCTTTCTACTTAAACCCACATCTCAAATCCTCCAGTTAACACTCCCATTGTCTGTCCAGATGCTCACGCATGGCCATGAATAATTAATTCTCCCACTTTAACCTCCATAGGATCTCCACCTGCAAGCCTTCCACTTCACTACTGGGACCCAGAACAGTAAGGCTTTCACAGACCCCTAAACTGAAGAAAGCTTCCACAGGTCATCCAGGTAAGTTAGCAGACAGCCTGTGGCTGACACATGGTGGATCCTAAATATGTATCTGAATGAATTAAATAATCATTTCCACCATGTCTGTGCAAATTCTCTCTCAACATTTTAGTTAGGGACGGTTGAGGAACTTGATTCTGGTCATAAGAGAGAACAGAAGTCTGCTGGAAAAAGCCCTGGCTGTTTGGTTTTGCTGACATAGAGAGAAGGCTGGCAAAGCTCGTCCACCTTCTCTCTGCCCTGAACAGAGAAGTGATGTGTGAAAGTGACCAGGAAGCAATGAGATGGAGGGAAGCTACAGGTATCGCAAAGATTCTCGGTCCCCTGTTGTCCAGCTGCTGGAGCAACAGTGGCCATCACATCCTCTCTTTGGTTTTTGGGGGCTGCTGTTAGGAACAAAGTACTCTTCACAGAGACAGTTCTTTATTCAGATCTAAAACACTATTAGAAACAAGCCGGTGCAATTTAAAACCTTCTTAGTAAACAACATTACAAAGAAATACATAAAAAATAATTCCAAAAATATTCTGAGATCATTGCTACAAAAAAGTTTATAATCAGATATAAGGGGGAATATGGAAGTTGTAATGGACACAACAGGAATCTACTTTTCACATCTATGTTATATCGAAGAGATTTATCACTTGTTAGCAAACAAGACAGAGGTTTACCACACAGTTAATACCCATATTAATCATTAATTACCAGCAGCAACTGACTCTGTATAAAAACTCTCCCTGCTTGCCTAAATGCGGATGCCCATCCTGATCCTTTTATGACTCTCACTTTTTTGGAGAGATATTTGAAGAAACAGTTAACCTTAAAGAAGTGTGAAAGCCTAGGGCTACGTTCTGAGTTATGGCCAAGGTGTCATGGCTGCAAGATGGTTACAAGGGCTGTGATTCATGTGAAGTTGTTTTATTAGAGAAATTACAGGTTCCTCTTCCTATAACTGGAATGCTTGAGCCCTCCATCAAAGTAACTTCCCAAAACTAAGATTAAAAACTGGAATCAAAGTCAAAACAACAAGTTGACACCATTTTATATTGCAATTCCAAATAGGAAGTAAGCCATTAATATAGTGATTGATGAGAAGAGGTCTGTTCTTTTTGGCTTAGGGGCAAATATAGATTTCAAAAGTCTGAACTATACATTTTCTATGATGTGGCTTCCCTAAGACTGATGCTGTGGTCTACATAAAGATATATACAAGCATGTGAGTGAACTGTACAGGGAGATTTTCAGTGTTAGCCCAAACCATTTTGATTGTTGAATATACTAGTAGCTAAGTTGGAAAGGGAAAAATTTCTGCTCCCTTGGGAACCATCTTCCTTCGCTAATAATTCAAGCCAGCATCTTCGAATCTAAATGACTTACAAGTACATATATGGGGGAAAGGCCCAACCTTGATAAAATAAAATGAACACCAGCCTTGAAGGATCTGGGAGTAAATTGCTACCATTGCTATTGGCTCTTCGGTATTTAACATCTCTGAGCCTATTTGCTTTTCCAGAAAGCAGGAAAGCTCAGTGGAGTAGAATTTAAGCTTTAGAATCAGACATTCCTGTTCCTTCACTTAGGAGCTCTGTGTCAGTTTCAATTGCAGCTAATCTTTTGGCTCATCTGTGAAATGGGGATAATAATACTCATCACACTGTCACCATAATGACTGACTCTGTAATGCCCAAAGAGCACTTACCGCACGTAGTAAGTGGAAAGGGCCCATAAGAGTGGTTGAAATGATAACATGCTGCCGTTATAGTGCATTAGTCTAGCATTATATATTATACTATATTGAATTAGATTTGTTTCTTAAAACTATAGTGGAGTATAACTATACTGTACTATCTTTATAGTATTATAATGCAGGATAGGATGTCACTGTTCAATTGAACTGTAAGGTCTGAAGGGGGAATGCAAGCAACTCTTTAGTCCTTCCATCACACGCTTATTTTTATCATCTGCATGGAGACATGGTAGTGTGCCTTAAGAGAAATTTCAGAAATATCTTTCAGAACTGGTCACTGTTGTCTAGGTGAGTAATGTTCTGTCAAGAGCAAGAGCAAAGAGGCATGGATAAATGGTGTGGCTCATTACTGAAGAAGAAGATCAGAGAAGATGTTGATTAGGTGAGATGTGGTGGATGGAATTCCCACCACCCAGTAGATCAGAAGGTGGCAATGAAAGGAAATGCCATGCAGAGGTCTGTAGGTCAGAGAATGTGGTCTAGAAAGGGTAAGTAACTTGACTGTGACAGATGGTTCTAGAAGAGAACAGGGGGCAAAACTAGAAAATGTAGGCTGAGATAAGAGTGTTGAAGCTCATAAATCTTGCCATTGAAAATTCATATTCTGTGAAGTTTTCCTGGTTTAATCATAAAAGAATTTAAGAGCAAACATCACTGCAGTACCAGTGTGTAATAGAAAGAACACAGACTCCCGAGTCAGGCAGATTTGATTGAAAACCTAGTGCTACTTCCTATTAGTTGTGTGGTTTTAGACAAATAATTCCAATTTTAGCCACACACACACAAAACAGGAGTATATACACTACACGGACTTATAACAAGGATTAAATGGATTAGTAGATATCAATCCACACTAGTTCCAATTTATTCCATCTAGCAGGATTATACATCTTTCACTTGCAGGGCAAATCTAATGTCTGGACTGAGACAAACATAACTTTTTAAATGATGAATTTAGAAACTTTTTTTTGGGTTTAAAATGTCACATATCTATCAGCACTGGAGCTAGAAAATGTGTAATGGAGTGATTACATGCCAAAAGTGTCCCTTACTGTATTTCTGCACAGCTAAATTAATTAGTATTTGAGCACTGGTGTTCCACAGTAGACCGAAATCCCTTAAAAATATCATTGAGCCACTCAACTCTGCTTGTGTGATTAGTCAAAAGTGGGGGCAGCTGGGGATACAAGGCCACTGAACGATAGGTGACCTCACTAAGGGGTCACTTTCTGAAAGAGGTTTGTGTGAAAGTAGTTGTCCCCGTGTTTAGTAGTTTGATAGCAACACTACCTTGCATTCACTTCAGCCGAGCAAATGATGAACTTCAACCCGTCAAGATAATGAAGCAATGGAAGAAAATCAACCCATCAGTGCTAATTTCTTATCAATTCCTCTAGTCAGGTAATAGTTTATTAGTAAATTCTTTCAAAGCGGAGAGTCTTTTTTTTAAACTATAGCCACATGTATATATATATATTTTTAATTATGTAAAACATCTAACAGTGAAAACAGACAGTGGACCAGGCTTGTTAAAATCTTAATGCATGGAGTTTAAGTGGTGGAGATGCTTGACTATGGAGTGGGACTGTATACACTTGGTGCTGTGAAGAAGGGTTCAGGAAAAGCACAGGACTGTGTGATGCCAGTCAGGTCTTTGAAGTATAAAATCAATTTCAGAAAGAGTGGTTTGGCATCATATACATTGACAATAGTTAGCATCCACTAGAAATAAAGTTAAAACAGAGACAACAGGTATACCACTTGGGTGGGCCAGGGTCAGCAAGCCCCAGAGTTTCATATCCTTTCAGAAACTTGCTTCACTGGCTGGCACGAACTAAGATTCACTCAAGCAATGATTTCTGAAGTAACAGGAGTGGAGCCAAAACTGTAAACAATGCAGTAAGTTTAAGTGTTACCCCAGCAAACCTTTGAAGGGGGGGTTAAAAAATGTTACTTAAATCCTTAGGCCAAAAACTATCTACTCTTTATTTAAATTTGTCAACTAAGCAGAAGAATAAAATGTTGGCATTCTACCTGTTGAGAAAAGAGATAGACAGAGAGAGAGAGAGAGAGAGAGAGAGAGAGATGGTGAGTGAGACAGAGACAGAGGGAGACCAAGGAGGGAAGGGGGCAGAGACTGGCCGGCCACAGTAGAAACACACATACTTGTTTTTGTGCATCTCTGCCACGGCCACAAAAAGGGTCTCATGAGACTACCTTGCTGATTCCAGGAAGGGACTGAGAACTTGGCATGGGCTGAAACACCCCAGAGGAACACCGTGTTGACCAGCTGACTCATACCTAAGTGACAGAGGCATGGCAGAGCCCAGTCAAGATCAGCAGATCTCCCAGGCATGCCCAGCATGTCTTCAGAGCTTCAGCTGCCGTGGAGATATGATAATATGGGACTGTTGTAAGCAGTGAAATTTAGAGAAGCCATGTTAAATGGCATTTTATGGCAGTAGCTAAAAGACTCATAGGTAGATATCCAATAATATGAGATTAATTAAAACTTTGGGTGCACCTCTAAGTTACATGAGATAAATGCACAAATACAATGCATTTATTTAATATGAAAATTTAGATGAATATATATTAAGAGTTGAGAAATAAACATTATATATGATATATTTAAAACATCCAATCCAATATATAAAAGTAGCAAAATATTTCAAAATAACAAGGTGATTTGATTTTAACGTCCCAAAAAAGCATATATGTATAAAAGACATAAATGATGAAAATATTAAATGTGTCCACCACAAATAAAGATAATTCAAAATAGAGCTCCTTGATCAGTATCACTTTGTCACTTTAAAAAAAATGTGGTTTATGAAAAAGCACAAAAATTTCAAATTTTTTCATTTGGATTAAACCCTTTTATTTGCTATGAGATACCTACATGGTATCCTTGAACATAATTTGTTAAACCTCCATTCCTGGAGATATTCAATAATTTATATAGATGCATGATAATTTTACATTTGGTGATATACTGAGTAATTTTCTTCTAGCACTGATGCTTTATTATTAAGCTCTGCATTGTGGTTCATAAGGTTTCTAGGAAAATACATCACAATCAATGACCCAGCTAGATTGTCCGGTATACCTTCCAGTTCTGGCAGTCTAAAACCTATTCAACTACTTCAGATGCCTTTTTTTTTTTAGATTGACCATGAAGAATGAATTTCATTGTTCCATGGAGAAGGCATCCACTGACTTTACGCTACAAGTCAGAAGGGATGGACAGGAAGGGGTTTTGAGACACTGAGTTAACTCTAACAAAACGTCTATCTTTATTTGCCTCCATTATCAATTTGGATTATCTGATGATAATGCATATAATAAAAAAGCCATCGATTTTCAAAACATTGGCTCAAGGAGGTCCTATTTTTTGGGGGGTTTCCTTTTTTTTAATTTTAAGTTCAATTAATTAACAATATAGTGTATTATTAGTTTTAGAGTTCAGTGACTCATCAGTTGCATACAACACCCGTGCTCATTCCATCACATGCCCTCCTTCATGCCCAACACCCAGTCACCCCATCCCCCCCCACCTCCCCTCCAGCAATCCTGTTTCTTTCCTATGCTTAAGAAGTCTCTTATGGTTTGTCTCCCTCTCTAGTTTCATCTTGTTTTATTCCTCCCAGGTTTTTGGTTTTTTTTTTTAACTAACCAGAATCATGCTCTATGTATTGTTCATGTGCTTTTTGGAGATGTTCTCAGCCTAGCACACTCCTTTTATCCATTCTGTATTCCACAGAAATAGATGTTTGGGTTGCCTCATTCTGCTGTTATAATTATTCCCACTTTTGTGCACAAACTTGGGTACAGGGGCTGAAATTTGAGGGGAAAAGTGTCAACTTGAGCCCTTGGCAATCTGAGGTGAAGGCGTGTTGACTTGGCATTTAGCAGGTGGCAGGCTGTGCACGCTGACTCGGGCAGGAGGGCGGCTGGACCATGAATTTGGGACCCACAGGCCGATGGCATCGTGTGTGACAGGGACGTGGCTGGTTTTGCTTTTAATTTTTGTTTTTCTGAGAAACTTGATCACTCCCTCTATTCTAAACGAAAGCCTTGCTGGATAGAGTATTCTTGGCTGTAGAATTTTTCCTTTTAGCAGTTGGAATCTATCATGCCACTTTCTTCTGGCCTGCAGAGTTTCTGCTGAAAAACCCACTGATAGCCGTATGGGGTTTCCTTTGTATGTACCTGCTTTCCTTTCTCTTGCTGCTTTTAAAATTCTCTCTTTCTCCCTACTTTTGGCCGTCTTATTTACTTTCTGTCTTGGTACAGACCTCTTTGGGTTGGTTTTATTGGGGGCTCTCTGTGCCTCCTGGACCTGGATTTCTCTTTCCTTCCCCAGATTCAGGAAGTTTTCAGCTATTATTTCTTCAGACAAATCTTCTGCCCCCTTTCCTCACTCTTCTCCTTCTGGGATCCCTATCATGCGACTGTTAGGCCTGACAGCGTTGCTCAGTTCCCTGGGTCTATTTTCATTTTGTGTATTTTTCCCCCCTCTCATCTGCTCGGCTTGATTGCTTTCCATGACTCTGTCCTCCAGGTGGCTGGTCCTTTCTTCTACTTCCTCTTGCTTGCTATTTATTCCAGATGGTCTATTTTTATTTCCATTTAGTAAATCCAATAGCTCTAACTGGTTCTTTTTTACATCTCCTAGCTCTTGGTGGAGGGTCTCAAGGAAGTCCTGCAGTCCTTCCTCAATTCCAGCGAGAATCTTTATGAGCGTTACTTTAAATTCGCTATCAGACATATTACTTCTCTCCGTTTCGCTTACGTCTCCTGCTCTGATTTTGTCCTGTTCTTTGATTTGGGACACATTCCTCTGTCTCCTCATTCTGTCTCTTGTGTTGTCTGTTTTTCTGTTAGGAAAGTCAGCTATGTCTCCTGCACTTGAAAGTAGTGGCTCTATGAAGAAGAGGTCCTGCAGTGCAATGTCTGTTCGCCAGAACCTGGTGCTTCAGGGGGTGTCTCCTATGTGTGTTGCTCCAGGGGGTGTCACCGTTGTGGCTCGTATGTGTTTGCCTTCAGTCCTGTTGTCTGCGATGGCTCCCTGCCTGTTGTGGGCAGAGTCTGGTGCCGGTGGTGTTAGTGGGCTGCTCCGGGGCTGCCTCAGGCTTGAGTCGAGTCAGACCAGATGTTTGCCAGAGATGCAGTAGCACCAAACTGCAGGCACTGTCCCTGTGTCGTCCCCAGAGAAGCTTTTGTTGGTTGGTGGTGCCTGCAGTCAGACCAGCTGCCTGCCCTCAGCCCACTGCTGGGGTCACAGTCAGACGGGTGTGTGGTTATCTTCCCCTCTCCCTGGGGCAGGACTCACTCTGGAGTGGTGCTGACCTTGTCTGGGCCCTGCACACACTGCCAGGCTTGTGGCACCCCTTTGACGGGATCTTGCCAAGAGCGATCAGAGGGGGTGGATCTGCTTCGCTGTGGCCTCTTGCCTATGCCGGGCTGCGGAGAGTCTGTTCTGCCAGTTTTCGGGCTGCTTTTTGGGTTATTTATGCCGACGTGGGTGCTCTCTAGGCGGCCACGCAGCAAGAGGTCAGCACAGGGACGTCCTGCTCCGCCATCTTCCCAGCAGCCTCTGAAGGAGGTCCTATTTTTAAAACCAAACTGTCATCTATACAAACTGGTGTAAAAGCCCCCAAAGAAATATTAAATACGTTATTCAAGCAGGCATTGTTGAAATGATTAGTGACATCTACATTTTTAAGATCCTTGCTTCTTTATTAAAACAAAAAGTTTGCTTAATCGAGAGGTGAGAATTTTTGCAAACCCATCAATAAATAACATTTTTACTTGTTCATTCCCTCTTGGAATCTAAATGCTGGTCTCAGAGTACCTGGGCAACCCTTGACACTTTCCAGATTGCAAGATCCATGAAAAGGCATGCTGTGATCATCCAGGGGTGCCATAGGCAAATGCAGGTTCTTGCATGTCTGCATTATAGTCTTCCCTCTTTTTTTTATTTTTTATTTTTTTTAAAGGTTTTATTTATTTAATAGAGAGAGACACAGCGAGAGAGGGAGCACAAGCAGGGGGAGTGGGAGAGGGAGAAGCAGGCTCCGAGCCTGATGCAGGGCTCGATCCCAGAACGCTGGGATCATGACCTGAGCTGAAGGCAGATGCTTAACGACTGAGCCACCAGGCACCCCTAGTCTTCCCTCTTTTGATCATGTGTGGAATCTCAGTTTGGCTCTGGGAAGTGTCCTCCGTTTTGTGCAGCCTTACAGATCCAATGAACATATATGGTCAACGGCCATCTGATTCTTCTCCAAGGAATCTGAATCTCATGGCAGGACAGGAAGGGGGTGAGAGTTGACTGATTCATAGCAGTGCCCCACTAAGGCTGCCCATCAGTTCTGGCTGACCTAGTTCTGATTCTTTCAGTTATTCAGGTTTGTCTTCAACTTGATGAGCTACATAAGCTGACATCTGTCTGCCTCTGGAAACTTAATTACAATGTCTACTCCATTTCTCATTAAACTCCAGCCATCTCAGTCTTCAATAGAAGACTGAGCCTCAGGGTTTTTGCACATGCTGCTCCTTCCCTGGAGCAATGCCTGCTGTTCTGGCTATCACTGGGTCCTCCTCATCCTTTGCACCCTAGTTCAAACATTACGTCTTCAGAGAAGCTTCTCATTATACCATCTACAGCAATACGCTCACCCGGACACCATCACTGTTATTCTCTGTGACTGGATCAGCACATTATTGCCCTCAGACTAAATCAAGCCCACCACATGATTTTTTCTTAAAATAAATTTTTTTGGAATGCAGCTATACCCATTGTCTATGGCTGTTTTCAACCTAAAATGGCAAAGTTGAGCAATTGTAACAGTGACAGTATATCTTGCAGTGCTTAACATATTTTCCATCTGGCCTTTTAAAGAAAACAATTTGCTGACCCCCGCTTTAAAATGTTATTCTGTTTATTTCCTTATACAACTTATCATCATCTACAATTATCCTGTTCATAGTTTAGTTGATAAGTATTTGTCTCTACCCAGCACTGAAGAGTTATGGAATTAGGTTACTTTCCTGCTTTAATCAGTTATGCATTCCCAATGCCAAATCCAATGCCTGTTGAGAGTGGAACTCAACAAGTATTTGTGGAATCAGTGGCTAAAGAAATGAGTATGTCTCATCATCATGTGCTCAATGAGTATTGACAACACCATCTCTAGGATTCAATATACACCACAGTGAAATGTCCTCACTTTCCTCACTCAGGCAGACGCCCTCATGCAATGCTTGTCTTATTTTGCAGCCATATTCTACATATCAGGAACAAATTCACCCCAGGTACAGTTACTGGTGTGAGAGTGGGCATCCAGCTCAACAGCAGCCAGTAAGCAGACCAGCCAGAATTTTAGGACCACAGGCATAAAGATGAACTAGATCACAAGACCCATGAATTTGAGAATTTGAAGTTGGAAATGTGGCTCAGAAGTTGTATTTGTCTCTGTTGAGAGATGCCTGAATGAGACTGAATTTTGTGGTCTTGATGCATTCTTGCATCAAACCCACTTTTTATTTAAGCTAGTTTGAGTGTGTATCTGTTACATACATTCGAAGCAAAAAATTAAAACACATCCAAGTTATACTGAGCAAGACTACACATAAATAAATAAACAGGCTAAATAACCAAACCAGCTGCACTCTCGTGGAAAAACAGAATATGCGCCTTAAGAATGAACGGCGGCATAGCTTGATGACACAAGCTGCAAGAGACAGTACCTGAGGCAACAGTAAGACCCCACACACCTCAACACATCTTAATGAAGAACAGACTGTCTTTCTGAAGCAATTGGTACTAACCAACTACTCAAGGTGCACTGCCATGTCATTAAAGTGACTAATGATAGGAAAGTCTGAGCATGCGTATAGTAGCGTTTCTGTTTTATCACTACAGAAATAAAATGATCTAACCATCTCATTTCTTTTAAATAAAGAAGTACAAAGAAGTGTGTTTTCATTACTTTTTTTTTTTTTCCTTTCTGGGAGTTGCCTTTCCTACAGTTAATGTCAAAGATTAAATGAGTATGGCAATAAAATAAGATTCACTTAATAAAAATGTATTAATTAAGCACCCAATTTGCGCTCCATTTTCTTCTTGTCCGTAGAGATTTATCAACTAATAAAACTGTCAAAAATATATGCAATCATGGGTGTGAAATTGGGTCATGTACAACTCATAGGAACATTAAAAGACATTTAGATATTTTGGGGAAAATATAAATTATAAGACACTTAAAATTAACAATAGTTTGAGCAAATTGTGATTTGCCCCTCATCATGAATGCTACATAGTCTAGAAAACAATTAGTGGAAGAAAACTTGTTGTGTAGCATTCAAACTTTTACTAAAAATAAGCCCAAACAAAATTTTGTTCTATTTCTCACTTTCTATTACTGTAAGAAAATATCTTCTGAATATTTTATATATTATCCTACAAGAGAGAACAGGATTTTGTCCCTATTGCACTAACAATGTTTTCTATTTTTTGTTTTGTCATCCAATTTGCTTTTATTTCAGATTTTTTCCTCATATCAAATATCTCATGTCTGTTTTTTTCTAATTCTTTTAGTCTTTTCCCTATTTCTTGTATAATCCTGTTGACTATTTTACCAATCTTATTTGTTTTCTTTTGTTTATGTATTCTTGAAATCTGCTTTGATCTACTTTTTTTCATCTTTCATGTAAGCTTTCCTTTTTTTCCAAATTAATTCCCCCAAATTAATTAATTTAATTTTATTTTTTTAAAAGATTTTGTTTATTTGTTCAACAGAGAGAGCGAGAGAGTACAAACAGGGGGAGCAGTAGAGGGAGAGGGAGAAGCAGGCCTCCCGCTGAGCAGGAAGCCTGACGCGGGGCTTGATCCCAGAACCCCTAGATCATAACCTGAGCCAAAGGCAGATGCTTAACCATCTGAGCCACCCAGGCGCCCCTAATTTTATATTGTTTAAACACACTCCCCTCAGACTTATTATGCTGAAACAGTATTCATATATTTTATTCAGATACAGTCCTTCAAAGAAAAGTAATTTCTACATACTAAATTATAATCATTTATAACAGTAAAAACATAACAACAATGTATTTCTAAATCTATAACACAACTTTGAGGTGGATCCACGCTTAAAAACTGGATCATGAATCAAGTTCAAATAATTGTCACCATATAGCAGAACTACATTTTGTGGTCTACATGCAAAATCCATCTAATTTTAACTTGTGATCACCCATCATGGACAGCAATGCTGATTTGGACAAATCTGATATACATCTACATCAAGTCAGTGAAAAGAGGTATCCAAATGGACTA
Source organism: Callorhinus ursinus (assembly GCF_003265705.2). Classification (NCBI taxonomy): domain Eukaryota; kingdom Metazoa; phylum Chordata; class Mammalia; order Carnivora; family Otariidae; genus Callorhinus; species Callorhinus ursinus. Next base: position 12,035,345 of record NW_027397098.1, read on the forward strand.
TCTGCACAAACAAACTCCTTGAATGTATCTAGGAGACCAGGGGCACAGGCAGAGCATGGGTGGTAGGTCAGGGAAGACTTCCTGAAGGACATGACTTATGAACTGAGTCCTGACTTTGGAGTTAGCATGATGGAGAAAGAGAGTAAACACTAAGTAGGAAAAAATAGGGATGTGAGACTATGGTAGATTCCATGAAATGAAATTAGTTCAGTGAAGCTGGAGAATGTGGTCTCCATCTGGGAGTGGCAAGAATTCCAGGACTCAGATTATGAAAATCCCCCTGGGCCACAGAATGGGTCCTCTCCTGCAGGAGGAGAGGATCCAATGAAGTGTTTTCAATGGTGAAAAATTATGTTTTAAAAGAGTAGTGGATCAATAGCCAAACTGTGGAAGGAGCCAAGATGTCCTTCAGCAGATGAATGGATAAAGAAGATGTTGTTTATATATACAATGGAATACCTACCATTTGCATCAACATGGATGGAACTGGAGGTTATTATGCTAAGTGAATAAGTCAAGCAGAGAAAGACAGTTATCACATGGTTTCACTCACATGTGGAACATAAGGAATAGCTCAGAGGACCACAGGGGGAGGGAGGGAAATTGGAAGGGGGAGAAATCAGAGAGGGAGACAAACCACGAGAGACTATGGACACCAGGAAACAAACTGAGGGTTTCAGAGGGGAGGGGGGTGAAGGGATGGGGTAACTAGGTGATGGGTATTAAGGAGGGCACATGCTGTGATGAACATTGGGTGTTCCATGCAACTAATGAATCACTGAACACTATATCAAAAACTGATGATGTTGGCTAATTGAACATAATAAAAAAATAGTGAAATAAATGCACCCAAGAAAACACCAATTATTACCTATATCTGAGTATTAACTATATGGATAATTTGAGAATGTTTTTCTCTCTAGCCTGCTGTATTTTCTGTAATGAGCATATCTATACTTACAATGGAAATTTAATTTTTCAATAAAAATATCTGATAGACTATAAAAAAAGAGTAGTGGAGAAAGACTTCAGTTTCTAGATGGGAGGCTGGTAGATTGGTACCAAGATAGGAGCCAAGGAGGAGCGGGGGTCTTCTGAACAGAGCAGGGTGCAGGTTTGGGAGGCGCAAGCCAAAGGGAGGGCTCTCTGCAGGGCTTGCAAGTGTTTGGATGTGCAGGATGAGGAATGCTAAGACTACTGGCTGGTCCCCAGGAGTCTGCATTTCTGCCTGCTTACTCACTTTCTTTTTCTGTTTATTTCAATATTCTGAAACTGTTTATTTCCTCAAGTACACGTATTGTACTTGCTCGATTAATCATCATGACAAGGATTGCTTTGGATCTTTTTCCAATCTTCTACTTGCACTTTCTAATGAGGATCTACTGCTTATGTTTTTATTTTATTTTATAACTATAATAATACTCTCTATGCATTCTCATCGCCAAACCTGAATATATTGGCAATCTACTTGAAATATATGCCTTGGGAATTAAGTGCAGAGAGAAAAAAATAAAGAACAGTAGGAACTGGATGGCACTCGGGTAGTCATTGGCAAATAAGACAGAGATGAAATCACATTTAAACAGTATGTCTCCGTCATTTTAACCCATGTTCAGGGCTTTCCCCACCTCTCAAGAAAGTCAGGCTGAATTTAACCTGATATGTAGCAGGAGGGTCAGGCCAAACTAGCTTCACACAGTAGGTGGGAGTAACTTCTGAGGGATGCAGCCATTTGTTTTCCTACTTCTATAGGTGAAAGTTGTGGACTGGGAAATGGAGGCAGATTAAAATGTTTAACATCCTTGGCTGTATACTTGTGAGGTGGTTTGCCAATGGCTTGGTTTTCCTGTCTGTGCAAGTCTCTCCCTAGATATATATAGATATATAGATATATGTATTTCCCATAAGGCTACATTTATCACTAAGTTAATTTACTTTTAGAAACCAGATTGTCTATAAGTTTCTCAATTTATTCCAAATGCCCATCTACTTTCTTATTTGCTACATTGCCTTGAGGATCCCTTTTTCTGTATCCATAACCAACTGCATCTAAATGACTTCCTGCACTCATCATGTTTTAAAAAAATACTTAAAACATATATGAATATATCTATAACATTAAAAAGTCCCATTAGTTTGCTCTTCAACCAATTTAATTAATGGTAGGAATGGCATGTATGGTTCTCTATTACCTCTTTTACATTTAGTGAATTTCCCTCAGGAAAAAAGAGCACGGTTAACGTGAATTTATTATTTTTTATTACACTACATATTACCAATCCTTAAAGGACAATTTAGATGTGCTTCAAAATACACAGAATGTAAAATATTTTTAAAATGTAAATTTTCTCCCATCATGCTATGGAGTGAACAGAATTATTTCCTATTACAATTTTGAAAAGAATCTTTATTGTAGGTCCTCAAATAGGAAATAGAGTTCATGATCCTACTATCTAATATAGATCACAGTTGGCTGACTGTATAACATCTTGATTATTAGTTCTTGGCAAATTTCTCTCCAGGTTACTATTCTAAGGTTGTAAATGTCTACATCTTGAGTACTGTAGCATTGGACCGAGATTTTACATGAATTTTTTCTGGAATCAGTAAAACATCAATGCTTAAAAACTGACTTGAAGAGCCACAAGATTTTAGAGATCTCTACTACCTCAAGACTTTATTGATGTTGTTAGCAGTCAAAGAGTTTAATGATGACCTGTTTATAAGACGTTATGTTAGGTAATACATAAATTTATAGAAACCGGTGACTTATATTCTTAGCCATATTCATTCTGTGAATCTAGACCCAAATATTTCACTCTCTCATGAAAATCTCCGCATGTTTCTCTTGCCTATATGACAAAGCTCAATTTCCAATTCTGAACTCACTAATATACTACTTAAAACATAACTTGTGGGGCACCTGAGTGGCTCAGTTGGTTGAGCATATGACTCTTGATTTTGACTCAGGTCATGATCTCAGGGTCCTGAGATTGCGCCCCGCATTGAACTCCGCACTCAGCGTGAAGTCTACTTGGGATTCTCTTTCACCCTCTCCCTTTGCCCCTCTCCCTGCTCATGCGTGCTCTCTCTCTCTTAAATAAATAAATAAATATTTAAACAAAAACCTTAACTAATGGCATCAAGATTCCAAGTTATCGTTCCCTTGGAATGATACTTGTCTTCTTTGGAAAGAGAGAATTTATTTTGGGGAAATAGCATATACACACATAAAAAAACTACTAGTCATAAAATGTAAATTTCAGTACAAGAAAACAATACTCAACTGTTTCTGGGGGTGTGGTATGCATATCCCCTCATGGTCTGTGAAAAGGTGTTCGATGGATCACTGTGTGATGTGTCATTCTATTTCAGTGGCTATGATTTCACTAGGAATGTATACTATGTCTAGGAAGGCAGAAATATCAAAATTAAAGATATTTTTATATTTCTGATCCCCTCATTCTCTATTCCAGTTCCACGAGTAACATATCTTTGTGGATTTCAGACCCAGGTGGGTTTTTGTTGTTGTTGTTGCCATATTTGAATCTACACTCCTCTTGGTAGCCCCAGTACCACTCCCACATTTTATCACTTCATCTCCTTGGTGTCACTGAGTCCCACAGCCTTGGCCTCCAATTCAGGATCTCTCATCCAGCTTCATACTGCATTTATGTTCTCAAATTTCAGGACATTTCATGCTTCAGAAACCTTCAATGGATTCCCATTGAAACGATGAAAAAAATAATTCGTTTGGTGTTTATGTCGGTCCATCATTTGGAACCAGCTTTTTAGTTTGCCCCATAACATCTCATCATATAATTTTGCCACACTGGCCTCCACTCTTCTTCCTGAGTATTTGGGACCGCCTTGCTTTGGTTCACCTTATTCCCTCACCCTCAAAATGCCATCTTCTCTTTCCATTTATTGAAATCTGATTTAATCATTGCACTCCATTTTAGACATCATCTTCTGTGAATGTTTTCAAAATCTCTCCTCTGGCATTCTCCAGTACTGTGTTTATCACTTTACAAGAATATTTTCCTCTCTGTGTTATATCTTGCTGATACATGGCTACCTCCTCAACTAAATTATATTTTTAGGCAAGGACCATACATTATTCTCATTTATATTTCCCATAATTCTCACTAAATATTGGGTGAATATATGAATAAATGAATGAATAAAAAATTGCATTGCTATTGACAATAATGAAGGGCATACAAACACCTGAGAACTGAGAAAACCCTGAGCCAGTTTATAATTTTGAAAATTGTATGACACAGTCATTTAGAAAATAGTCAGACTATAGATTAAGTTGATAATAAATTCTAGACTACAGTGATAATAATAAAATTGTGGTAGGAACAGATTTATGAAATACTCTGAAATATCCTAACTCTTGTGAGTATGCAAATTCCTAATTTCTATAATTAGAAAGTAGTTGCTTTGTAGAATTAATAGAGATGAATAGACATATTCTAAAATATTTCTTTACGTTTGTCTTGCAGAACTTGATAGACGTTAAAGTGGTTTTGCTCACCAGGCTAGGGTGTTTCATAAAGGCAAAATAAATAGTTTCTTCTACACCACATTTTATCTGAGTTAGGGTTAGGATATCCCATTCTCTTAAAATCAATGAATATTTATTGACTATCTGCTAAGGTTAAGGCACTGTGCCAGGCAGAATAATCTGGTGGCAAACGAGACAGAGTCCCTGCTCTATCCTGGCCTTGGGGAATACAGATGCAGTAGCAGACTCTTCATATCCAGACTTATATGTGCTGTAATAAGGATTAGTGTTCAGGGAGTTAGGACAGAAATTCTGGAGGAAGTGAATTTTAAGATAGCTAAATGATTAGGAGTTAATCATATTAATGAACAACAAATAATACTCCAGAGAAGAAACGGTTTTTATGGGGGCCTGAGGTTGAGAAAGAAGGCAAAATACTGTGGACAAACAGAAGGTCATTAGTCCCATGTAGTTGGATAGGAATGAGTAAAAAGGAAATTCTGAGCCAGCTTGCTCAGAATTTGCACACCTTGTGCGTAAGTATTGCAGACACCATCCTGAAGACATGGACCAGTGGTGCACATGTAAATTCACTGGAAGTGTACTGTGGCTGTGGATGGCAGGAGGAGCCGTGGAAAGATTAGAAGCAGGTGCTATTATGGGGGAACAGAACCTGATTGCATATGATGTTGACCTGAAATAGTGACAGGGGTGGGGCAGATAGAAAGCAATTAATAGAGTTGAGAGACAGTGAAAGGTTCAGATTCAAGCAGATTTGGCTATCAATTTTCATATTAAGGGTAGAAGGAAGAAAGTGGGTCAAGTTAGTGTCATCTGGACTTGCAGGTGAGGAAGGGAACCTTCACTGTTTTAGTCCACTAATGTTTGGGGCTATTTGTTATTTCAGGATGGCGAAGACCGTTCTAACTGATACAAACCATGAAGAAGAATATATATATATATATATACATGTATATATATATAGTCTCCCCCCACAGCCCTTCACCAATAACTGTTAATAAGTAGCTACAGCACGCATTTCTGAAAATCAACAATAATAGTGCTACTGAATTTCTAAGTAAGACTACACAGGGAGGGGAAAGACTTGGGCAGTAGAACACCAAGAAGCAATTGTACCCCTTCTCCAGCAACGTGAGCAATGTGAGATCCTAGAGGGATAGGGGGTAACGGAAAGTGTGTATATAGTCTTTCTGATTTCTGGAGATAGTTCATCAATAAAGGTGCTTCCCATGGTGAATAAATCACCCCCCCCTCAAAAACACCCCAGCTGAGTTTCTAGTTACATATGTATAAGGTATATATAAATAAATGTATGTACAAATAGTATATAAATGAGATATAGGTATACACATATTTGCATTATGGAGGGTATATTTCTACATAACAATACTGTTATTCTGTGGCTGTGGTTGCGTCAAGGCAGGTGGGCAGGCAGAGGTGGGCTGTGTAGCCCTTATGGGCAGGTCTGAGAGCAGAGCCACCGGCCAGACTTCTGCTCAACAGTAAAGCCACCAGCACGTTAAGCCTGAGTGAACTTAATGGGATGAAGGGAAGGCTTTCTTTTCTCGCCATCATGGCAAGGGTGCACATTTACACCAACACTTTTTCTGCATGCCTATCTTCAATCCAACAAGGCCAGTGAAGCTGCTACTGTATTCCACCCTCTCAGCAACTGGCCTTTCTCTCTCCTGACCCATTTTCTATCCCAGTCTTGCTCTTATTCTGCACAATGATATTGCAACCGCCACCAACCAGAAGTTAGAGTCAACCCGGCAACTGTCACAAGCAGGACCTGGGGGCCACAGGCACTGTCAGGGATAGTAAACCATTTCCTGGGAAGAGTTGGTGAAGCTTCCTTCAGAGGAGTCCCCATGTCCCCATGTACTTGGTGTCCACGAGCCAAAAGGATATGCAAAGATGCTTCCACATTTCAAGGCTGGTTTCTTGGTTTGTATTCAACTTGGGTGCTTAGGAACAGGGACCCATACTAATGCCCAAGGGCAAAAAACCCCATCTCCCTTAAGGAAGGGGGTATGCTTGACCATTATGCCCAGTAAGGTGCAACCCTAGAATTTTTGTTTTTCATGCTTTTATTCCTTTTTTGTTGTTGACCTTGTGTCGGGTTTGTTTACCGAAGATGTATTTTGTTTAACTGAATACAAAAAATGGAAAACTCTATACATAAAAAGAAAAGAGAAGAAAAGAAACATGGGGAGAGAGGGCTGAGATGCGGGTGCTGGGTGAGACAGGGCACAGTCTGGATGGCCGCCTCCCAGGCTCATGGCTCTGCAGGGGCTGTCGAGGTTGGCGTTGGGGGCCGGCCAAGGCATTGGGGTTGGGGTCTTGATGTGCCCCACAAGACGCATATTTTTTTTCAATTCATAAGTAAAATTGATTTTATTAATAAGGATCTTTCCACATGTCTGGAGCAAATAAGTAATGAATTCCAAGGAAAAAACCCACACACAGTGAAATGAAAAGTATCCCAGGATGACAAAAATGTATATAAACATGGACACCTGTAACGACTGCTGCCTCAGAGAACCTTTTCCCTTCTGATCTTTCTTAGATATCCTCTTCAGCTTCCTGATAGGACTCTGATCCTCATCAAGATGAGGGGTTCTTCCTGCCAAAGCACTGATGTCACTGAAGTGCATGGAAGACTATTACATGATTTTTTTTAAAGGATTTTATTTATTTATTTGACAGAGAGAGACAGCAAGAGCAGGAACACAAGCAGGGGGAGTGGGAGAGGGAGAAGCAGGCTTCCCGGCAGAGCAGGGAGCCCGATGCAGGACTCGATCCCAGGACCCTGGGATCACGACCTGAGCTGAAGGCAGGACACTTAACCGACTGAGCCACCCATCCATCCCTAGTATGTGATTTAATAAGAAGAATCCGAAAAAACACTGAGGTGAATGTGAATTTGAAGTTGGTTTCTCCTCCATATAAACTATGATGTTGTCTTAATCCATGTTAGATGATGACAAAGCTAATGTTTATGGGCTTTTTTTTTTTTTTAGGAAAACCAAGTCAATAAAGTTCCTTTTAATTTATAAATGAAGATGTCTTATGGATCCAGCTACAGCCTACAGAGGGAAAACCCTGCTCTCCCTGTCCATTTCGAGAGTGGAAGTGGGTTGGCTGGCACGATGCCCACTCTTGATGAGGGCAATGAAACACAACCAGGATTTTCCTTGTACTTTACTTCTATGAAACATACTGTAGGAATCAGCTATTTTTGACTTTCATTTGCAAATAAAATATGACATTTTAACATTGCCAATAATGAATCTTTCTGAAAGTTTTAATGTAATTTGAAGGGTCACTGACAACCAGTTTTCTTGTCAAATTCATGAAATTAAACTGAAAAAAAAATCACTGTTTTAAAGGAAAGTGATGAAGAAATGCAGCAGTGTAACAGTGAAATTAAACCAAACTTTATTGTTTTGGGGACATTATTTGCATTGACTGTCTCCTCCTCCTAGATATGTAACTTGCCTCCCTTTCTGTTCTGTGTTCTCCCACTTAGTGAGAGAATGGATCCTCACTGTGAATATTTCATAGGAATCTGATTTTTCTTTAGGGTTTGGACTTATTTTTCCTCTGGCTTATTTACAGCTTTCACTGGTGATAAAATATGTTAGGATCGGACATACAGTAGGTAAAGCAGTCTCTCCCAGCTCTTGGCAGTTTGATAAAATGAGTTCAATTTTCCTGCTGGTTTCTCTCTAGAGACAGGCAGCACCAACTCTGTTTTCAACTAGCAGAGGGATAATTGGTACCCAAAGACTGGTCCAGTCATGAGGATGCTAAAAAATTAGAATAAACAATGATAGAAAACCATTTACTGTGGGGATATGAAATATTAGAACAGAAATCTGGGTAATTTAACATACTGTTCACTGTTAGATAATGAAAAAAAAAAACCTAAAAAAATTCTACTCACACAACTAACAGTAATGTGTGTTAAAGGCTTGCATGGATTTTTCCTAATATGGCACAATTTCAAAGCAAAGAAGAGAAAAACTGCATATGGCGCTGAAGATGGAGGGGTGAATTCCTAAGTTATCATTTAAAAGATAAGCCATGTGAGGCCCATGGGAGCTTTATCCCCTTTAACCACATATATGTGAGTGGTTATTATAGTGTGGTCTTGTCAGGGGAACTTAGCAACGAGATAAAATAACAGCTGTATATTTTGTAGTGAAGTTTGCTTAGGAAGGCAGTTGCCATGGGAACGCCTGGCAATAGCGATTTGATTTTGTGTTGTATGAAAGTGATGAGTTTACTTTGTCTAGATTAGGTTCCTTGCACTGGCAACTTCTGGAGGAAAAAAAAGAAAGAAAAAAATAGTCTTTTCCCGACATTTGCATATTAAAAAACGATCCACGTCAATTTTGAATAGACGTGGCACAGACGTTACTGACAAGCTTCTTCATCAATGAATCACATACTTATGCCAAAAAATATACATTGTGTAAATTTACTGTATTTCCAAAGAGTTCTGGCTGCTTTGTGCTGTGCCCCCCCTTATTCAAATGAGTCACATTCAATTATAAGTCCTCAGAAAATTGCCTAAAATAGTTGCAGCTGGGAGATGTAAAAAAAATCTTATGAATGAGCAAAAAATGAAGTGAATTATACTCCATGGGGAAGTCTCTCAATGAAAAATCTGGTCAACAGGCTCTTGGGTTTGGGGGGGGGAACGGGAAACAGATGCTGACTGATAAGAATTTGCTTATTTTAACAGGGAAACACCAGTGTATGTGCTGGGGTTCGAATGAATGAAGAATCGGCTGAACTGTTTTCTTTCTGCAGGTGGCTGGGCTTCAGCGAACTGAAATACCCTGATCAAAAGATGAAACGCATTTCACCTCGGAGACTGGCAACACGCATTCCTTTCATTCAGGTGTAGAGATTCAAGACGGCCAGGACCTGCAGGCGCCTACAGAATATGAAATCTGTCGCCCAGTCCCAGAAGGTCTGCCAAGGCCATGGCCACGGCCACAGCGTGTCACCAAGGAGTGAACAAGAGGCACATTCACACACCCTTCCAGATGCACCCCTTCCCCACTTGGCTTCCACAGCAAGTCTTGGTGAGAAAACCTGTTTTGCAGATGCCTGGACAGAGCTGGATTTGATCTGACATATCGAGGGATGATCCATCATGTCCTGAGTTTAGGAAAAGCTCTCCTCTCCACCAAGACTGAAAATCTTTTTGTTAAGGGGAAACTCAGAAAGGTTATGGAAAGACGACAGATGAAGAAGCAGATTTTTGAACGTAAAGTCACTGCAAGGTCTAGGACACTTTAGCTTACTGACCTTAATTATTTTAGCAAAATCTACCTTCCAGGATGTGTCTTTTTTGAAAAGCAACAGGGGTATGATTAGTTTTGCTGTCTCAGCTTGGTTTTTCCTCGGAGACTGGAAGAGTGAGCCATATATTTATCTCCCCTTTATCCTTCCTTATTTGTTTCCTGGACTTAGCCAAAAATTTGAAAGCTCCTTGAATCCTTTTGTTGAATGTCGACTCCTTACGTTTTTCAGGGTTTGCTTGGACAAATTAAGGTCATTTTATATGAAACGGCATCCATTTGATCAGGGGTGTTAGCAACTGATGTGGGAAACAAAGGCAGAAGAAAAATTATCAAATTTCCTACTACTTACAGCCCACTGACAAGTCCTTGAAAGAGGCAGAGTGACATTCCTCTGGGAACTCAGCTGCCTCAACGTTCATACTTTGCTAAGGGCAAAAGACAATCTTAGCCCCACCCCCAGGATCCTGTAAGTCTACTTGAACATAAAAAAATTCCTTTGGCAACCTCCTTTATCTCTACCCCCCAAGATACGTGTTGGCAATCATCCCCTCAAGCATATAACCCACCGATACACATCTTTTTATTTTGTTCGTTCGTATTTTTTTGTTTTTTGGTCTTTCTTTCTCTCTCTTTTTTTTAAATTATGTTATGTTAATGACCTTACATTACATCATTAGTTTTTGACGTAGTGTTCCATGATTCATTGTTTGCATATAACACCAATATACATCGGAAGGGTCTCATGACTAAGGTTTTATTAGACAGTAATAAATGAACTTTCCCAACAACAGCTAGCATCCTCAGGATCCTGGAAACCTTGTTTCCAAAATACCTGGGAGTCTTACGCTATGCCTAACCCCCTCCCAACTTGGAAGTATATAATGGGCCATTCCTCATGACCCCACTACATCTCTCTCTGCCCACAGGTCCTGTCCCCGTGCTTATAAAATCACCTTTTGCACCAAAGATGTCCCAAGAATTCTTTCTTGGCCGTCGGCTTTGAACCCTAATGTCGCTCCTACATCAACAATTACAACAGGTAGTATTTCTTTCACACGCATGTGTGTCTAACACTGTGATTTCTAAGTCCTGCTTCACTGTATGACATAGTGTAGACACAGCAAAGCCAGGACTATTACAATCTCCACTTTATGGAAGAGGAGACTGAGGTAAAGAGGCTGTGTCACTTGCTTAAGATGGTTTTATTTTGGAGCTGGAACTCGAGTCAGGCTGCTGGACTCCCGAGCCCATAACTACATTGCAAGTTGCCCTCACCTTCCATAGCTCAGAGGACCTTCCGGACCATCCTCCATACCCAAATAATCACCTCCTCCTGCCTCTGAAGAGGACAGATGTAGGTTACAGCCAAAGAGTTCTGGAGCAAATCACAGTTCACTCTCCCAACCATATTTTTCCATACACTTCTTATTACCTAATTTGCTATTAATCCGGAAACTACTCAGCTATTTGGAAATGTCTTGAAAGTCCCAATGTATTCAAGATATCACAACTTAATTTGACTGTTGTCAACTGCACATGATAGAAGGAACACTGGGTGTTATATGCAACTGATGAATCACTACCTCTGAAACTAGTAATATGGTATATGTTAGCTGAATTGAATTCAAATAAAAATTCTAAGAAAATTAAACAAAATTGTTCCCATATGAAGTCCTTAAGATACACTTGAAATACACAAAATTAGGGATACATAAAAATGGAATAAAGGACTATAAGAATATAATTACAGAAATTAAAGTCCAACCAGAGTCCTCTTACTTTCAGAAAATTTATATATGGATGTAGTAACAAGCTATTATTTTATCTTTACTTTGGAAGTAAAAAGGAAAAATTGATTTATCTTGGAATAGAAATCACACAAGCTATGTAATGAAGGGTGTTCTGCTGATGCTTTGCAAACCCAGAGTTTTGCCAGGAATTTAGTAACAGAAATTCCTTCTGTGGTAAATCTTCCAAAAACAGCTCCTGCTTTGAAGAAATAGCTCAAAATGCACGGCTTAAGGTCAAAAAGGATCCGGATAGATGATTCTGTAATTTTATGATTTTGGAGATCTACAAATTTATTTCAATATCTGAAGGTATTGTAATCTGACATTTTTTTCCCCCTTTCCTCTTATTTAACAGCTTTTATCAAGCGCTGGAAGATAATTTGACATTTCCAGAAATATAATATTGCTCCTTAATACTATATTAAAACAAAAAAAATAACTGAAATGCCAATATAATGAAATATCTACTCCAATTTGAAAATAGACAAATTAAAATTATATAAATGTGAATAAATGTAGAGTATTGGTTTTAGCAACAATAGCTAACATGATTTTAAGGGAAGTTTTCTTTTCTTATTTTTTTTGTCTTGGTTTCACTTGTTCCCCCACCCCCCTACACACAACTTTACGGAGTGTAAAAAAATAAAAGGAAATGCTTCAGATTCAGTAGGATTTCAGAGCCCAAGAGGACAAAGTCAACAGGAGCCAATGCTGAAAACAGCATCCACCTGCAATGGCGCACGTGCCTGGGAAACCCGTGTAACTTTTCTGCCCAGAAACACCATTCACGGAAATGTCATGGCCCTATCAACACAGATATTGCACCCTGTCTAGGTACGACTAGATTCAACCCAGGATGCCCTGTGCCTGAGGTCTAGAAAGAATCCACTTTCTCATATGGTAGAGGTGAGGTTTTCCTATAGATGCTTGAGACACTCGAACAAGGATGTGAGTGTCAAAAACATCACTCACAACTGAGGAAGTCATCCTTGTGCAAAGCTCTTTTAGAAATAATGCCAGACTTGCTTCATGCGGGGAGGGGGGTCGCTGCACTCTGGAATGAATTAGAGACAGTTATGAGCATGCATGCTGAGATTTTAGGAAACTCAGAGCTCTAGCACTGCTTGCCAAATCCAGACCAATTCTGACATTTATTATTTCCCAAGTCCCCCCTACATGACTACCTTTCTTCTGTATCCCACAACATAGACGTTTGTTGTAAAAGTTCAATCGAAATGTTGCTTTCCGTTGAGACAGAAAGGAATGGAAAGACAGAACTGACTGACTTGTATGGTATTAACTTCTGGGTCACCAAATCCAATATTTATTTAATTTCTTGCAGAATTTTGAGGTTGTACCACATGTATACTTGAATTTGAAATTAACTTTAGCTCTGAAAAAAATGTAAACTTGGAGATGTTATGCTCCCCATAAGGATCTACGTTTAATACAAATAAAAATTTGAATATGCTATTAAAAAGCTGTTTTAATTAATCAGACATGTTTTCATAATTATTAATGTTGTGTTCCATTATAATTATAGTGAGCGTCTGTTGGATTGTTTGCCTGCTCCCCTCCCCGTGGCCTCTTATTAAGAACTGACTCTTCCACAAATCTACATGTTCACCTGGGTGACTCCCAGCACCCATGATGGTCTTGTGTTTAGGCTACAATCACCTGAAATGGGATCCCCCTAACTTAGACCAGGCTACCCACAAGTTCATTTCCAAGGAATCAGAATCGGGACTAAGAGACTTATCTAATTTCTTTACCATAGGCTGGATCCGTACCACGTTTGAAGCTTTTGGCAGCCCTGATCTCTATCATGTGAATGAGTGAAACGGAAGACAGCGGCAAAGATGTACGCAAGAAGCAGACCCACAGAGGATATCTTTTGCCAAGACCTTTCATTCCAGATGGGTCTTTGAAATAACTCAAAGCATCTGCTTCTTCTCCAAGTGCTTCATTCTGAAAATAAATAAATGCATCTAAAAAGTGTGTAAGTGTAACACAAAAGGGTTTTGTGACATAAAGAATTATCATAGACTCATGAGTGCAAAGTACCAGAATGATCAGTAAGTAAAGCCACATTGTAAATTATCCTCAAAAAAATTCATGTATGCCATAATGAATAGCACAATGACGAATGTTCAGGAAAGCAAATTTATAGTCAACGAAAACATCAAAACTAGTCATTCAAAATGTGACGTAAATATACTAAGAGGACTGGAGAAGCTGGAACAGGCTCAGGGGGTTCATGGAGGGAATATTTCAAAGCACTAATAGCTTTAGAAAATCCAGTAACATTTCTGATGGGCTAAGCAACATCTTTATCAAATAATTTTTCCTATCTGAAAGTGACTGTGAATTAGTATTTGATGGTAGGAGAGAGAGAAAGTGTGCACTTGTCATGCATATCCCCAAGCTATGGGAAATTGCTCACTCTTGTCATCTGATGCACCACTGAAGTCACCACATTTTCCCCCTATTATCTGTGACACACTGTAGCACACCTCTGTTGCTCACAACGGTTTTAAATGCATTCATAGTCCTTTTCATATCATGCTTCCATGGAGCATGTGAGCTTTGCATGTTGAAGTGTTCACACAAGATATCCTTAAGGAACAAAAATGACAAGATATTCTATCAAGATTCCTGTTAAAGAATTTCCAACAGTATAGTCAATTTTTCAACTTTCATCCAACATGTAACAAATGCCTACCAAATGTAGGTCTAATCTTGCCTGCCCTTTATCAGACAGCTCACACCTAGGGCATCCGCAGACTGTTAGGAAATACAAAGTTGAAAATCAAGGTATCTAATCCTATTATTACTTTGGGTTAGTTGCCTTGGACTAGAATAAATTACCTTGCTTTTTAAATTAACCTTTTGATAAACACAAGTTTTCACTGTTTTCAAAAATATTTTTTTATCTGTCCGATAAAAGATCTTTATTATATATTCAACTTCTTGTCTGGATAATTTGTAACCTAGAAATAATTTTCAAAAGACTAGAACAAAAAATCTCTTTTTTTTTCCTGAGCCATTTGGAAATAAGTTGCCAACATGATGTCTCACCACATGTAAACATTTTAGTCTGTAATTCTTACAAACAAGAACATTCTGTTACATAGCCAAAACGGAAATGTCGAAATCAGGAAATTAACATTATACATTATCACCATCTAATCTAGAGACTCATCAAAGTTTTGCCAGTTGTTCCAATAATATACTCTGGGAAACCAGAAGATCCAATTCAGATGATATGCTGCATTAAACTGTCCTGCCTCTTTAGTCTCCTCCAATCTGAATTAGACTTTCCTTGTCTTTCCTGACCTTGAAGCTTTTAAAGATTACAGGACAGTAATTTTCATAAATCTCCTTGAATTATAAGAGTCTCTGATGGAATCCTGAAAGAAACTGGAGAGTTTTTACCTACTGCTTCCCTTTTTCCTTTTCCTCCTCAAATGAAAAATTATAAAATAATTTTAGGTAAAAATATTTCAGTTTTATCTCTGTTGTCTACTAAATATGAATAAAATTCACAGACATATAATTGAAATACAATTCGTAAAATGACAATCTGGAAATGAAGACTCCTAAGGAAATATGAAAACCCTAAAAGCATTCAAAACAGGAATCCCCAGTGGATTTCCCTGATGACCAAAAAATCTCAGACCTTGGCATAACCTCATTGTCAAAACTGACATGAAACTAAAAGTAATGAGACAAGATCGGCTTCAATTATAACCAAAGATAAGTGAAAAAAATTCCTATTCTCATCCCCTTTCAAAATTGTCACGAGACTCAGAACTGCCTAAACTGGGCTTAGAAGAAAAATCTGCTTTTAATTTCATTGGTTTCAATTTCTGTAACTGGCTGACTTTACTGTGTATACCATTTATAAAAGTTATAGACATGTATTAAAAATATTACAGCAATTATATGTGCTTCCATATGCAGTCACGTAGTTTTATAAAATAGTCATTGGATAAATGAATTACATTTTAAATACCTGGAAATAATAAGTTAACATGGAATTTCTACATAAAAAAAACTCTTCAAAAAGACAAGGATATTTTATAAAAAAAATCTGACGTTTGAGATGTGCTTTAGTAGACTGAGTCACTCACACCCATTAGAATGGTTATTATGGAAAACAAAACAGGAAATAAGTGAAGAACGCAGAGGAGGTAAAACCCTTGCCCTGTTGGCAGGAGCATAAAATGATGTAGCAACTGTGGAAAACAGTCCAGTGGTTCTCAAAAAAATTAAAAATAGCTTTGCTATAGGATTCAGCAATTCCCCCAAACTGTCTTCCAAAGTGGCTGCACCATTTTGCATTCCCACCAGCGACAAATGAGAGAGTTCTTGTTGTGCCACATCCTCGCCAGCATTTGGGGTTGCGAGTGGTGCGGGTTTCACCGTTCTGGAAGGTGCGCAGTCTTACCTCACTGTGGTTTTAATTTGCAATTCCCTGATGGCATAGGAACATCTTTCCGTGTGCTTATTTGCCATCTGTATGTCTTCTTTGGTGAGGTATCTGCTCAGATCTTCTGCCCATTTTTAACCGTTTTGTTTTGTTTTCTTATTGTTGAGTTTTAAGAGTTTGTTTTATATATTGGATAGTGGTCCTTTATCAAATATTTTTTTTGCCAATATTCTCCCCCAGTTTGTGGGTTGTCTTCTTTTTTTAATTTTTTTAATTTTATTTTTTAAAAGATTTTATTTATTCATTTGACAGAGACAGAGACAGCGAGAGAGGGAACACAAGCAGAGGGAGTGGGAGAGGGAGAAGCAGGCTTCCCGCCGAGCAGGGAGCCCGATGCGGGGCTCGATCCCAGGACCCTGGGACCATGACCTGAGCTGAAGGCGGACGCTTAATGACTGAGCCACCCAGGCGCCCCTGTGGGTTGTCTTCTTACTAGTTTTTTTTTTTTTTTTGGTAACTAAATTTAACGTCTTATGCAAAAACAGTATTTACTGGGAAGAAGAGGGTCAAAAGCACTAAAATTAAACCCGTATTATGGTACTGTTGATGTCTTTTAAGTATGTGCTTTTGTTTCTTCTATTAATGTGAGTTCAAATTAAAGTGCATTTCTTTTTTTAAAAGATTTTCTTTATTTATCTGACACAGAGACACAGTGAGAGAGGGAACACAAGCAGGGGGAGTGGGGGAGGGAGAAGCAGGCTTCCCACCGAGCAGGGAGCCCGATGCCGGGCTCGATCCCAGGACCCCGGGATCATGACCTGAGCTGAAGGCAGACGCTTAATCAGCTGAGTCATCTATGCGCCCCTAAAGTGCATTTCTGAATTTTTTTTTAATTCTACATTTGTGTGATTAGATTAACCTTGTAAGCGAAAGGTCACAGGAAACTCATTCTGCTATCATTAATATCAACATGCTGGTTGACATTAACTCTTCCTAGGCTCTTGAGTATGCTTTTGAGCCCACCCGCCCCTGCTTACCTTTCATTCAGCTGAACGACAAGGGACCAAATGAGAATCTCATGGCCTTTATTTTAAACTGGGAGACTAGATCAGCTAAGAGGTCATTTGCGTCATGTATAAAGGTCATGGATTAAAGAAAATTTTCAGTTTAATATGTTTTACTTTACTTTCAATGTACTGACCACAGGAAAGAGAAGAACACTCATTCTCCAGTCTCCATGGAGAGTTAGGAATTCCTCCCAATAACCCATGGGTTTGTCTAAACACAGCAATAATAATTAGCTATTCATCTCACCAATTTGGTGAAACTACTTGCTTTACATTTTTTCTTTCCCTACTATGACTGGAAAACCGCCTGTACTTCAGTTCTTTGAATTAACATAGCATTACCTTCCCCCAAGAAGTTCACAAACCTGCATTCACTGTTATTTTTTTAAAAATTTGTTTGTTTGTTTGTTTGTTTTGTTTTGATAGCCATGACTATTTGCATGTTTTGTGTTTCGCTAAGAAGCCCAACAGTGAACTGGATCATCTCCTTTTTCCAACCCAAGAGTTCGGCCAGCCTATGGAATGCAGTATTTCACTGTAAAGGAATAGTTTTGATCACTTTATGTTAGATTTGTGGTTGTAGACATAGTATCTGGCATCCACAGAAAAAGAAAATGTGAGTTAAATCAGTCTCCCCGTGGCAGGAGTGGGGGAGCGGGGGTCTCTAGGGTTTTGTGGAGGTAGCTAAAGGGACAGGGGCAGCAAACTGGTCTGTACTTAAGTTTCAGGCTTGTCATGTGTTGTTGGAAAACGTTAGGCTTACACTGATAAAGAAAAATAATTAAGATAAGGCTTCCTAAAATAGAGACATTTTTGTGTTCTCCTGTGGACTCAGGACGTAACTCCCGGAACCCCTGTTGTATGCAGTTCAGGCTAATTTAATCTTTGGTGTTCAGGAGCTGCTCACACAGGCATCTACAGAGCATTGGTTTAAGGGGGAGGACTTGATAGGAGGCAGTTATCCAGGAGCCCAACTCCCCAGCTCCCTGCAGTTTCCAGAAGCAAGAGGTGCTCCCCTGTTGTCACTGATTTGTAAGGACAGATTCGTATGTTTTTGCAAGAAATTGTCCTTATTTCTCTGCTTTTTAGCATAGTGAGTATATATAAGCAAAGAAAATAATGGTATAAAATATATTGCGGAATTTAAATCACCACACAGCAAAGAAAGGTTTGATCTTTTGCTCAATAAAAAGGAATCTGTAAACTTGAGATCCTGGTAGATACTGAGAGGTGGTTCGAATAGATATAATACCTTTTAAAGGAAATTGAGAAAAAAAATATCCTGCGGTTCCCAGTGACCTATTAAGAATCGATCAAAGGAAATAAATGATTATGTTTTTAAAAGTAAATTTCTACCTGCATAATGAAAATAGTAAATATTATATCTCACAGGAGAAACTTGAAAAAAAATGAATGTTGAATCAGAATTCTTACCATCTCTAGGATCTTAATGCCTGGCAATTAGTACTATATATAGAAAAAGTGATCATGATGTAACAAATTTGGAATTTGCCCAAAAAGACAATGAAACATAAAGAGGGCATACAGACTGAAACATTTTTCAACAATAAACAGAAACGTTACCTAAGTCCTTCAGAGTTTTATGCAATCAAAAAGATACGAATTTTTTAAAATTTAAAATGGGGAAAAAAGTAATAACCTCAATATTTTGCCCATAAATAGCATTTTTTGAAATATATATAGTATTCTGCTAACTAATGGAAAATACAAATATCTGTGACTATAACATTTGAAAAGCAAGTGAGTTTATGTAGTAGAAAATAAAATGAAATAAACCAAAGGAAGTTATTTTGAATTGAAAAGTACAATTATATCAAAATATACTGAGTTATAATTCAAAGCAGAACATTGGAGACATTCCCTCATTTTTACAGTAATTAGCTAGGAGCAGATAATAATGAGTTTGAAGACAATCACACAAAGGTACAGTGTTATTGATTGATTCAGAAAGATATTGATAGCTCACATCTAGTGATCGTGCTTTATATGAATCTGAGAGATAATGTGCTTGGAAATGTGGACACAGACAAAACGGGATCTTCACGATCATGAATATTCAATAACTTACCCAAATATGCAAAGGCGGGAAATTTGTAAAAATAAACACTAAATACACATTTGATTACAATATGGCAAACCTTGGGAACTGCAGAAGCAACCCCTAAGCCATTAGCAAGAATTATTTTGTGTATATATGCAGATGGCATTCATTTACAATCAGAAATACTACATTATTTATTTTCTTAGAAATTTGCTTATATAAAAAGTTCTGCAATTAGTTTCAAGTGAATTTTCCAGTCCAGTTTGGCTACATGTGGCCCTTTGTCCTACCCGTATTCATACTATCCACCTCCAAACCATGGCTCTAACAGCTGAAACCTGTAGCACTGATATGCCTATTGCTGACAGAAATGAAAGAAATGGGAAGCCAAGGGTCAGAAGGGACTAGAGAGTGGATGTTGGCTTCTCCTTCCTGAGGCTCTCCCAGATGCTGCCTAATGTCCACAGCAGCAAGAAAACACACCTTCATGACAGATAAAGCATTTTTTCCATTTCCTAATAAATATTATATATATTTTAAAACAGATCTTCCTGTATCCAAAATATATAAAGAAGTTATACAACTCAACACCAAAAAACTCCCAAATAATCCAATTAAAAAAGGACCAGAAGACAAAGAGACATTTCTTCAAAGATGACATCCAGATGGCCAACAGACACATGAAAAGTTGCTCAACATCACTCGCCATCAGGGAAATGCAAATCAAAACCACAATGAGATATCACCTCACACCTGTCAGAATGCCTAAAATCAACAACAGAAGAGACAACAGATGTTAGTGAGGATGTGGAGAAAAAGGAACCCTCGTGCACTGTTGGTAGGAATGCAAACTGGTGCAGCCACTGTGGAAAACAGTATGGAAGTTCCTCAGAAAATTAAAAATAGAACTATCCTATGATCCAGTAATTGAACTACTGGGAATTTACCCAAAGAATACAAAAACACTAATTCAAAAAGATATATGCACCCCTATGTTTATAGTAGCATTATCAACAATAGCCAAAATATGGAAAGAGCCCAAGTGTCCACTGACAGATGAATGGATAAAGAAGATGTGGTGTATATACACAATGGAGTATTATTCAGCCATAAAAAGGAATGAGATCTTGCCATTTGCAACAACATGAATGGAAGTAGAGTATAATACTAAGTGAAGTAAGTCAGTCAGAGAAAGACAAATACCATATGATCTCACTCATATGTGGAATTTAAGAAACAGAACAAATGAACAAAGAGAAAAAAAGAGACAAACCAAAAGACAGACTCTTAGCTATAGAGAACAAACTGGTGGTTTGGGGGTTGGGTGAAATAGGCGATGGGGATTAAGGAAGACAGTTATGATGGACACTGAGTACTGTATATATGGTATACTTGAGACTAACTTAGCACTGTATGTTAACTATACTGGAATAATAATAATAATAATAATAATAATAATACAGACCTTTCTTATATTGAGGGAAATTCCCTTTTGTCTTTGGGATATTCAGGGAGGCTCCAGGAGACCTGCCACAGCAAAGGGACCAGAGTGGAAGTTTCATCCTAGACATGACCTGGGTGTGGGCCAGAGGAAGGACAGGTTGCATGAGCCAAAATAGAATAATTCCAGAAGGCAGGGGCCACTCCAGCTCCCTGTGAAGGGATGTTAGGACACAGCACAACTAACACAGTAAATTCAGTCAGTTGCTACTATTTCTTCATTTATAGGTTTGGAAAGGAGAGGTCAGAGAGATTGGAGAGGGGCCGACTAAGGCTGAGAGCGGTTTAAGAAGCCAGAATCACGTGTTATCATATTGTGAATATCATGTTACCAAATATGAAGTAGCAGTGATGTCGGGCCACAGCATTCTTGCTGCTCTCATTGCAGTTAGGAGGGACACTGAAGTGCTATGGTTAAGATGGTGAGGCAGAAGGTAACTGCCTCCTACACAATATCTATTCTCTGCCTCTACAGAACCTCACGTTTATTCTGGGCAGGGTGTACACATCCAGAAGATTAAACGTCTGTCTCCTTTCCATCCAGTCATGGCATGTGGCCACATTCTGGCCAACGAGGTGCAAGCAGAAATGTGTGGGAATTTCTGGAAGACTCTGTAAAGGGAGGGGGATCAGCCTTCTCCTTCCTCCATCCTGCTGCCTGGAATGCTTACGTGATGAGTCTGGCAGCCATACTGGACCATGAAGATGAGATCCACGCTAAAGGGACTACAGCACAGAAAGCACAAGGGCTTCGAGTCTTTGGGGAGTAGCCATACCACCTCCAAATGGCCAGATGATGGGCTTCCTTTCTCATGAGAAATGAAAACATCCTCCCCTCCTCTGGGGGTCCATGTGAATTGCCAGCGGAGAGGTATGAAAACTTTATCCCTCCCCCAGTCCTTTCCAGTGCACCAACACACCCTAAGGGGGCTCATGTCTTAGAGCCTTCACACCTGTTCTCTCAGTCCTTCTGCATACAATATGACCTTGAGCTTTCTACCTCTGCTGACTCAATGTCACCAGTTTGCTGGCATTGCCCGTACAGGTCACTGTTCAGAAGTAGTCCAGGTGTAATCTGATCCACAGAGATTTGTGGAAGGACAGGAGTCCCAGCCCACCTGGAACGGAGGTGAACAGGGAACGACTCAGAATGCCGCCCAACTAGCCCACTCACCGCAGGGCTCCAGAGGGGAGCTGTACGTATGCAGAAGATGCTCAAGAGAGTCCAACAATGGAGAATTAGTAAAGAAGATGAAATATTATTCAGCCACGGGGAAGAAGGGAGTCCTGCCATTTGTGATGATATGGATGAGCCTGGGAGGCATTATGCTACATGAGAGAAGTTCAGACCGAGAAAGACCAAGACTACATGGTGTCACCTAAATGTGGAATCTAAAGGGAAAAAAAAGTCATTCATAGAAACAGAAAGTAGAAAAGTGGTTGCCAGGGGCTCAGGGGTGGGGCAAAATAGGGAGAGGTTGGAAAAAGGGGTACAGACTTTCAGCTGTGAGATGAATAAAGTCTGAGGATCTAACGTACAATCTGGGACTATAGTTGATAACATGGTATTGTAAAACTGAAACTTACCAAGAGAGTAGAACTTAACTGTTCTCATCAAAGGGGGGGGAGAGGAATAAACATAAGAGGTCATATCTATATTAATTAATTGGATGGTAGGATTCCTTTCATGTATATGTGTATCACATCACCATGATGTATATTTTAAATGTATTACAATTTTATTTGTCAGTTACACCTCGATAAATCTGAAAATAATGACAACAAACAGCTTAAAAAAACCCCACACAATGGTTATAACTATGCGTTCAGTGACCACCAGAGGCAATTCTACTGGTGGTGGCAGCCGTGGGGGCAAAGCCACATGGGGAGCAATGCAACTATGTCGCTTCAGGTGTGTGGACGTGTCTTCAATGATTTATGGCCCTGGAAGCCAGAGCATGAAGATTTCATCCTTTGATTCTCACACTGCACCCAAAACACAGTATAGGGACAGAGCTGAAATTAAACACATGCACACAGTTTAGCAAATATTTTCTTAATGCTCGTTCCACATAAGAGAAGTGAAATAAGTAATCGAAAAGCAATTGAAGACATTATTAGAGCAAAAAAAAAAAAAAGCGGGGCTCAAAAAATCCTATCCTTGATTCAAAGGCACAGTTTTTCATTGTGATTGGGCAGATAATTGCCCCATTTCTGTACTCCACTTTGTCAGCACAGATATCTCCTTAAATTGGTGTGCTTTTTATTCATATACCAAAGCAGTGAATGTCGCCCTCCCAAACATGTTATTGCTTCCTCCTAGAGTAAAATTCTGTGTGCTGCCATTGCCTTGGAACGACAGGTCTGAAATATCTACGCCATCTGGAGCAAACGGTTTGGCTTCCAGCTGTATTCACTTAGCTCTTCATCTTGTCTAAGTGGAAAAGCTGAGTGTCTAAGCAAGAGCTTCTTTTGGACAGAGCAAAAGGAGGTTTAATCTGTACTTTGTATATACACAGAAAGCCTAGACTTTGAGCGAAAGGCATTTCCCCCATGCCCAATGTAATCATTTCTCATTTTTTCCCAGTAGGATTGCTTGAATTTATGGGCCAGCTATGGCCATCCCTCTCAGAAGGGATCACGTTGCTGTGGGGCTTCAGAATTTCTGAAATGCTTTGATCATTCAGAATCTATGGCATGAGGCTAACTGTAAGGCCATGCTGCCCAGATTAGTAGAAAAGAAATCATGCTGGGATGGTAAACTGCCGAGAAGAAAACACTGATTTAGATTCTTATGAATTTTTTTCCTTTGACATTTAAAGACAGAGTTTATTTTCCTATTGTTGGATAGCAAGGCAGCAGAGTATTCCAGATGGGAGTCTAGTGCTTACACCCCAGGCCTGCCGCTTACCAGCTCTGCAGCTGTAGGCACCTCTTCTCACATTGTACCCCACTGCCTCTTCTGTAAAATGGGGACACGATTAACATCTATCTCGTAGGGATACTTGCAGGGTTAAAAAGATTATGTACTATAAAACATTTGGAACAATAACTGGTTAAAAAAATAAGCACTCTATGGATATTTATTAATATTAGGGGAGCTGCTTTATTTTTCATATTGTGTTATTCCGGAAAGAGTTAATCAACACAGACTCTCAATATACATCCATAACTAAAAGAAGTAAGGGAGTGAGAAATTGAAATTTTTGAACATAGTACAGTTAAACGGTTTTATCTTTTTTCTCCTTATTTAAGTCTCTCAACATCCTATGATGGAGGCATTTTTAGTCCCATTACTACATAAAGCAACTAAGGAATATGCAACTCATGAGGAGTGATCTACATGCTATGTACTATATAAGGTTAAATGCAGTTAAAAGAACATTATCCATCATCCATTTAACCATGTATACATACCATTTGGCATTTTTAAATGAAATAAATCAAATCAAATAAAAAATTAAACTATTAAAATAATTGACTTTATATTCTTGTGACTTTCACTGGTAAAAATTTAATTGTGCTATGGTGAGCACTGTGAATTGTGCAAGACTGTTGAATTGCAGATCTGTACTTCTGAAACAAATAACGCAACATATTTTAAGAAAAAAGAAAAAGAAGAAGATAACAGGAGAGGAAGAATGAAGGGGAGTAAGTCAGAGGGGGGAGAGGAACCATGAGAGATGATGGACTCTGAAAAACAAACTGAGGTTTCTAGACGGGAGGAGGGTAGGGGGATGGGTTAGCCTGGTGATGGGTATTAAAGAGGGCACGTTCTGCGTGGGGCACTGGGTGTTATGAACAAACAATGAATCATGGAACACTACATCAAAAACTAATGATGTAATATATGGTGATTAACATAACAATAAAAAAATTAAAAAAAATTAATTGGGCCTTTTTAAAAACCCGGTTATTTTTCATCTTAAAAAGGGTTAAACTGTCAGGTCTGCATATATGGCAAAAATAGTTCAGAGTCAAAATTACTCTTTACAAAGCCCTAAGTGGCTCCTAAAACATAGTCAAAATATCTCACTTAGGGTATTCCATTCTGTGAAGTGTTCTTTTGGAACACCAAAGTTTGAGCTGGGGAGTGGGAGAAAGAGCAATTCTACAAGTGGGTAACTGACCATTAAACCACTGTGCATTTGTGGTAACTAAGATTTGGAGTCAGGGATTAGATGTGGTTTTAAAATCTAAAGTGTTTTCTCTTGCTAGCAGGATGAAGCTAATTCTAATATTGTCCATACCATTCATACAAGGTAACAAATTTGTTAGTTACAGAAAGCATTCAAAGAGCTACTAAGTAATACCTTGAAATAGAGGGCATTATGTTCTACATTCTGGGCATATATTAAGTACTCTTATGATAGGATTCATTTTTTCCCTCATATTTCAGGCATGTTTGTATTTATTAACCTGCTCCTTAAATATAAATTTAATACTTCCAAGAAAATTTTGTCTTAAAATTGTTATTTGATTTTCAATTTGCCAATTTCACCCTGTTGTTATTTGATATTTATTTCATGATAGTACTATGTTTTACATATCTGGCATCCAATGGAGTGTATTTAGATTGCAGAGCTAAATGTTGCATTATTTTTATTGTTCCATGTTTCCACACTATGCTTTGATAAGACCCACATGATCTGGGTCTAGGGAGATGTCTCCCGTTTGTTGTGGACCTTTTGGCAATTTCGTATTTTATTTACCAGTGTCCTTTTGTGCTGGCTTAGCTTCTGCGGGCACAGGTGGCTGATTGAAGAAGCAATTAGCTGATGGCACTGCTGTCTGAGGGTGTGTGCAGAAATTTCATGACCACCTCCCGATGCAGACACCAAGGTTGTGTATGACTGAGGCTTTATGGAAATCTAGAGCAAGATTTTCAAGACTGATGCTTATAAATAAATAGATGGAATTCACACATCATGTACACATTTTATGTGACATGTTCTACAAAAAAGTAGAAGATGAGATTTTTAAAGAATTTAGAGCCCTTAATCATATTTTTAGGAAAAAAAAACAAAAACAATTTAAGATGTATTTAAATTCTGTTTGACTCATGCAATGACCATATTGATTATCCACTGGCTATTCGGTACTGGGCTAGCTATTAAGGGGTAACAGGATAACTGGAGGTCATTCATTCTTTCAAATTGGTCTCAGTTTAGTGGGAGTATACCCAGGATCGCCCAAAAACTTAAGAATCAAAATACTCAAATAAAGCAAACATAAATGAAATACTACGGCCAGCCAAATCGGCTATGTATTCCATGGGTGCAAACATTCGAGGTTTGTTTCAAGCCCCGCATTGGTCCTCATTCCCTACCATTTGTATAGTGCTCATGCAGCATCCTTCTAAGACAACACACTTATTTTATTCAAGAGCAAGAAATACTTTGTGTTCAATAATTAATTCAAAGTGAACAGTTTTGAGCATAATACAAAGAGTATACTATAGTCGTGCTTTCCTTGTAAAATGGCATTTGACGACTTCCTGTCTTGTATAAATCAATGATTACTATTAACACCAGAGTTTTTACTGGCATGTATGTGAACTCCACATTGAGTAAAACTCGGGAGCCAGTCTATAGATTTTGACTTTATTATGTATGGTGAATATGCTCTAGAGCAGCTTTGTGAAAAACAAATTCTGGAAGACTAATATAATTCTCCCCAGTACTGTACCATTCAGAACCATAAACAAAACCAGTGGGAGCCATGAGGCTTGTGTCTGATTTCCAAGGACTGGAGGTAACAGGACACGAGAGGGTTCATCAGCATGCTTGGACGCAGTCCTTGGAGGGAAGATACCCGGTTTTGGGCAATGCTGGAAATGTGGAGAGACCTCAAGAGGAAGCCAGAGGAAAAGGCTGATGGCAGAAAAAGGGAGCGGGACAAAATAATTCTTCAATAGGAAGAGACTGGTGGGTGGTTTCACAATAAAAATAATTGATCAGATGACCCAGAATAAGTCATTTTCTTTTGTTTATTGAGAACTAAATGAAGGCAAAATGTAAAATTTTTAAGAAGGCACATTGGTTGATGTAAAAATTCATCCAAACTGTGATGGTTAATGAGTTCAAAACAGTCTAATGGAAATTCTTCTTTTTCATGAAAAAGTGTGAAGAACAGACAGCCATTTTTCTGCTGATTTGGCTTTATACTTGTTTGAAGGCATGGACAAATATACCTATATGAGGATCCTTCTTATGACTCCTGTCTAATGTATGGGCTGGAGATTGAGGGTATTTATGACCAACTACTTTGGTGCTCTGATAAGAAAAATACTCAATAGTGATTCATAATTCCTACGGAGTTTGAAAATGAAGCCCATTCAAATAGAAGCTTTATCAATTTGTAAGAAATAGAATGAGCCTTGGAATTGGAGAGGATATATATTAAAACTGAATATTAGACATTATGTCCAAATTTCACATAATTTTATGTATTGTGGCATTTAATCGACTATGAAAAGCCTGCCATGGGTTTGATTTTCTCAATGAATCAACCAACATTGAATAGTTACATTATTTCATTAGTTTCTTGTCAAAACATGAGAGTGACTTTCTCCATGTTATACAGATATTTAAACCTCTAAAGATATTTTAAGATACAATGATTACAGAAATTTACATTTAGAAAGTGTAGTGTATTAACTTTAGTAATTAGTCAAGAGTGAAGAAGAAATTGGAGCAATTAAAGACAGAATTTGCCACTGGAAACATGAATGGATGATGGGCTCCATTCTTCAATCTCACAGTTCAGTGACTGAATATTAATTGGAGTCCCCTGGTTTCATCTATGGCCAGAACCAGCAAGCTATTCCAAAGAAGCCAAGAACAACAGGCAGATAATAGTATTTCTTTAGACTAAAATTTATAAACTTAAAATTGTTTTCTAACGAAAGAGTTATTTTTAACCCACACTGAGAAAATTAAGAACTTGGTCAGACTTCATGTCATTCCTACTCAAAAAGCAAGTCCCACTTTGATTTCAATGTCTGCTAGATATAGTATAAGAGACAACGACATTGATATTAAGTACTGATATGTAAACAGATAAAGTAGAAACACGGATATGCATTGCCTGAATTAGTAGTGTTGTGATCATACCAGAAGCTAATTCTAAAAAAATATGAAAAAATTAAAAAACAGAAAGCTAAAACATGTCAAAGTTTAAATTCCTAGAATTAGTGGGGCTGCTTTATATTTGTATAAAGTTCCTGGTTATCAAATAATATTGTATGATAACCATACTAACAGATGTGAAGTTTGCACTTTCTTCATTTGGTCTTCTAAATGTGGAGTAAGAAGTGTCCGTGCCTCACATGAATATACAGACTAATTGAAAAATATGAAGATTAAAAGTTATGAAGTTTTTAAAAGTGTATGTTCTTAGTGAGTTTGCTAACATCAAACAATGTGTGCTCTTTGCAACACACATTCACAAACACTGTTATCATGGCTAGAGTCCATGAAAAATTATCACTCATTTGCAATTAAACATGATTAACAATGCCATCTATTTGTTTATTCCATTTACTTATTTATTTGAAAAATAAATATTGAGCACTGAACATGTTCCTTGCAATGTTCTGGATTCTCTCATTGATTCCAAATGTCTTAATTGGGCTGCTAATAGAAAAAGAGTAAAAATATTTTTTATTATCTGTACGGTTGACATACAACATTTTGTAAACCTGATTAGGATAAGAATTTTGTTGTTCAGTTTATGAGTTTACCAAATTTACATATCAGTAGTATATGAATTTAGAAGTTTGGTATGCTTATCGGTATTATGAAGGGATTCAATATATTTTAAAGAGTTACATTCAAACTGCAAATTCTAATCCAGGATTATATGTACAGTTCTTGTTTGTTTCTCACTTAGCTTCCTGATTACAAAATTAACATAAAGCCCAAAGGATAAATGCTTTCATTCTGAAAATATATCTTGGAAACATCTTGAGAAACCAGAGAAGAGATAAGAACAGCAAGATATCTAAACATCTTTTTGGATCCAGTTCAGAGTTGAGATTCAGTTCAAAACCTGTGACTTCAATTAAGCAGAGAAATTTGTCCCAAAGAATGGAAGTTGAATGGAATAACTGGACTGAAACACACTTCTTTTTTCTTTCTCGATAATCACATTCTGCCATTATGGTTAAAATAAATGTGAAAGTAACAGGTTTCTCATGCAGGATACAATGAAAGACCGTATCTGTGACTGATAGGTGTAAGAGTGGAATTTCTATAAGTGGGAATAAAACCTAGAAGAAAAAAGTAGCTATCATATTTACATATGAGTAACACCTTCTAAGTTCTTTACAAAGTATCTCATCTAAAAAGAAAAATCTATGAGATGTGTTTTTATTCCTCTTGAATATAAAAAAAAACAACCCTGAGAATTAGTTAAGTATTTTGCATTAAGACAAATGGCTAGTAAGTGATAATATCAACATTTAAACGCAGCTATGATGGACTCGGTTCTGCCAATGGAAAGAGCTCATGGCTTTGGCTAGAGTGAGGACACTTCCCTCCGCGTCTACTGAATTATAGAATGATGACCTTTCTGGGCTCTGCCCATCTAGGAGGGCTCACTACTATTTAGTGACTGATAAGTTTAACTAAAATAATATCAATATATGATATTACAATAACAGATTTAGGCATTGTGAAGAATCATCAATTAATGCTAAAATGAGTAGCTGAAAGTTTGAGGAGTCACAAGATTTTTACAGTCTCAAAGTATCTAAGGACAGAAGACTACAGAGCAACAGAAGATAAATAGTAACTTTTTCATGGGGAAAGCTGGTCTGCATTATTTAACCAAATAATCAGAATCAACACTGCAGTCATGGGGTTAATTGACAGCATTTGAACTAAAAAAAACTCAATATCATTTCTGTGGTATTTCTGCCAAAAGTATGTAACCTGAATCTAATCATGACAAAACATCAGACAAACCCAAATGGTGAGACACATTACAAAATGTGTCTAATGTTCTTGTAAAGTATCAACATATTAAAATATATAAGAGACACAGAAAGTGTTCTAAATTAAGTGAAACCAGAGACAGGACAACCGAGTGAAACCAATCATCCTGGATTTTGTCTATAAATTGACATTACAGGGACAATTGGTAAAATCTGGACTAGGTCGGTATATTACAGAGTAGTATTGTATCAATGCTAATTTCCTGAGTTTGATGATTATACTGTGGTTTTGTGAAAGAATGCTTTGTTTTTAGGCAATATACAGGGACTTATTTAAGGAAGAAGGATCATCATATATGCAATTTCCTCTTAAGCATTTCAGAAATATCACATGCACATGTGTGGAGAGAGAAGGGCGAAATGGATAAAACAAATGTAGTAACATGTTAACATTTGAGAACTCTGAGTGTTTGAAAATTCTTCATAGTATTTGGAAACTTTTCTGTAAGTTTGAAATTATGCCAAACTAAAAAAGAAATTTAAGGACATATCTATCAGAGTGTGTAAACTGTCATTGATTATAAGAAATTAAAAATCATGAATGTTTGCAATTTGATAAGAAACCATTGTTCTTAAAAATCATGCAGGTAAAGTTCAAGTAAAACACTTGACTTAAAAATAATCAAATTTAGAGGCGCCTGGGTGGCTCAGTCAGTTAGACGCCCAACTCAATTTTGGCTTAGGTCATGATCTCAAGGTCCTGAGATCAAGCCCTGCATAGGACACCGCCCCCCCCCACTCAGCAGGGAGTCTGCTGGAGATTTTCTCTCTCTCTCTCCCACCCTCTCTGCCCTTTCCATGGCTTGCACTCTCTTTCTCTCTCAAATAAACAAATAAGTCTTTTAAAAAAAGTCAGATTTATATACCTAATATACCAGTTCTGTTATAATCACTACTGATCATCATTTCTTAAAACCTTGCTAGCTACTTCATCTGAAGATGTTGATCCTTTCTTCTCATGAAATCTTGGGGGAGGGAGACGTACTCAAAAGAATACTCATGATAATATATTACTACTAATAACAAATTTTATTGACTTTTACTAAAAATAGGAATGTGTTAAACATTTTATATGTACTGTTTCATTTCAGCTTCAAATGTCTCTAAGAGTAGGCAATACTACTCTCCCCATTGTATGGAAAGCAACTGAGCCTTAGGGATTTTGAATAACTTTCAAAGTCAGCTAGTTAGTAAACTGTAATGTGAGAAAGAAAGACAGGCCCTGCTACACTCACTGCTGCTGCAAATACCTTCAGGAAGAGCTTCATCCTGATTCTTTCTGACTTAGGCTACATTTGTATTTTCTGAATATTCAACTGTATCTTCTGATGCAGTTATTTCTTAAATTAGTAGTATTAATTATTCTTTAAGTTTCCACACTGAGATTTTATTTCAAAATATGACAAATCCTTTAAAGCTTAGAGTCTTTTATCTTTATTTAACCCATAGTGAACTTTTAATTGCAAAACTTGTGTGGCTGTTACCCATCCTTGCTCTAGGTTCTTTCAAACTATATCAAGCTTTCCATATTCCCGTCTTCCCGTCCAAACAGCCTGTGGTTGGTAAGACATTTTGAGACAAGAGCTGTATAGAAGTGATCAAAGTTTATTCATTCATTATTCCTTTCCTCCCTGAACTTTTAAATCAGCTTTTTTAAATCACACTTTTTAATTTTTATTTTTTTCATTATGTAGCATTTATTTATTCATTTATTTATTTTTTATTATGTTATGTTAGTCACCATACAATACATCATTAGTTTTTGATGTAGCGATCCATGATTCATTGTTTGCATATAACACCCAGTGCTCCATGCAGTACGTGCCCTCCTTAATACCCATCACCGGGCTAACCCATCCCCCCACCCCCTCCCCTCTAGAACCCTGTTTGTTTCTCAGAGTTCACAGTCTTTCGTGGTTCATCTCTCCCTCCGATTTCCCCCCTTCATTTTTCCCTTCCTTCTCCTAATGTCCTCCAGGCTATTCCTTATGTTCCACAAATAAGTGAAACCATATGATAATCGACTTTCTCTGCTTGACTTATTTCACTTAGCATCATCTCCTCCAGTCCCATCCATGTTGATGTAAAAGTTGGGTATTCATCCTTTCTGATGGCTGAGTCATATTCCATCGTATATATGGACCACATCTTTATCCATTCATCTGTTGAAGGGCATCTCGGCTCTTTCCACAGTTTGGCTATTGTGGACATGGCTGCTATGAACATTGGGGTGCATATGGCACTTCTTTTCACTACATCTGTGTCTTTGGGGTAAATACCCAAGAGTGCAATTGCTGGGTCATAGGATAGCTCTATTTTTAATTTTCTGAGGCACCTCCATACTGTTTTCCAAAGTGGCTGTACCAACTTGCATTCCCACCAACAGTGTAAGAGGGTTCCCCTTTCTCCACAACCTCTCCAGCTTTTTGAGGTAAAAATTTTAAAAAATATAAAATGTACAAGCTTTACAGGTACAGTTTAAGGAATCTTTTTTCTTTTTAAAAAGACTTTATTTTCTAGAGTCATTTTAGTTTTATAAAAAAATGTACAGAGAGTACAGTGAATTCTCATACAATCTCTCTGACCCCTGACAAAATTTCCCTTACTATTAAGATCTTACATTAGTGTGGTACATTTGTTAAAACTGATGAACCAATTGGCTGAAATCTGTAAATAATTTGAGTTCACTTTTTTGTGTTGTATAGTTGTAGGGGTTGACAAATACCATATATTCACCTTTACAATGTCATACAGAATGGATTTATTCTCCTAAAATTCTCCTGTGCTCTGCCTATTCACCTTCCCCCATTTCTGACAACCACTGATCTTTATACTATCTCTACAGTTTTGCCTTGCCAGAATGTCATAGTGTTGGAATCATACAATATATGGCTCTTCACACTGGATTCTTTGACTAACAATCTGGGTTTAAGGGTTTTTTTGTGTCTTCTCATTGTTTGATGGCTCATTTATTTTACCGTTGAATAATATTCCACTGTATGGATGTACCACTCAGTTTATCCAAACCACATAGTCAAGAATATCCTACTTGCTTCCAATTTTTTGGTCATTACAAATAAAGCTGTTGCAAATGAAGTTGTTTTCAATTCCATTGATTTCTGCTATGATCTTTTTCTTCTTTCTCTTCTGCATCTTTTGTATTTAGTTTGCTCTTCTATTTCTATTTTCTTATGGTAGAATCTTAGATCATTGAATTGTAGGTCTTCTTTTCTAATATATGCAGTCAATGCCATAAATTTCCCTCTAAGCAGTGCTTTTATTGTTTCCCACCAATTTTCATAAGCCATATTTTTATTACATTTAATTCAAGACATTTGTGATTTCTCTTAGAATCTCTTTTTTGAGCCATGTGTTATTTACAAGTATGTTTTTCAATCTCCAAATATTGGAGGGGGGGTTTCTAGCTATCTCTTTGTTATTCATTTCAAGCTTAATTCCATTTTAGTCTGAGAGCATTCTTCATATGATCAATGTTCTTTTAATCTTTTAAGGTCTGTTTTACAGCCCAGGATCTGGTCTGTATTAGTACATGTTCCACTGGAGCTTTAGACAAATATGCAATCTGCTCTTGTTGGATAGGAAGGTCTATAAGTGTTGATTAGATGCAGTTGATCCTTAGTATTTTTGAGTTCAACTCTGTCCTTACTGATTTTCTGCCTGTTGGAGTGGTCAACTACTGATAGAGAGGTGTTGAAGTCTCCACATAGGAGAATTTCATCTATTTCTCCTTGCAGTTCAATCAGTGTTTGCCTCATGTGTTGTGACATCTGTCAAGTGCACTTCCGTGTTAATGATTGTTCTGTCTTCTCGGAGAATTGATCCTTTGTTCATTACGTAATGCCCTTCTTTATCCTGATAAGTTTCCATGTTCTGCTTTGTCTGGACATCAGTTTATTTTTCCATTCATTCATTCATTCATTCACATATTTATTGAAATAGTGGCATTCTGGGCACAAAGCCTATGGCAAGCCTTCCTTCACTGGACATTTGATTTGGCCACACAGGGAAGTAGGGATTAAAGCAAAGAGGAGCTGGATTTCAGGTATTAGAAAGTGACACATGGGTTGATTGGTAATGACAGAAATTATGATTGCATGTCCTCGATTGTATAGTTGAAGTGGAAACTTTTGTGGTTATGCTATAGACTCTCAAGTACACTCCCCGCCCCGTGCCTTCAAAGGAATAAAGTAAAAAGTTGAAAGCAGACCCACGTCTGAACTGTGGGCATACCTCTGTAAGAAACGAAGTATGAGAAAAAGTGCTCACTTACACTATCATGTAAACTTCATATCATAATTCACTTTATTTTCCAACCAAAAAAAAAACCCATAAAAATAATGTTGTTCTGATTGTTTTAGTCATTGATAGCATGTATATACTAAATATGAAAAAATACCCACACCTTTTTATAAGAAATTGGGAACCATTTTAAAACTAAGAAAACGGCCAGGGAACCAATGTCAGAATTGGTATTTTATTGAAAAAATTTTTTATTATTGATATACAATGTTATATTATTTTCAGGTGTACAGTATTGTGATTTGACAATTCTATACATTACTCAGTGCTCACCATGATAAGTGTAGTCGCCATCTGTCACAATAGCACATTATTATGATATTATTGATTATATTCCCCATGCTATACTTTTCATCTCTGTGACTTATTTATTTTAAAACTGAAAGTTTGTACCTCTTAATCCCTTTCACCTGTTTCAGTTTTATTTTTTTAAGTGAAATAACTACATTTGTCATTAATGTATCATTTATAAAAATTTGGAAGGTCATGTGATGTAATTCATAAGACTGATGAATCACTGACCTCTACCTCTGAAACCAGTAATACATTATATGTAAATTAATTGAATTTAAATAAAAAAAAAACAAATATGGGCATCTGGCTGCCTCAGTCGGGAAAGCATGTGACTCTCGATCTTGGGGTCATGAGTTTGGGCCCCACATTGGGTGATGTGATTACTTAAAAATAAATAAACTTAAAAATTTGGAGACATCTGAATAATTACTGATGAACAAGTAGCTAATTAGATAAGGCACACACTTCAAGTAAAATTAACCTAAATTGGTGGTGTGAATAGTTCCCTTCTAAAGAAAATGCTGATCATCCTCAGTTTGTAAGTGTTAAGGGTTAATATTTAAAACTGATGGGATTGATAGATTATTGAAAATTTAAATAAATGACCTTTAAAAGGACATGTTCTCTTTTTATTTGTTTTTCTTTTTTTCTTTTCAATATTTTATTTTTTTAAATTTATTTTATTATGTTTTCTTATAGCTTGCATTTAATGATTAAAGTGAACCAATGAAAATGCAACTAACGTAGTCATAAAGTAATGTATTTAATGAAAGAAATAAAACATATTCTTTGATCATCCTGATACCATTCATTAAAAAAATAGTGCACGTCTGTTCTAAGATGATTAAAAGCATTTATTTATATTTGAAAAGGGGTTTCTTTATATACTTGTTTTTCAAGGAGGGGCCATTCACTTTACCTATGTAAATTTGACTCTAAATTATGAAGAGCCTAACCTGATTAAAGTAAGGCTAACCTCAGATACACCTGGAATTTAAGAAAGCAAGAGTCTACACATTTTCATCTGTAGAATAATTATTTGTATTACCGAGGAATTTGTGCACTTCAATTTTATGAAAGGATTTAATTATTTTCAGTTGTAGACAAGCTTCTAAGAAGGTCTTTATTAAAAAAAGATTAATACATGAACCGAAATGTTCAATCTAAAAATTCAAAGCACGAAACTTTTAAATTCATGTAATAATGCTGACATCCAAAGAAAAAATATAACATTATACATATTAAAAGTAAAATAAAAATTGCATGATGAGATAAATATATTCATAAAATTGTAGTGCTCACTTACAACTGCCTCTTAAGGAGTAAATTGATGTCACATTATAAGTCCCTTGGCCCTGGACCATTCCCTTGAAATTCCACCAGCAAAAATACATATATTTGGCTTTGGTAGGTTTTAAAAAAATTCTTTTGTTCTGAAAATGTTTTAAACTATACAAAAATGCAGAGGATAGCATAATGAAACAGTCTGCTTGCACTCCCTGGTCATCATAACATGCATTGCATAAGTACTTTAGGATATAGAGATAGAATTCTGCCCATAGAATTTCCGGTCTTTAAGGATTACTTAATAAAATTATTCTAACAGGGACTAATACATATTCATTATTAATATCATAATGAAATCAAAAGTAGAAGAAAATGATGTCCCAACCAATCAATGTTGGAGGACTGGTAGTGAGTGGTATCAGCTGGAGATAGCACCAGGTCAATACCTTACACACTTCACAGATTTGACTGTTCTGAACCAGGCTTGGGACAAGACACAGGGATCAAAACAGAGAATATTCATGTGCGGCCAGCCTAGTTAAGCTTTTGCTCTTCCATTGGACAGTCTGCAACTGCAGTGGCATGACATGGGATAGGAGTGGGCTACATCCCAAGGAGGAAGTGCTTGCTGCTACCACGGGAAGAGGGTGTTGTCGGCACGCAAAAATCAAGGTGTGCATCACAAGGGCAGGTCATGCATGAAGAGCACCTTGTGATAAGTATTGGACAAGTCTGTCTTTGTCAAGGTATGCATGGAATTGCTTTATGACAGATAAAGGAAAGAGTATAAACTTCAACTATTTATCTGTTCATGTAACAGGTATTCATTGTGTGTCTACACATACAGTGCTGAACAAGATAGATGTTCTTCCTTTCTCCTGAAGGTCCATATTCCAAATGGGGTGCATGTAAGAGACTAGTGAAATAAACGAAAATCCTGTGTTGTGGTTTTAATGAGTCAGAAAATCAGGTGTTATAACGGTTACATGAGATAGTACAGAAAGGACCACCACACTGAACAACTTCGTGGGACATTAGGACACAGGATAGCATGTTTTCTCGTTTTACATCCAAATAGTACCTTCTACAGTGGCTCAGCGTGATCACCTTGTATGTACCTTCTCAAGAAATGACATCTCAACTGGGACCTAAAGATGGATGCAGTTGGTCAGCAAAAGATTCTGAGAAGAAGGGTGGTCAGGAGAGAAAGTTGGAGAGAAAAGAGGAGTTGGAATTATGCCTGAGAAAATACCAGAAGCTTTACGTGATAGGGATGTAGAGAGAAAGATGAAATTACAGAAGACGGGACAGAAACAGATGTCAGAGCACATGGACTTTTTAGAACATATTAAGACATTGGGCTTTATTCTAAAAGTAAGGGGGAACTATTGGAGGGGTCTGAGCACCAGCTCAGATGTTTTTGAAGTGTGGGGCATGGGTTAGGTTCTGGAATGATCTAGGAGATCCATAATTTTCACCTAAGAAGAACTAGAGGCCTCAGGACTTGAAGGCCGATTAGAGGAAGGACATAAAGACAAAACAAGGGTCAAAGATAAAGCCCAAGTTTCTCACTGCACAAACTGTGTGGATGGTGGTACCACTGCTATCTATAGGGGGGTGAGGCAGGGGATGGTGGTACCACTGCTATCTATAGGGGGGTGAG